>NC_138577.1:12093030-12609422 GCF_964289735.1 Phaethon aethereus | reverse complement strand
CCCTTTCTCCTCCCTCCATCACCTGCCCTCGGCCACAGCCTGTCCCAGATCTGAGCTTTGTTCTCCCAGTCAGAGAAGAGCCTCGATCCCAGGCAGAAGATGGAGCACATCCTCCTGGGCATGCGATGGTCCAAGCCCAGGGAGGACAGGCTGGTGGATGGGGAAAGCCAGGCAGGATTTACAAGTGATGCCTGTTGGACCTGCCTGCTGTTGTGGGATTGCTGGGCTGTGGATGAGGGGGAGAGCAATGGGGGCCATATATCATGAACCTTTGAGGCCTGGGACATGGTTTCCCATGGTCTCCTTGCCAGCGGAGTGGGGAAACGTGGCCAGGACAGGCGGGAGAAGAGGGTGGGTGGAAACCTGGATGGCGCAAGAGCTGCAGGGGGCTGTCAGCGATGCCCTTGTCCAGCTGGCAGCATCCCTGTGGGGTTGATCCTGGGGCTGATGCTCCTTGAAGCCTTCACCAGTGTCCTGATGAAGGCATGGGTTTGGCTTCAGCTAGCTGGGGGGCAATACCAAACTGGGCAGTAGTGGGTATGCTGGAGGGCAGGACTGGTGTTCAGAGGGGCCTGGAGAAACGAGATGATGGGAGCCTGCTGATATTGGATGGGGAAAAGAGTGAGTCCTGCAGCTGGGAAAGAAGGAGGAAGCCCACACATCAAGATGGGCAAGTGAGCAGCCGTGCTGAACAGGCCTGGGGGACCCACGATCCAGAGGCTGGATGGGAGTCAGCAGTGTGTCCTTGTGGTGGCAGAGCCCAGTGACACTGTGGGCAGTGGTGGCTGGAGCTCAGGGCTCCAGGGGCAGGGAGCCCGCTCCTCTGCAGGCACCAGGGAGACCACATCTGCGTTCCCCAGGACAAGCCAGACACAGCAAGTCCTTGTTTCACACAATAGCTAAGATTGCAGGGGACCTCCTGCAATCCTGTCCCAGCCTCCCAGGCTCACCATGCTGTGGGCTGGCTCCATCAGCCCTCTTCCATACCTCCTCTCCCAGGAGCTGCCCATATCCCACTGCTTAGGAAAGTGGTCCCCACCTCATCCCCCTCTCTGCAGAAACACTGAGTGAGGCAGGGAGAGTCAGCACTGTCCCCGGACTCCCCCACCCACCTCAGCCGGGTTGGGGATGGGGCTCCCTCATCACCTCTCTGGCAGCTCAGGTCCTACTGTGGTCTTAAGGATCTTTCCCCTGTGGTGGCAGGGGTCCGCCCTTTCCCTCTTTCCCCGCCTTTCCCCAGCCTCCCCTGTGCTCCCCCTTCTCTCCCACTGTCTTAAGGCTCTTCACTGCACCCCCATTTCCCCCCATGGCCTCAGGGCTCCTTCATTTGTCTTCCATGATCTTAGGGAACTTCACCCCCATTTTCTCCATGGCCTCAGGGGTCCCTCATTCACCCCCCATGGCCTCAGGGCTCCCCATTGCTCCCGTCTCCCACATGGCCTCTGTGCTTCCCAGCAGTTTCTCATGCGGATGGAACCGCTGCCTGTGCCCTCCCAGGCAAGGGCCAGCCCAAAGCCCTGGGCAGGTGATGGACGCAGGAGAAAGGACAGGATGGGAGCTGTTGATGGTGAGGGAAGGGACAGGCAGTAAATCCACATGACTCCCGGAAGAGGACAGGCCAGGGACACCCGTGGTGCCATCATACCCCAGCTGCAAAAAGATGCAGATGGCACGACCTGAGCCAGGTCACCGCCGGCAGCCTTGGTGGGGCACAGCCCGCGGGAGCTGGGCTCCGCAACCAGAGTCCCGTGTCACCGTGAGCTGCTCGGACCGGGGCGCACGGGGACACGCAGAGGTGTAAGTGTAAGGTGGTACAAGCGTATGCGTGAGTGTGAGAGAGGGGAATAAGGTCTGTTTTCCACGAGCCTTGCTTTAAAATACAGACACCCTTTCCCAGCACTTTGCAGCACAGTTGAGGCAATGTGTGCACAGGGGAGAGGGTCTCAGGGTGTATCCCCAGCTGCTGACCCCAAATCCTGCGGTGAAGTGGCAGCAACAGTCAGTCTTCAACCAGGAGAGGAAGGAGGGTCTTAGATGCGCTGCTCAGCTTCGGGGGCTGCTCACAGATCCACTGGTACTTTGTGGTGCATTTTGAACTCTCTATTTTCCCGTTAGCTGACAGGTTGCAATCTGTAGAATATTTGTAGTCCCTAGGAGAGAGGCCACATCTCAGAGGGGCAGAGACAGCATCCTCACCATGGACACCTCTTCCCACAGGTCCCAGTGCCACTGGGGCAGGCAGGGCATCTAACACTGGGACCAGTCTGACGAAGGGCCACGTTCCTCCCTCAGCCTCCTGCTCTGCCACTTGGAGATTCGGCAGCGTACCCCAGAGCTGGGCTCTGCCCCGGGGTCCCTCCCTCGGGGCACTGCTCATTGAAGCATCGTCCCCTTTGCCGGGGGGTATCCCAGGGCTGAAATGGCACCTTGACGGCATGGCTAAAGGGCAGGTGCTTGTGCCAAAGACCGCTGCACTTACGAGTACCGCCTGCTGTCCTGCCGTACAACAGTCTTCTTCGCGTCAGAAGAAATTTGTGCTCCAACCCAGTATACTGAGCCATAATACTGCAAAAAATGCTGGGGTGAGAGAAGCTGTTGACCACCTGCCCCACGCCCAGCACCTGCCTGGTGACTGGGAGCCCCGGGGCCCTGCAGACCACCGGGGTGGGAACCCGCAGCTCGTGGTGCCACGCCAGCACCTCCACAGATGCTGCTGCTGCTGGCCCCACGGGGCTCTGCCCAGCCCCACCATCACCCTCACCCTCCTGGGGAGCTGCAGCCCCCCTGCTCTGTACCGGCACTGCCCATGATGGCCAGTGGCCTTGGACCAGCAGCTGGGCAGATTTCCTTCTGCAGTCATAATAGCTGTCCAACCATGTCTTCTTCTCTGACGAGATGAAGAGGCACTTGCTCCTGTAGAGCACCCAGCCTGAGGGGCAGCAATCTGGGGGCAGGGGCACGGCTCAGGCACTCACCCTCCCACAGATGCTCGGGGGGCCCAGCCTGGCCAGGGTCAGCCCCCACATCTCCCCAGCAGCATCACTGCCCGTCCCCCCACCCTGCCACCGCCCTACCTGTATTCATGCAGGCGCGCAGGCTGCTCACAGTGCTCTCGCTGGCCCTGAGCTCCCCCCGCACCTCCTGCACCTCCTTCTCCGTCTTCCCCAGGACCCCCATGACACGCGCCAGCTCGGCGTTCAGGCTCTCCAGCTCCAGCTGGCTGCCGTTGCCCTCCCGCCACGCTCGCTGCAGCTCCGCTCGGGCCCACACCAGCTCCAGCCGCGCCTGCTCCAGGCTCCGCTCCCGCGCGCTCGCCTCCTGCGAGAGGCGGCCCTGCTCGGCCGCGTGCTCTCGGGAGGTGTCCTGCAGCCTGCGGGTGACCTGCCAGTCTGGGGACGGGGGGGTGAGCTGGGGCACGGCAAGGGGACAGCCCGCGCGGGGGCACGTGGGGCTGACCCTGCTCAGGGCACAGCCCTTGCAAGGGAGAGTGGGATAAGAGTGTCTGACTGCGGGCAGAGGCTGTCCCAGGGGAGTCAGTGTTAAGGGAAAGGAAGCCCCAGTGGTGGCAAGGGGAGGGGAGGTGATGTGAGGCAGTGGGAAGGCAGCGGGAGGCAGCGGGAGGCAGCGGAAGGCAGCAGGGAGGCAGCGGGAGGCAGCGGGAGGCAGCGGAAGGCAGCGGAAGGCAGCGGGAGGCAGCGGGAGGCAGTGGGAAGGCAGCGGGAGGCAGTGGGAAGGCAGTGGGAGGCAGTGGGAGGCAGTGAGGAGGCAGTGGGAGGCAGTGGGAAGGCAGTGGGAGGCAGTGGGAGGCAGTGAGGAGGCAGTGGGAGGCAGTGGGAAGGCAGTGGGAGGCAGTGGGAGGCAGTGGGAGGCAGCGGGAGGCAGTGGGAAGGCAGTGGAAGGCAGTGGGAGGCAGTGGGAGGCAGCGGGAGGCAGTGGGAAGGCAGCAGGAGGCAGCAGGAGGCAGCGGGAGGCAACAGGAGGCAGTGGGAGGCAGTGGGAAGGCAGTGGGAGGCAGTGGGAGGCAGCGGGAGGCAGCGAGGAGGCAGCGGGAGGCAGCGGGAGGCAGTGGGAGGCAGTGGGAAGGCAGTGGGAAGGCAGTGGGGAGGCAGTGGGAGGCAGTGGGAGGCAGCGGGAGGCAGTGAGGAGGCAGCAGGAGGCAGCGGGAGGCAGTGGGAGGCAGTGGGAAGGCAGTGGGAAGGCAGTGGGAGGCAGCGGGAGGCAGCGGGAGGCAGTGAGGAGGCAGCAGGAGGCAGCGGGAGGCAGTGGGAGGCAGTGAGAAGGCAGCGGGAGGCAGCGGGAGGCAGTGGGAGGCAGCGGGAGGCAGCGGGAGGCAGTGAGAAGGCAGCGGGAGGCAGCGGGAGGCAGTGAGGAGGCAGCGGGAGGCAGCGGGAGGCAGCGGGAGGCAGTGGGAAGGCAGTGAGAAGGCAGCGGGAGGCAGCGGGAGGCAGCGGGAGGCAGCGGGAGGCAGTGAGAAGGCAGTGGGAGGCAGCGGGAGGCAGCGGGAGGCAGCGGGAGGCAGTGAGGAGGCAGCGGGAAGCAGCGGGAGGCAGCGGGAGGCAGCGGGAGGCAGCGGGAGGCAGTGAGAAGGCAGCGGGAGGCAGCGGGAGGCAGCGGGAGGCAGCGGGAGGCAGCGGGAGGCAGTGGGAGGCAGCGGGAAGCAGCGGGAGGCAGCGGGAGGCAAGGGCAAGGCAGTGCAGGCAGACAGAGGGGCTGCTCAGGGCAGCCAAGCAAGAAGCAGTGATGCCCCTGGACCACCAGCCCCAGGCACCGCCCGGCCCTGACGCCCCCCCAGCAGCCCGGCCCTCACCCAGCCCCAGAACCCCTCCCAGTGCCCCCCTCCCCAGATGCCCCCTCCCCACAGCCCCACCTCGACTCACAGCAAGTCCCCAGGGCCACGGTGGCCACCAGCAGCAGCAGCAGCAGCAGCAGCAGGCTGGCTGCCAGCAGCCCCGCGGGGGCACGCCAACGCCGGGGCCAGCGCCCTGCAAGAGATGAGCGCACACGGGCATCACCCCGTGGTCCCACTGCTACCACCCACTGCCCACCCTGCACTGGGGCATCCCCTCGGCTGTGGCTGTGGCCGGGCTCTCACCCGGGCTGGGTGCTGCAGGCACCCGCCCCAGCGGCATGTTCTCATAGGGGCTGTCGTCCTCGTCGGGGGCTGCAGGGCAGGCAGGCGCGGTGAGCGGTGGGTCTGCCGTGAACTTCAGGTCAGCGTAGACCATGCTCTGGGCCATGTCCTGGGCTGCCACGATGGCCCTGAGAGCTCCTGCTCCACTGCGGTCCCCCCCTCTCTCAGGGCTGCAAAGGAGAAGTGAGGCTTGTTTCTGCAGAAGCAGAAGTTTGCTGTGAGCTGCGGCAGACGGGAGCAGGAAAGCACAGCCATGGGGCCGGCACCCTGCCATTGGCCCCTGCGCCACCATCCTGTCCCCTTCCACGCCCCAAAACTGTTCAGGGTGCCCTGGGACAGCAGTGGGCTGGTGCAGCTCGCTGTTGGGGCTCTGGGCAGAGCTGCAGGGGTTATCCTACCAGGAACTGACCCAAATCCCTGGGGCATGGGAGAGCGGGGCCAGGTCCCATGTGGGAACAGGTGGCTCTGGGGCTGGCCCCATCCAGGATGGAGGTTCCCCCTCTCTGTGCTCTACTCCGGGGTTTGAGCATTGCTGCTGGGCAGAAATGTTTGCCCTAATGCCTAAAAGGGGTTTCCACATTGCAGCGTAGGCTGTTGCTCTTCTCCCCTTCTCCTGGCTATATCTCTCCACTCTGTCAGGAGACAAGATCACAGGGGACCATGTCCCAGACCTCGAAGGATCATGAGAAATAGTCCCCATTGCTCTTCCCTCGTCCCCAGCCCAATGGTCCCAACAGCAGCAGGCAGGCACGTTGGGTCGGGTAGGTGCTGCTTGTCCTTGGTTTACCAAGGATTTATCCTGCTGGGCTCCTCCCAGGAGGACATGCCCCATCTTGTTCCTGGGGACTGGTTGGAAGTGGCTCAATCTATAGCTTTCCAAACCTCCTCCTTGCTCTCTTTGAAGTTGGCCATGGTTTTTGCCTTTCTCCAGTGATGAAGGATTTCCCGTGCTCTTGCAGAGATGATGGAGAATGGCTTTGCAATGTTGTGCTCCACCACCACCTCTGCACACCTCCAGTCCTGTCCCATGAACTGGCTGCATCCAGCTGTGCCCAGCTGGTCCCAACTCAGTGCCCCTCTCCGAAACATACTTTTCACTAGATGCGGTTCAGTAGAGACCTCTGAGGTTCAGAGGGGCTGGAGGCTGGGACCAAGGAAGAGATGCCACAAGTGCTGGGGTTGTGGTGTGGGGAAGGGAAGGTGAAGTGGGTGTCATTGCTCTATGCAACTCACTGGGGGTGGGTCTGGAGCGATGGCAAAGCCAGGGTCTTCTAGGAGGGGAGCAGGGAGAGGACGAGAGGCAGCGGCACAAGCTGCATCATGGGGAAACTCCCACTCCCAGAGGCCAGGAGGGCACATCTGCATCTGTGAAGACCTCCAGACCCCCACAGGGCTGTCCCCAGGGCAATGTGTTGCGGTGTCCAGGCTGGCCCTGCTCTTCCCCAGCTCTCCCCCGGCCCAGGGATTTGGGTCCATCCGTGCTCTGCCGCTGCCCTGACCTCAGGCTGTGCTTGCCCTTGCCCTGCTGTGTGCCCAGGGGGACCGTGAGCACTTTTGGGGCGTGGGAGGGGACAGGCCCACGGTGGTGGGACCAATGAAAGGGTGCTGGCCCCTGCAGCCGTGCCTCACTGGTCCCAGCTGCTACAGCTCAGAGCAGACTTCTGCTTCTGCAGACACCGGCAGCACTTCTCCTTTGCACCCCCGAAAGACGCCACAATCACCAGGGAGCAGGACCCCCCCGGAAGGGCGTCCCAAGGGCAGGGTGGGAGCCAGCAGGGCTCCGGGTTTGCCCAGCGCTTGCCCACATGGCCCAGAGTGTGGTTTATGCAGACCTGAGGTTTGCCAAGGTGATGGGGGGCCGGAGCACAGCCAGCCAGGTGCTGGAGGCAGGTGAGAGTCCACGGGACACCCCACGCTGCCCTCACCATGCCCAGCCCCGTGGATTCAGCCGCTCTCCTCTGCCTCCCTCGAACAGCCCTCGGCATGGACGAGGCGGAGAGCCCCTATGAGAACGTGCAGCCGGCGCCAGCGGGGCAGGATGGGGATGGAGCCCAGCCCAGCCCAGGTGAGTGCCCCGCTGGAGCCCAGGGGACCTTGGTATGCTCTGGCGCAGGTGGTGGGTGGTGTTTCGGAGTGCTCCTGCTCCCATCCTTGAAGAGGAAGCGGCTGCGCCGTGCCACCCGTGCCAGCGTGCTGCCGCGCTGCTGCCTGCGGGCAGGAGGTCTGGGGGCTGCCAGGGGGTTCCCAGCTCACCAGCTGATGCCCGCGGTCGGACGTGTCTTGCAGGGCGCTGGTCCCGGCGGTGGTGCATCCTGGTGGGGCTGCTGGCAACCTGCCTGCTGCTGCTGGTGGCCACTGTAGCCCTGGGGGCTTGCTGTGAGTCAGTGGGGTGGGCACTGCCAGGTCCGGGGGTGGCTGGGCAGCAGGGGGAGAGGGAGGCAGCTGGGCAGGGGTGGGTGCTGTGGGTGAATGGGTGGGTGAATAGAGGCATGCCCACGCACACTGCTGGTGGCCGGGTCCCTCTGCCCTGTCTGCCACAAGCTGGCCTGCATCCCTTGCACATCATGGGTGCCTCCCTTGCCTCCCGTCACCCATCTTCCCCACCTTGCGCTTTGTTTCTGCTCCTTTCCCTTCCCTTCCAGCCTTGCCCAGCTTCCTGTTGCTGTGGCCCCCCCCGCCCCTGCCCTCCTCTGTCTGCTCCTACAGCCTGTCCTGCCTTGCCCTGCTCTCCCCTGCCAGGTCCTGCCCAGCCCCTGACCGTACACTTCCCTGCCGGGTCGTTCCCCTCCTTTTCCATCCAACATGGACACCTCCCTGGCTTGCCCTGCCCCTCCTACCCCTTGAGCAGGGTCAGCCCCACGTGCCCCCGTGCGGGCTGTCCCCTCGCGGTGCCCCAGCTCACCCCCCCGTCCCCAGACTGGCAGGTCACCCGCAGGCTGCAGGACACCTCCCGAGAGCACGCGGCCGAGCAGGGCCGCCTCTCGCAGGAGGCGAGCGCGCGGGAGCGGAGCCTGGAGCAGGCGCAGCTGGAGCTGGTGTGGGCCCGAGCGGAGCTGCAGCGAGCGTGGCGGGAGGGCAACGGCAGCCAGCTGGAGCTGGAGAGCCTGAACGCCGAGCTGGCGCGTGTCATGGGGGTCCTGGGGAAGACGGAGAAGGAGGTGCAGGAGGTGCGGGGGAAGCTCAACAACAGCGAGAGCACTGTGGCCATCCTGCGCTCCTGCACGGCTATAGGTAGGGCGGTGGTGGGGCAGGGATGGGGTGCCCCGGGGGACTGGAACCCCTCAGCAGGTGTAGTGCCAAGGCACGAGCACTGGCTCTTTTGGCCACATGGTGGGGACAGGGTGGTCCAAAGGCTAATGCTGGAGCAGAGGCTGAATCTGTGATGCCTGCTGGGAAGATGTGGGGGCTGTTCCTGGCCCCCTCCAGGGCGTCTGTGGCTGAGCAAGTACCTGAGCTGTGCCCCTGCCCCCAGATTGCTGCCCTTTGGGCTGGCTGCTGTACAGGGGCAAGTGCCTCTTCATCTCGTCAGAGAAGAAGACATGGGAGGACAGCAGAGATGAGTGTGAGAAGAAATATTCTCAACTCCTGGTCACAAAATCATGGAGTCGCTGGACCGTGCCGGTATGGTGTTGGGGGAGCTGAGGGCAGGAGGTGATGCATCCAGCCCTGGGGTCCCCAGGTGGCCCAGCACCATTCTGGGGGCCCCTGGTGTGCCAAAACATTGGAGGGTGCAAGGCTGATCTCTGGAGTACATGGCTGGTGGTGGACATGGGGCAGAGAGGCTCTGGCAACCCTGGATGCTGCCCAAGCTGGAGTGGGGCACCAGGGCTGCTCAGCTGTCCTGCCCCACGGAGCTCCAGCCCCAAGGAGCTTGGGGATATGGGGAGATGGTCACCCCTTGCAAACACTGCAGCACACAGATAGCATGGAAAAGCCTTTTCTTCTTCCCCAGACCTTCCTGAAAAATGCAGACATCCCGTACTGGATTGGGCTGCAGAAGAGCAGCTTCCCCTGGTATGACTATGGCTGGCTGGAGGAAGAGGACCCGAATGGCAACGGGGTCTCAGATGCCTGGTTCTGGGTGGATGGCTCCCTTTATGAAAGGTACCCAGCAGCACACCCTCTTGCCAAAACCACCTCTCCTCCAGCACGACTTCAGGAAGCATTTTAAATCCCACCAGTACCCAGCCCCGGGCACGAGAACTGGCCAACAAGAGCATCAAAGCAGCTGGGGCTGAGGGGAGGTGGGCACAGCGGTATGACGAGATGCTTGGAGGCTGTGCAAAAGGAAAGCCAAGCCTTGGGGGGACACGTGCAGGGCATGAGCGAGCAGGAGGCAGCAAGAGGGGACAAAAGAAACAGCAAGTTTTATTTGGAGTCTAGACAAAGTGTTTGAGCACCACGTCTATCCCCCATGTGCCTCCCTGGTCCCTCCTCGAGGGGCAGTCAAGCCTTCGCGCCCGCAGAGGGTCTCGGGCTCCTCCCTGCCACGTGCATCCCCTCCCTGGCTTGCCACTGCTTCCTTCCGCTTGCGGTGTCTGAGAGCAGTGGGGAGGAACAGACCCATCTGGCTGTGTGCTGGGTACCCAGCCTCTGCCCTCTGCCCACTCCTCCATCCTCAGCCCCACTGTGAGGGGCTGCACCCCACCCTGGCCCCACAGCCCAAGGCAGCTCCTCCGGCCATCCACGCACCCTTGGGGAGGGCTGTGCTCTCCCGTCGCTGAGCGCTGCAGGAAGGAAATATTCCCCAGCAGCGAGGCTGAGATTCAAGCAGGAGGGAGGCGAAGGGGAGTCGCAAGGAATGTAAACCTTTTGCAGAGGGGTTTCTTAGCCTGCCCGAGGAATGGCAGGGGTGCGTTGGCTGAGGCTTCAGCCTGTGAAATCAGCAGGCGAGGTCTGGGGGATCCCCACTTTGACTGCAGAATTCAAGCCCTCCCATGGTTGAATGCTGTTGGCCACCCTGGCTACCTCAGCAGGGGGTGGTGGATAGGGCACCGGCAGCCCCGTGATGTGTCGTTTCCCCATCCAGGCCGTGGCAGTCAAAGTCGAATGGGTCCTGTGCCATAATAAGCCGTGGGAACATCAAACCCGCCCAGTGCGCCGGTCCTGATGACCTGAACTTCTGGATCTGCGAGAAGGCGGCAGGGCCGAGCTCCCCTTTCATGGCTTGATGGCTGCTGACCCCAGCACTGCTGCAGTAAGTGTGCCCACGCCGGGCTCTGCCGAGCCCTGAGGTGCGCAGGACCTGTGGGGCGTGCAAGGAGGAAAGCCTGTGTATCTGCGTGGGGCATGCTGACCCCCTCCCTTGGAAAGAGATAGGGATGTGGGCACCTCCCTGTGCTGGATGGAGCCTGCCTCCGTCCCTTTACTGCCATGGGAGCCCCTGGTCTGCAGTAGCTCAAGTGACCCCCCCAGCTGTGGGGCAGCAAACCCCTTTGCAAGCTGCCTCCCCAGCCCCACTCTGTGTGGGGGAGGCTGAGCAGCACCTTACCCTCACCCTCTGCCTTCCCTTGCAGCACCTGCAGCCCACGCTGCCTCCGCTTCAGCCCTGTTGCACTGCTGCCTAAGATGTCCCACCCATGCAAGCAGCCCCCTTCCCTCTCACAGACCCCTGCCCATGGGCTGCCCAGGTCCTTCCCAGGCATGCCCAGTGATGCTCCGGCATCACGCAGGCTTGGGGAGGCAGCGGCAGTGGCCGTTTCCCCCCCAACTGATGCGCTTCAGCAGAGCGGTACAGGCCCCACAGCCCAGCCCCACACTTGCACAGGGTACGCTGGGTCTTCCTGAGCACAGGGGCTGGTGTGCGAAAGTGGTCCAGACGCCGAGTGGAGCAAGCCCTGATGCTCAGCACTGCAGTCATGAAACATCCCCAGCACAGCGCGAGCTGTGGTGCTGGGATGCAAAGGTGCGGGAGTGGGGGACGGCACAGCCCCACACCCAGCCGGGACCCCTCCCCACAGCAGGGACTTTCTGCCTGGCCCCATCCCAGGAGCAGCTTGGCTACGGCTTTCAGGCAATCCAGCAAGCAACAGCCTCGGCAAAGCCTCAGTGCCTGGGGAGGGAAACTGCGCCTGAACCAGCACCTGTGCTGGCGGTTGGGGACTTTTTGCTAATTAGAAGGTAGAGCAATGACCTTTAGCACTGTATGATGTGATGGCGCCTTTCAAAAGTAAAAGCAGCTCTGGCACTTGCAGCAGACTGATGCTTTGCAAGACAAGTCATCAAAACTTTAAATAGTTACTATACACGTGCACATGCGAAGATTAAGCAAAATAGCCCTGATGTAACACTGCAGCCAGGCAAGAGCAGAGGAAGTTATGTTCAGCCAGGCAAAGATGTTCTCATTTTACTATAGGGTTGTGTGTGCCATATATAGTTGATTAATTGCTATGTGAATTAGCTCGCTTGAAGAGCAAAAGGGTATTAAAGGTAGGCTTTTTGGAGGTGGCACTTGTCCCTCCTCTGTCTTGCCTGCTGGCTGAACCCACTTTGTAGCAATAAAGAGACACAGCTGCTCTTTGCTTTGTTGTGTACCACCACAAACACAGACTCAAGGGCACAAACCCAAAGAACCTCAATAATAAATGGGCCGAAGCCATTTCACCTGAGATGGCCACTTTGGGGTCATTGAGATCTTGGGCTAAGCCAGGCTGGCTTGTGCTCCCTGAGGGGATCCCCAGAATCCCCAGGCAAGTCCATGTAAACTTTTGGGGCCAGGCTCCCCTCTGGGTCTGACATACATTGAAGAGACAGAAGCGGGAGACTGAGTTGCTGGGACAGTTTTTATTGAACACTTTAAATAAGCTGGGTATATATTACTGGTAATTATTATTTTTAATAATCATAAAAATCCCCATAAGTTTTGCATTTACCAGTGCATTGTGCAGGAGGGAGGAAAGCTGGCTCCCATCCTTGCCAGGGCCTAGGCAGCCTGGCCACGCTGCCCACTGGCCCCTTCCCCCCAGTGTAAGGATGGCAACCTGGCCCCTCTGCCCGTACCCTGCTCCCGACCCCCTGTGCCGGGGGATGCGGGGCTCCATGCTGGCTCAGCATCCAGCCCTTGGCGCTGGGCGGGCAGGAGCAACCCCAGCACTAGCAATCCTCCCTGTGCGCAGCCCCATGGGCATCACCTCTCCCCGTGCTAGGGGCTGGCTGTGCTCCCCACGCTTGTTGCAAAGTGTAAGGACACCCACCAGCCCCACAAGGTACCTCACACACACTCACACAAACAGTGACCCCTCTGCCTCTAGCCCCGCTCACCCGCCAGCCTGGGAGGCTGTGGGGGGCTCCAGGTTCTCCCAGGGGAGCAGGCTCATTGCACACCCCTCTGCAAGACCCCACAGAGGGGTAAGCCCTTGGGGAAGGTCCAGCTAGGGTTTAAGCCCCGGGGGGCTTGTGAGGGAGCAGCCCTGCTGCCTGGGACAACACTGTAGCGTGCTCGGGGCAGGGGTGTTATTGCACTTGATTCCCTGGCAAGGACCCAGCCTAGCCCCAGGGCTCCTCACAGACCACTGAGGCCAGTCGTGGTGGGATGGCTGCCTGAGCGCCTAGGGAGCACCGTGGCAGTTGCCGGGGGGGTCTGCGGGGTGGCTGGATGCAGCCCCGCTCCCCAGGGGTACCAGGCACTAGGACTGCGCCTCCGGCGGGTTCTGGCTGGGCTCCGCCAGCACTGGCCTTGGGTCTTCCTGCTGGTGGTCCTGGTCATGGCCGAGGAGGCTCTTGGTCTCGAAGTTGAGGTTCTGGTAGTGAGGTGGGCTGGGTGCTGGCTGGTGGCAGACGGAGGCAAAACTGAAGCTGAAAGGATCCGGGCAGCAGCTGGGGCAGGGCAGCACCTCATCCTGCTCCACCGTGGTGCTGGAGCTGGGCCCGGGCAGCATGGCCGCACGCTCCGTCTGCTCCAGCGTCGCCATGCAGGGCATGCTGGACTCGAAGAAGCTGTGCTCCAGCCCGCTGCCCTGTGGCAGGGGTGTGCCGACCACCACGTTGTTGTTGAAGGGGAAGGCGCAGGAGGCTCGTGGCTCCGGCTGCCAGGGTCCGGTGCCTGCGGACGCTATGCACATGAACTTGCTGGGGGGGGGCGTGGGGGACTGCGGCACCTCAAGCCTGGTGGGGACACAGTCCAATCGCTTCTCCACCCTGGGGATGGTGGGGGCGGCTCGTGCCCGTGCTGGGGTCAGGAGGAAGGGGGGAAGCTGGGGCTTGCTGCCGGGAGAGGGGGTCCCCACACTGAGCGCCAGGCCCCGCCGGTGGGATGGCTCGGGGGAGGTAGGCAGAGAGCGGCACTTGCGGGGGTTGGCAGTGGTGGCTGAGAAATCACGCTGGACCTCCACGGCAGGCTCGGGCGTCACAGGGGTGCTGAGCTCGAGCGGGATGGGGGGCGGCAGGTCGAATGTGAGCGAGATGACAGACTTGCTTGGTGTGTCGAAGAGCTTGATCTTCCCTCCCTTCAGGTCCTCACGCTGGGAGAAGGGATTGACACGGGGGGACGTCTCCTTGGTCCTGGTCTCACCGTAGGGCTCTGGTGACCGCAGCAGGGTGGGCAATTTGGAGTGGAACGTGTCAGACTGGCTCGGGGACAGGTGCTGGTCCGGCTGCAGGTGCTGGGTCCCCAGCTCACGCAAGGGCGACAGCTCGGCATGGCTGGGTGACCTCCTGGCTCGCCCTGGGCATGGGTACAAGAGCGGGTCACCGGGTGCCACAGGGTGCTGGGCACCCACCAACCCAGGGATGTACCCTTGGGGGGAAACAGCGACCACCCTGCAGACCTCATTCAACCCGTCTCTTCCCCCTACGCCTGCCGGGGTAGGACGGGACACCCCACCTCCCCACTCCTTGCATCCCCCCTATGGCCTGTCCCAGGGGCCCCACGTACCACTGAGCACAGCCACTGTCTCAAGCACAGGCAGACTGTCCCCACTGCCACAAAGGGTGATCCCGGCGCCCTCCATGCCCAGCTGGTGCAGCAGGACGCCCTCCAGGAACTGTGTGATTTCCAGGAATGAGGGGCGGGTGGTGGGCTTCATCTGCAGGCAGGAGGGGTCACCGGTGAGTTCTTTAGCCCCCCCCGCCCAGCACCCCAGGGAGCCCTGCTCAGCAAAGGTAGCTCCCCGCCTCTCCCCTTGTGCAGGCAGGGCTGCCCGTCCCACCCCGGCTGCGATGGGAGGCTCACACTGCAGCAGTGGAAAGCGAGCTCAAGGAAGGCCGTTGGGCAGTTGACTTCCACCATGGTGCGGAAAGTGGTGACATCCAGGCCAAAATCCTGTGTCAGGCAAAGGAAGAAGAGTGAGGTTGGGTCCCCTGGGGCACCACATGGCCAAGGGGACCCGGGGTGGTCTGGCCTCCCCTTCCCGCACTGACTGCGTGCCACCCAGGGCTGGCAGCATCCCAGCTGGGGCACAGCAAGGGGCAACCCTGGGGTCACCCCAAGTTGGGGAAAGGCTGGGGGATGCAGGGACAGAGACCCCTCCTGCTCTCTGCCTGAATCCAGCCATCCCCTTCTCCCACCCAGGCTGACTCTGAGCACTGAGGACAAGTTATGAGCAGAGAGCATCCCTCCTGCTGCCAAGAGGCATTTGGGACACAGCATCCCTGCCCTGAGATGTGGGGCAGCTCCTGCACAGGGGTCTCTGCCCAGCACCGCAGGATGGTCTCTCTCATTTGGTGAAGCAGCCCCAGTGCAGTGCCGCTGCCCTCCCTTCCCATCCCAGGGAGTCACCTCAGCGCGGGGCATGTAGTCAGGGTCAGCGGAGATACGAGCAATGGTCTCACACAGGATGATCCCAAATGCGAACACATCAACCTGCAGAGAGCATGGAGTCAGTGTGTGGGGGGGGCCCTGCAGCCCACAGCCCCCCTCCTCCCCATGGAGCTGCACCAGGGCCCTGCCACCTCGCCACCCCAGAGATGCCCCGTTCCTTTCCTCTGTGGGCCCAATCGCCCCCAGGGCCACAAATCCTGCAAACCGCAGGTAGCGCACGCTTGGATAAAGCCCCACACAGGGCAGCCAGGGAGCCTCACCTTCTCATCGTAGATCTCTCCTCGCAGCACCTCAGGTGCCATCCAGTACGGAGATCCCACCACAGCCAGCGGCTCCTTCTCACCGTCTTCACTGGGGGGACATGGTAGGACATCAGGAGCTGCATGCAGTCCCCTGCCCCTTCCCTACCTCTCATCCTCCCGCTGGGGCAGCCCGAATCACCACCTCCATCTCCCTTCCTGGGCTAAACTTCCTCCATGCACCGCACCAACTCCCGTCTCCTGACCCACACCATTCCCTTCTCCAACACTGCCTAGCCAGCCCCAAATGTGTCCATCTGCCCCATAAGTTCCCACCACTGGGGACCACCCCCACTGCCCCCCATCCCTGCCCTTCTATCTGCACCCCTGTCCTCGTTTTGGCTGGGATAGAGTTAATTTTCTTCCCAATAGCTGGTACAGTGCTGTGATTTGGATTTAGTATGAGAATAATGTTGATAACCCACTGATGTTTTTAGTTGTGTCTAAGTAATAACAGGTTGCTAGTGAGGCCACTCAGCTTGTTGCACCAGAAAAAGACCTCAAAGGAACTAAAGGGTGTTCTGCCAAGAGGGTGACTTGGCCGACAGCCCAGTTAAAGCGCCTCTACACCATTGCACGCAGCACGGGCGACAAACAGGAGGAGTTGGAAGCCACCGTGCTGCTAGAAAGCTACAACCTGGTCGCCATTACTGAAACTTGGCGAGACAAATCCCATGACTGGAGCGCGGCTACCAATGCCTACAGGCTGTTCAGAAGGAACAGGCGAGGAAGGAAGGGTGAAGGCATTGGCCTCTACATCAAGAAACTGACAGAGTATGAAGAGCTGTCTCTGAAGAATAGCCATGAGCAGGTCAAAAGCTTATGGGTAAGAATCAGGGACCGAGGCAACAGAGGGAACCTTGTGGCTGGTGTCTACTACAGGCCACCTAATCAAGAGGAGCTTATTGACAAAGCCTTCTTACTCCAGGTACAGGAGGCATCCTGCTCGCAGACTCTCGTCCTGCTGGGGGACTTCAACCACACTGTCACCTGCTAGAGAAGTAGCACGGGGAGCTGTAGGCAATCCAGGAGACTCCTGGAGTGCATGGAGGATAACTTAAGCCAGGTAATAGACAGCCTTTTCAGAGATGATGCCATGCTGGACCTGTTGGTCACCAACACAAGTGAGCTAATTGGTGATGTCAAGACTGGAGGCAGCTTGGGCTGCAGTGATCACGCGCTGGTGGAGTTCGCAGTCCTGAGGGATACGGGGCAGGCAAAGAGTGAAGTCAGGACCCTGAATTTTAGGAAACAAAAATTCCACCTCTTCAGGGAGTTGGTCAATAGGACCCCTGGAGAAGCTGCACTCGGACAAGGGAGCAGAACAGAGCTGGCAGATCTTTAAGGACTCTTTCAATAGAGCACAAGAGCTCTGGATCCCTCAGGTGTAAGAAATCAGGAAAGGAAGGCAAGAGACCAGCATGGGTGAGTGGAGACTGTTGGGCAAACTCAAGGGCAAGAAAGAAACACACAGGCAGTGGAAGCAGGGACAGGTATTCTGGGAGGAGTACAGAGATGCTGCCTGGTTGTGTAGGGAGGGGGTCAGGAAGGCCAAGGCACAGCAAAGAATAACAAGAAGGGCTTCTACAGGTATGTCAGCCAGAAAAGGAAGGTCAAAAAAAGCATATCCCCCGTGATGAGCAAGACTGGCAGACTGGTAACAATGGATGAGGAGAAGGCTGAGGTACTGAATGACTTCTTTGCCTCAGCCTTCACTGGCAGTGTCTCTTCCCACACCTCTCAAGTGGACAGACTGCAAGATGGGGACTGGAAGGGCAAAGTCCCTCCCACTGTAAGAGATGAGGTTCGAGACCACCTGAGGAACCTGAACATGCACAAGTCTATGGGACCTGATGAGATGCATCCCAGAGTCCTGAGGGAATTGGCTGATGTAGTTGCCAAGCCACTCCCCATGATATTTGAAAAGTCCTGGCAGTCAGGTGAAGTCCCTGAAGACTGGAAATAGGGAAACATTGCACCCATTTAAATAAAAGGTAGAAAGGAGGACCCTGGGAAGTACTGACCTGTCAGCCTCACCTCTGTGCCTGGGAAGATCATGGAACAGATCCTCCTAGAAGCTATGCTAAGGCACATGGAGGACAGGGAGATGATTTGAGACAGCCAGGATGGCTTCACCAAGAGCAGGTCCTGCCTGACCAACCTAGTGGCCTTCTATGATGGAGGAACCACATCAATGGACAAGGGAAGAGCTGCTGATGTCTATACAGACTTCTGTAAGGCCTTTCACATAGCTCTCCCCCAACATTCTTCTCTCTAAATTGGAGAGAGGTGGATGTGATGGGTGGACTGTTGAGTAGATGAGGAATTGGTTGGATGGTTGCATCCAGAAGGTAGTAGTCACCAGCTCAATATCCAGATGGAGATCAGTGACGAGTGGTGTCCTTCAAGGGCCCACACTAGGACCAGTACTGTTTAATATCTTCATCAGTGACATGGACAGGGGGATCGAGTGCACCCTCAGCAAGTCTGCAGATGACACCAAGATGAGTGGTGCGGCTGACATGCCTGAGGGACGGGATGCCATCCAGAGGGACCTGGACAAGCTCAAGAAGTGGGCCTATGTGAACCTCATGAGGTTCAACAAGGCCAAGTGCAGGGTCCTGCACCTGGGTCGGAACAACCCCCAGTATCAATCCAGGCTGGGGGATGAAGGGATGGAGAGCAGCCCTGCCCAGAACGACTTGGGGTACTGGGGGATGAAAAGCTGGACATGAGCCGGCAATGGGCACCCACAGCCCAAAAGGCCAAGTGTGTCCTGGGCTGCATCCAAAGCAGCGTGGCCAGCAGGTTGAGGGAGGGGATTCTACCCCTCTGCTCTGCTGAGACCCTGCCTGGAGTCCTGCATCCAGCTCTGGAGCCCTCAGCACAGGAAAGACATGGACCTGTTGGAGTGGGTCCAGAGGAGGCCACAGCAATGATCAGAGGGATGGAACAGCTCTGCTATGAGGACAGGCTGAGAGAGTTGGGGTTGTTCAACCTGGAGGGGCACAGCCAGGACAGCTGACCCAGACTGGCCAAAAGGATATTCCCTACCATATAATGTCATGCTCAGTAAATAAAACTGATTTGGCTGGGGGGCGGGGGTCATCGCTTGGGGATGGGCTCTCGATCACTGGGTGGTGAGCAAATGTTGCATTGTGCATCACTTTTTGTATATTCCTTTATCAGTATCTATTATTATTATTATTTAATCTTCCTTTGCTGTCCTGTTAAACTGTTTTTATCTCAAGCCATGAGATTTTTTTTTTCCTGATTCTCTCCCCATCCCATCTGTGGGGTGGGGGCAAGTGAGAGGCTGCATGGTTCTTAGTTGCTGGCTGGGGATAAACCACGACATCCCCAAATGTCCACCCCTCCCCAGATCCTGCTCCAAGCGGGCTAGAAACCACCCCCAACCCTCCAAGGATGGGGATGGATGCTTCCCACACACCTGTAGGTAGGGATCTTCTCTGCCAAGCCGAAGTCACCCACTACAGCTGTGTAGCCATCGGTCTCGCAGCGCACCAGACAGTTCTGGGGGCACAGGAGGACCCCTGTCACACCGACTGCAGCCGCCCTGCCTCACCGGCCTCTGCGCCTGGGATGCCTCGGCAGAGCGCAGCCTCCTGCTCCCCAGCCGGCCGTGCCTGGGGCAGCAACGTGGGTATGGGACCACGAGGGCAGTGGGATGCCTTGGAGCATCTTGTACCTTGGAGGTGAGGTCACGGTGGAAGACGCCCTTGGAGTGCAGGTAGTGCAGGCCACGGGCGATGTCGAGGCCCAGCTTGACACGTATGGACCAGGAGAGGGACACAGGGCTTTCCAGCAGCTGCTCCAGGTTTCCGCCATTGATGTACTGGTGGGAAGAGCCAGGCCATTGCATTGCTGTGTTCCTTGTCCCAGCGTATCCTCCAACCACCCCACAGCACAGCCCGCACATGAGCCATGGGCCGAGAAAGTGTCCCCACAGCTATCACCATCCCCTCCCCAGGCCCACAGGAACCCTGAGACTCCCGGCCATCGCCCCGCTCTCACCTCCGTCAGCGCGTGCAGCTGTCCCTGGTGCACGCACACCCCCATGAACCTGTGAGACAGAGGGGACCTGAGGGTGGTCGTGGCGGGGACCAGCCCCAGGAGCTCACCCAGCACTGGCAGTAGCTCCAAATCCCCCAGTCTAGGGAAAAGGGGGCAATGAGGACGGCAGCAGGGGAGCAGGTCCTACTTGAGGATGTTGGGGTGTGAGAGGCGGTTCATCAGCTGCACCTCCCGTAGCATGTTGGCCCGGTTGCTCATCAGCTTGTTCATCTTCAGCACCATGATCTGCCCTGACTGGCGGTGCCGCACCTGGAAAAGGGGGTGCAGGGGTGGCTGACCCCACATGTCTCCGCAGCCCCCATGGGCACCAGCTTGCATCCACCCCAGCCCTAGAGGTAGGAGCTGAGAACCCCACACACCAAAGGCATGGGGCACTCCAGGCACTGCAAGGGCCAGGGGGAAGGCTCTCCCAGCACAGCAGCACCCCAAGGACCCCCAGTGCAGATGATGCACATCTCCATCCTCTCTGGGGCACCCCACCTGTCACACTCCCCCGCTACACTGCCCAGCCCTCCCAGCGAGGCAACAGCAGCTCTGCTAGCCGTGACCCCAAACTTGCTGCAAGGCAGGTGCAGGGTTGGGGAGCACCAGGGAGAACTCTTCTGGGTCAGTAACACCCAGCCAGACCCCACCAGCATGGGGCAGATGACAGAGGGGGCACATCGCCCCCAGACCAGCCCTGGGGGTGGCTGACACTTGCCCTGGTGCATGACCCCAGCCCTGCAGGGCATGGTGCTCAGACGAGGCTGTATATTTAGCCAGCCCCAGCCTGACACTGTCATGTAAGCTGGGGGCCTGGCCCCCCGCCAGGAACAGCAGCTGGGAGCGTGGCCAAGCACGGACACCCCCGTCCTTCCGCAGGCCCCTGGCACGTGTGGGCTGAGGGACGAGCATGGGATCCCTTGCCTCAGCACTGCACCAGGGTGGCTGAACCAGTGCTGAGGTCCCCCCACTGAGCAGGCGCTGGGGGTGGGATAGGACCCTCTCGCCCCCACCCCGAGCAGCAGCTGGTGGGGGGGACACCCCAACGGATCCCAGCTGCCCCCCGGCACAAGCTGAGCTCTGCATGAAGGCTCAGGCATTCCTTGGTGCTGCCGTCAGCTCCCCACTCTTCTCCTTTTTAGTCACTACTGGTTGAGGCAGCTGTGCTGGTGCCAGCCCCTGGCCTGCTCGCCCCCACCGCCCCTGCCGAATTGCCTCCCTGGGCAAAACACAGGGGTGGAGGGATTGGCTGGAGACAGGGTCTCCAGTGCCCCCCATCCTGCTCACAGCTCAGCCTCTGTCCCCATCACAGCAGGTTGTGGGGGGAGCTGGTGTGCTGAGCCCTCCGGGGCTCTGTTTCCACCCCACAGCTAGCATTGCTTTTGGGGAGCAGTTGTCCTGGGGTGCACGCTGAGATGGGGGCCCATGCAGCACTCAATAACCAGGGGACGGGCAGCAGCTCCTCCCCACCAAAGGGCCTGGGTGGAAGTTGGTAAAACTATAAAGATCCCCTTACATGTCAGGGTGCACCAAGGCCAACGCTACGCGGAATGGAAGCGAGAGGCAACAGCCCATCCAGATGCCGCTGTGCCACCCCAAGCTCACCGAGTTCATGGAGAGGCTGCCTGCTTGTGGGCACCCCACTCCGGTGCCACCTGTGTCACCTCCAGCCAGCCAGCCGGGACCCCCAGCCCAAAGGCAGGCGCCACGTGGCAGCAGAAATCAGGATGGACCCTGGAGAAGTGAGGAGGGGACACCCCAGACACCTGCCATCATGGGTGCCCAACCTGGCCCCTCGCCACGCTGTGAGGAGAAGGTAGGAGGGGTTCCCCCCACGTCTGCTCCTCGCTGAGCACTGGACAAAATGTCTGTGCCTGGGGAGAGCCTGTCCCAGGGTGACGGCGCAGTCCCTGCCGTGGGGAGCATGGCTCCTCCACCCCGTGTGCACCCAGGGCACTCCATCTAATGGCACCCCAGGTGCTCACCATGCCCACTGCCTGGCTCGCGACCCCATCACTGCCCTGCAGCGCCTGGCACCGCTGCCAGCCCCACCCCAGTGTCCTAGGGCTCCCTGCCCACACCTGCACTAGCAGGCAGGGCAAGGGGCATCCCCACCCCATCTCCACTGCTCCTGCTTTCCCTCCACCCCATCCCCATGTGCAGGGCAGCTGGAGGCAGCACCAGTCACAGAAATGGGGCTCCCAGCCTGACTTCAGTGGCTGTGTGGGCTTTAAGGAGGGGACCTGCCTGGCCAAAGCAGGATGGGCAGGGTCTCCCTTGGCCCCTCCAGCTCCCTGCAGAGCCAGGGGCCAAGGGAGCCAGAGCCCAGACGAGGTCAGCAGGATCCTCCAGCCCCGCCAAGCCCCTGGTGCTGGGTGCCCAGCAAAGCCCAGCACTCCCGACTCAGCTCACCGGCGGCAGCCGCTGCCTTCTCTTCCCACGCCGCGTGGGGCTGGCAGGACTGGCTCGGTTGGTTTGGCTGACACCGGCAGCTGCCAGGCGCCGGGACCCGGCTTGACGGCGCAGGCAGGCTCGTCCCCACCGGGATGGCTGCGGGCGGCGAGGCTCCGGCACCACGTGCCCACAACGGAAACGCCGGGCGGCGCACACAGCGCTGGCACTTGGTGGCCATGCACCATGGGGCTGGCCGGGTCCCGGCCAGCACCAGCGTCCCTGCATCGGGGAGCAGCCCCCGGCAGGCACCGGCTCAGCCCCACATAGCCAGAACGTGCCCATGGCTTAATTCCTTGTTAATAAGCCTCCTGTCATTGCAATAGGCTGGGTCAGGTCGGAGTGCAGCCATACGGTGTCTAACGCCTTAATCCTGGAGGAGAGGCAACCTGGGGGAGGAAAGGTCTGGTGAAAGCCCCTTCCCTAGGATTTCTCCCAGGGAACCCAGGAGCCCCCGGCCAGCACAGCCCTGCCCCAGTGCCCTTCTCTGGGACTCTGTCCCCAAGGGGCAGGGAGGGCTCCAGGGGCTCCCAGGACAGCCCTAGCCCCACACACATGGAGCACGACCTCCCTGAGGCCATCCAGGGCCCTGAGCTTGCTTGCGAGGCCCAGTCCTGCCATCTCCCCTGCATGCTCCGCGGCTGGAGGCCAGCCGCTGTCCAGGGCCGGCAGGGAAGGCATTATGCTGCCTTGAGCTTCCCACGGCCTCCCACATGCACTGGCCAGTTTACCCAGTCCGGCCAGGTGCTAGCACCAGCCCAGTGCCCCGGCCGCCTTCTGGAAGCGGGCGCAGTGAAGGAGGGAGCAAGCCATGACCCCAGGTGGGAGGCAGCCCCATGCTAAGGGGGTTTCCTTCCCTGCCGCCATCCAGGGAAGGCGGCGGGCAGCAGAGCCTCCCCGGGCAGGACGGCGCTCCCCCTCGCCTCGCCGCGCTCTGGCATGGCGCCCAGGAATCCCAGCGCATTCCCCGGAGCTGAGCTCAGCCGGGCAGCTGTGCCGGGGGGGGAGCAGACAAGCCGTTGGCCCCCACCCAGGAACCAGGCAAACCCTTGCCCCTTGCTGATGCACCCCCGCACCCCTGCGGCCC
This sequence comes from Phaethon aethereus, assembly GCF_964289735.1. Lineage (NCBI taxonomy): Eukaryota > Metazoa > Chordata > Aves > Phaethontiformes > Phaethontidae > Phaethon > Phaethon aethereus. Next base: position 12,586,620 of record NC_138577.1, on the reverse strand, counting down.
CTCCATTGGGTGCTTCACAGGCGCGTTGGTCCCCATCCCATCTATTGCCAGCGCGTGGGGCTGGGGGATGGGATGGGGCTGGCTGTGGCCCCAGCCTGGGCACAAGGGAGCTGAGCTCTTTTAACAGCGGAAATTAGAGTCTTATTTAAAGAGCATGCTAATCAGAGAGAGCAGACGGCCTGCTCCCTCCCTGCAGCTGGCACTCCCGTCTAGACATGGGGTGAAGCCCCCCGACTAGTGCCCCCCCCCCGGGGGGGGTGGTCTCAGCAGGCAGCCCCCCTGTACACCACACTGGGGACAGCCTCGCACATCACGGCACTTGACACAGCCCGGTGCAGGCAAGGCACAGTCACACAGGGACACCATCCTGCACCCCCTGCCAGCGGGGAAAGACGGGAGGGCAGGTAAGGGAGCCAGCAACGCTGCCGGTAATCCCATAGCCGCCTGCCACAGCTGCATCTGAGCTCGTGGGAATCCCAGTAGTGCAACAGGTCTTTTATCGGGTGGGACTGGAAAACCTGCTCATCACACAGAAAAGGCAGAATCAGTCAAGATGGGACTTCCTCCAGGGAAGCGAAAGGAGCAGGGCATGCAGCAGCCGCTCCCAACAAACGCTTGAGCATCGGCAGCCCTCACCTCCCATGTGCCCAGGTGCAGCACCGTGGGCGCATCAGGAGCTGGGACATCGCCAGCTCTCACCGGCAACCGTGAGCGCACCCCGTGACAGTGCAGGAGAGGTGCCGGCAGGTCCTGGGCTAAGTCAGCACAGCGTGTTTCCAGTGTTTCCAGTGCTTGGGGTTCCCGAGCAGCGACAGTGGGGCCAGGGCTGCTCCCGGCCTCGCCGTGGCTGGCTAACCCCGGCAAGTCCACTTCCCCCCCCACCTGCCTTAGTCTCCCCGTCTGTGTCACACTGCTCCACCCTCCTTTGCAAAACAAGGCAAGGTCCACTGCTGAAGGGCAACAGATAAGAGGGAGGGAGTTATGTCAGTAGTTGCGCTGGTAAATCGGGACTAAATTCAGAATCTCAAAGGTTGGTGGGGAAGTGAGCAGAGATGGGTGGGTGACAGCGGCGCTTGCAGCCCCCTCCCCAGCTCCAACCGTGCTGGGAGGTGCTAATCCCACCCCCACCCCAGACCGCCCCCCCCGGCACCATGGAAATGGGACGCTGGGCTGAGCACACCGAAGGCCCTGGGAGAGGACGTGCAGCAGCAGGGCTCAAGGTGCAGAGCAGGATGAGCGAAGGCCCCTGGATATATGGCCAGGGAGAGCGAAGCCACAACACTGTCCGCAGCCCCCGCATCTGCTGTGGATCACGCATGGGAGAGTAAGAGAGGGATTTGGGGAAGACATGCAACAGTAGTTTAAGGGCTGGAGAAAAGGAATGGCAAACACACCCAGCTCAATCTGTTCAGTTTATCAGAGATGGGGAGATGGCTCACTGCAAGGTCCATGTACCCGAGAAAATAGGTGGGCCTGGCACCTCTGAAATCGCACAGGGAAAGGCAGTGGGAACTAGCTTGCTCCAGAGGGAAACAGCCCAGCTCTGCAGCACAGCAGGGGATCAGCTGGGAACAATCCCCAGGGAAAAGGGCAGCTTTTCATCACCAGTGTCTCCTGTCCGCTCCGGACAGCCTTCCTGAGAGAAAGTGCTTGACTGGAGTGGGATAAGGCTCAACCCAGGGGCGAGCTTGGGACACCTCGGCTCAGACACACTGAGCCCTTTCGCTTTAGCACTGGGAACACGGTCAGATGTCTGTGCCGGTACTTCAGCACCCTGCCTGGCCCTGGCTCAGCCGCACACCAGGGCTGAACTACCTGTGTAGGTGGGGACAGAGATGTCCAGGTCCCCTCCCTGTCCCCCACACCCACCAAGGCTGGAATGAGGCAGGACCCAGCAGCCACACGGAGGAGGGAGCCATGAGTGCCCATGGCCATGGAAAGCAACAGCAGGAACAAGGGAGGTGGGAGGAAAACGGGTCCTGCGCTGCCCTGCCAAGCTCCATCCTCCTCGCAAGCTCAGGCAGCCAAACCCCAGCTCAGATCCCAGGCCTGCCCCACCATCCTGCTGAGCTCTTGGATGCAACCCACTGCATGAGCACAAAGCCCCATCTGGCCCCCTCCTGCCCCTGCCTCCTCTCTGGCAGGCACACACGTCGGCTCCTGCCGCCTGATCCCGCTCCCCCCCCCCTCCCCCAAATCCTACATGCAAGTGGCCCCACAAGAACACAAACAATGGGTGGGAGAAGGAGCATTTTGTGTCTCCCGCAGGGCCTGGGGAAACGGCGAGGCAAGGGGAGATCGTGGCCTGGCCGAGACACGGAAGCATCCATTATTCAAGAGCCATATCCACGCCTGACATTATTAAATGCCTCCCTCTGCTCCAAGGTGCCGCCGCACGCTCCAAGCCAGAGATCAATAGCAGGAACCCAGCTAGCTGAGAGGCCACGGCTCCACAGGGGCAGGAGGGAGCACAGAGGAGAGGGACCCCTCTGCATGCCTGCCACAGGCCCTCGCAGGACACCTCTCTTGCAGCTGCAGAGGAGCCGGGTCTTGGGGTCTCCCTGCTGAGTGGGGAATGGTGGGAGGGCTGAAGAGGGACCCCAGGGTCCTGCTGGGATGGAGATGCCCAGCCGTGCTGCATGTGGGAGCATGGTCCCGTGCAGGGGACACAGCACAGCACCACCCGGAACCCCAGTGACCATGGTGGGAGGTGGTGGGGGTCCTGACCAGCCCAAAGCTGCTCTTTGAGGGGGTGAAGCCACTAGAAGCATGGTTTAAGGGCAGTCCTTGCACAACGGCTTGTGGCACCTTAAGCGATGCCAAGGATAAAAACAACACGTGCACACACACTTCCCCTCGGACGCAGAGAGGCGGCTGTGTCAGGGCACAGCCCCTCGTCCCTGGCAGTACTGCGTGGGCTGGCAAGGTACTGTGTCCCTGCACCTCTGCCACACTCTTGGGTCCCTGAGCTCCCCACCAGCACCCATGCACCCCTAACCAGGCTGTGGGCCACACACAGGTGTCCCCATGCTGGCAGTCCCAGAAAGCAGGGGGGGACAAAGGCAGTTCCAGGCTCCTAGCCGGGGCTGTTCCCCCGTGCTACTCTGCAGCATCACACCCCTCTCCCAGACCCGGTCACCTTCGGGAAGCTCCCGTAGGGTGCCCCACACATCTACCTGCCCAGCACAAGGCTGAAGCAGGCCCAGCAACACTGGAAATCACCCCGGACCGGCTGCAAACACTGCCTGCAACCCCTGCCACAGGCACACCCCGGGCTGGCGGGGGTCGGGGGTCCAAGCTTCTGAAAGGGGTCCCCGGGTCGGGGCTGCGCGCTACCCTACCGGTGCCCCGACACTCCCTCTCCGCGGCCCCGCTGCGACCCACGCCGCAGCGCTTCGGAGCGCTCAGCCTTCCCGGGCTGTAAACAGAGCGGGAGCTCCCCTCCCCCTGCACGGAGAGACGGAGGAACAACACCCCCGGCGGGGACGGGGCTCCCCGGCACCCCAGGTCCCCGCCGCACGGCACCACCTCGCACCGTCCCCCCGACCTCTCCCTGCTGCCGGGGCTAGGGGCTAGACACTTCCCCCTTACCCCCTCTACCCGCACCCCAGGGCTGGGTGGAAGCCGCGCTCCCCGGGGGATTGCCCAAACCCGCCGGGATGCCTCGGAGACCGCCATCCCCGCCCCCGCCCTGCACACCTTGAAGACCTCGGAGAAGAAGCCGGCCCCGATCTTCTCGCAGTAGAAGTCGTCGATGCGCGCCAGGCTGGAGACGGCGCTGCGCAGCGCCCGGTACGAGGAGGGCCGCGGCCGCCCCTGGCCCGGCGAGGGCCCCGCCGCTTCTCCTTCGCCTTCGCCGGGCCGCCGAGGTGGCTTGTCCGGCTCCATCTCGGTCTCGCCGAGAGTCCCCTGGGCCGTTCACCCTTCCGGTCGGCCGCGATGCGGCCGGGCAGCAACCCGGCCGACAAGCCGCCGGTTCCCTTCGCGGCCCCCGGGGAGATGCTAGCGGCGGCGCGGAGCGGTCGGCGAGGCGGGGCGCGCCGTGCTCATGACCCGGCGAAAGCACCCCGAGACCCGCCGCGGTCCGGCGCTGCGCTCCCCGGCCCCGAGCGCTTAGCACCGGCGGGGCGGGGCCGGGGCGGGGACTGCCTTTAACTCCTTGGGACCCGCCGACTCCGCCCAGACCTGTTTCCCCCCGCCTCCCCGCATTGGGGACCCCGCAAGCCCCTGGTCCGCCTGCAACAGCCTCGGCCCCTGGAGGGTCGGTGGGTGCCGAACTGGCACCACTGTTCGCGCCTGCATCGGCTGTGGAGCCGGGCTGCCGGCGTGCGGCTTGGACGCAGTGCTCTGACCCTCTGCTGGCCCGGGCCTGGCCTGGGTGCTCCTGGTAGCCGTGGGACTCTCTCCCCAGGGTCCTGTCTGGATGCACCTTGCAGCTGCAGGACTGTCTTTTTCCTCATAGCACCCAGTCCCTGAGCAGATGGGCCAAAGGCGTGAGGGTCTGCTCTCCCCATATATCCAGCCCTACCCCATACAGTGTCATGGATACAATTCCCCCATACAAGCAGCTGCTGCCAGGGTGGGCCCCACTGGTACAGGCTCAGATGGCTCCTTACGGCCATCCCCAGGCTGGACGGATTCTGTGGATGTGGGGCTCTGCTTTTCTCCATGCACCCACCCCGGCCTGGACGGTGACGCTGGGGGCTGTGGGGTCTGTCCTTGGGGGGGAGCAGGGAGGTGCAGCCTCTCAGTGACAGTATACCCAGAGCCTGCTGCACCTCTTCACATTTCCCCCTTTCCTGAGCTCTTCCGCTTCACCCCGGTTTCCTCCTGCTTCCTGCTCCCCCCCAGGCCTTTTTTTTTCCTCCTCCATGGCTGATCTGTCCTGTCCTTCCTGCCCAGGGACTCCCTGCAGCTGGATCTGCCCTTGCTACGTCCCACACATTTCACTGCTGCTCTCCTTGGCATCCACCTGCCTGTGCCGGCCCAGCCCTGCCCCAGCTGCCTCCCTGTGCGCTGCCACAGCCCTCCTGAGCTGCCCTGCTGCCCCAGCTGGCCCGCACCTGCTTGGCTCCAGCTGTTTCCCTGTGCCATACGGCTGGATCTCCATGCCCTGCCCCACTCCAGCTGCTCTCCCTGCTGGGAGAAGCAGCCACATGGAGTGCCTCCTGGTGTGGTGTTTTTTGGCTAGTGCTTGGCTCCATGTGCCACCAAACACAATGTAAACACCATGCACCGTAAGCCCTGGCTTTTCTTTCTTGTCCCAGGAGGGAGAATAATCCTGTGGGCTAGAGCAGGTGAACTGAGCCTCTGGCTTCTTTATAGTGGGAGCAGCCCCCTGGTCCCCCCATGAAGTGCGCGGTATTTCTGCTCTTCCAGGTCCAGAGAAGAGAGTGGGTCTGTGTAGGGCAAGTTTCCTACATGTAGGGAGGCAGAGCCTGAGGACAGAGCTCTGCCAGTCTCTATCTCATGCGGTCTGAGACATCCCTTTCCTCACCAGTACCGCTCCAGCCTGGTGCCTCTGCCTGCTGGGGTGACCGATGCTGTGTGCCAGGAAGGCTGCTGCAGCCATAGGGAACCGCACTGTGCCACGTACTCGGGCTTCCTGGGCCTTGTGCCTCTGTCCCGCTGACAACAGCCCGACAGAATGACAGGAGCAGCTTCACAGGCCTCCTGTGATGGGCATGGAGAAGAGAGACCAGTGTCTGCATGCGGGGACAGGAGGCTGCCGGCTCTGCCCTTCCACTACGGTGGCCAGCTGCAGCTGCTTGGATGGCAGCGGATGCCTTTCCTGCCTGCCCAGGCTCAGCCCTGGTACCCGGAACCTGGGAACCCTGCTGTGCCCACAGCCCAGAGACCAGCTCCTCAGTGGTGTAGGGAGCTGCTCAGAGGAGCAATGCCAGCTCAGTTGGGTCCAGAAGGAGAGCGAATGTTGCCTCTCCCTTTCCCTTGAGCGCATGTGGGCAGTGGCCTCCTAAAGGTCAAGGCACCGCAGCAGAGATGGGGAGTCCTGGCAAGGCATCTTGCAGAGAGACGTTCAGGACCGCTGCCTGTTCAGGGCTCCTACTGCTTACAAGTGACTGGGTTTACATCCAATTAAGTTGTAACAGATAAATTAAAGCCCTGGAGACGGCCCTGACTCTGGAAATTGCTGCTGTAGGATTTATGGTCCCTTCTCTCATCAGCACTTGTGACTCCACTGTGCTATTTCCACCATGCTCTGTTCCTGCCTGGCACAGCAGCGTAGAGCTGAGATGTGGCTAAAGGTCCCCACTGCCCCAAATCTTGCCAATGGAGGAGGCAGGTACACTCTGGGCAGCTGGGTGCAAAGCTTTGTCCTCTTTGCCCTTCTCTGTCTGGGCTCTGCATCCTCCCCCTCTCACAGGGAGAAGGCTCAGGGATTAAAAAAGTCTTCTCCCTGCCTGCTGGGGATGGTGCATCACCCAGGCAGAGCCAGGGCAAGACACTCCAAACAGCCTGGAGAGGCTGGGTGCTGGAGAGGCACAGGGGCTGGGGGTGTCCTGTAAGGATCAGGGCGCACCATGGCCGTGGGGTGGCCAGGCTGCATGCAGGGCAGTGAGGGACACGTTGGGGCTTCCACTTGAAAACCTGGTGCTCGCTGCACACCCGCATCTATTCCACACCAGCACCTGTGGCACCAGGTGCCTGCAGCACAGCTCTGGTTCGCATCAGCCAACAGCAACCCACCCTGGCTAAAGGCTTGCCCTGCTCCGAGCCCCAGAGCCAGAACTCGAGCAGTCCTTCCCTCCGCACCCATGTGTGAAAGACCATGCTGTGGGGTGTCCAGGGACAGCTGAGGGGAGTGAATGTGTGAAGCTGTGCCACAGCAGGCACAAGGCTTCATTGCAGGGGGGTTTCCAGCTTGGAGGGGCTGTGCAGATCCAGAGGTGAGCAGGACAAGGATCATCGACTGACTCAAATGACTCCCTTTGCTGCTTTCTACCAGAACGTGGGTGCCAGGTGTCCTTTCTCCTCCTGCTCCTTGACAACCTCTGCTCTTTTCCCACATGCCCACACAGCACCCAGCAGATCTCCACATGTGTCCATGTCCTGCATGTTCCCCAGCTCCCTGCTTATGAGAAGGCCAGCCCCTGACAAACATCTCCCCCTTCTGCCCCATAGGAAAAGGAGAGGGGGGCACAACAGGGTCTGTTGCAACTGGTCAGTGCTAGGAGCCCAGAGTACACAGGAAAAGGTCCCAGCCCCAGTGGTTCTTATGCAGCCTGGTTATGCCCAGTAGCACACAGTACAGGTGATGCAGCGGGACAACACTCCACAGTGCACTGGGTGTTGCTGAGCTCGGCGAGCACAGGGCCGTGCATACTCCGCACCCAGCACCATGGGCACAAGCTGCAGCAGCCCATGTCCAGATGTAAGGCTGTCTTGGTGAGCCCCGTCTCCCCCCCTGGCATGCCCGCTACAAGGCCAGTTTGGGGTTGTCTGCTGTGGGAGGGCTGCAAATATTTGCACACAATCTGGCAGCTCACTGCCTCCTGTTATCTCTTGTTGGTGTTTTTCAAGCCTGGATGCTGGTACTGAGATGTCTATGGAGATAGCACCCGCATCCCATCTCTATCTTTTAGTGGTGGGCAGTGATTTCAGCTCCCTGCTCTGCTCTCCCCAAACAAGCTGCAGTTGCCCTTGCCATGGTGCACAACAGGGTGGCAAGGGACTGAGCAGCTGATGCCTAAACCCCGCTGAGTGCGTGCCTGCTGGAAGCCCTGTGGGCTGTGAATTGGAAAACATTGGGAACACTGGTAAAATAAAACCAACCACCACCTCTGAAAAGGAGGGACAGGTAGCTCTGGTCGGGCCTGCACCACCTGTGACCTATGGTGACATGACATAGAATCATAGAGTCTTTTGGGTTGAAAGAGACCTTACAAGGTCATCTAGTCCAACCCCCCTGCAATCAGCAGGGACATCTTCAACCAGGTCAGGTTGCTCAGAGACACATCCAACCTGACCTTGAATGTTTCCAGGGATGGGACATCTACCACCTGTCTGTGCAACCTGGGCCAGGGTTTCACCATCCTCATTGTGAATCTTCTGTCTAACGTGGAATTACAGTCCACAATTTATCTCTGAAAAACTGTCTATTCAAAAAAACCACAAACCAACAGACAAAACATGTTCTTTGCAATGTAATGATATTACAGAAATTATGTTTCTGCAGTAAGTGTCACAGAAAACAAACTTCACAGAGAATCAGCTCCTGCGAAGTTCAGCAACATTCATCTGAGAAGGATGTAGCAGGAGGACATTAATCAGTTCTTAGAAAATCTATTTACAAATTTTTCTTATATCAGCCCATGGCAGTCTTAAAAATCAAGTGACATGCAGCCATTTGAGCACAACTACAGCCTTGCAGTGAACCAGCACTGCAGAGGGATTCACTGCTTACCAGGAGCTGGTCACCTCGTGCCAAAGAGGTAGGGGCAATGCTACTACCTCCAGCATCTGGGGGAAAAGGTTCTTGCTCATGAGCTGGTGGGGCTTATCAAGAGGGCTTTAAACTAGGTTTGAAGGGGGAAGGCTGTAAAACCAGGCTCACTAGACATGAGCCTATGGGTGGCATGCCGATGTTGTGGGTGAAATTGATAGCCCAGCTCAAGTGCATCTACACCAATATGCACAGCATGGGCAGCAAACAGGAGGAGCTGGAAGCCATTGTGCAGTGGGACACCTATGACTTAGTTGCCATCTCAGAAACATGATGGGATGACTTTCATGACTGGCGTGCTGCAATGGATGGCTATAAGCTCAATGATTGTAAAGATAAGGTTGAGTGCTTATGGGTAAGGATGAGCTGGAAGGCCAACAAGGCAGATATCCTGCTGGGAGTCTGTTGTAGACCACCCAACCAGGACGAAGAGGCAGACAAAGCATTATACAAGTGTCTGGCAGAAGTCTCACAATCACTAGCCCTTGTTCTTGTGAGGGACTTCAACTTACCGGATGTCTGCTGGAAATACAACACAGCAGAGAAGAAAGAGTCTAGGAGGTTCCTGGAGTGTGTGGAGGATAACCTCCTGACACAGCTGGTAAGTGAGCCTACCAGGGGAGGTGCCTCACTTGACCTGCTGCTTACAAACAGAGAAGGACTGGTGGGAAATGTGATGGTCAGAGGGTGTCTTGGGCTTAGCAACCATGAAATTATAGAATTTTCAATTCTTGGTGAACTCGGATGGGGGATCAGCAAAACCACAACCATGGACTTCTGGCAGGCAGACTTCAGCCTGTTTAGGACGCTTGATTGAGAGAGTCCCTTGGGAGACAAAGTCCTGAAGGGCAAAGGGGTCCAGGAAGGCTGGACAGTCTCCAAGAAGGAAATCTTAAAGGCACAGGAGAAGGCGGTCCCCATGTGCTGCAAGATGAACTGGTGGGGAAGATGACCGGCCTGGCTGAACAGGGAGATTTTGCTGCAACTCAGGTGAAAAGAGGAGAGTTTACCACCTTTGGAAGCAGGGGCAGGTGACTCAAGAAGAGTACAGGGACCTCATTAGGTCATGCAGAGACAAAATTAGAAAGGCAAAAGCCCAGCTAGAACTCAATCTGGCCATGGTCGTAAGGGATAACAAAAAATGTTTTTACAAATGCATTAACAACAAAAAGAGAGGCAAGGAAAATCTCCATCCCTTACTGGGTAGGGGGGGAAACATTGTCACCAAGGATGAGGATAAGACTGAGGTATTTAATGCCTTCTTTGCCTTAGTCTTTAATAGCCAGACCACTTATCCTCAGGGTATTCAGCGCCCTGAGCTGGAAGACAGGGATGGAGCACAGATTAAACTCCTCATAATCCAGGAAGAAACAGTTAAAGACCTGTTAAGCCACCTGGACACCCACAAGTCTATGGGACCTGATGGGATCCACCCAAGAGTGCTGAAGGAGCTAGCAGGGGAGCTTGCCAAGCCACTCTCCATCATTTATCATCAGTCCTGGTTAACAGGGGAGGTCCCAGAAGACTGGAGGCTTGCCACTGTGACACCCATCTACAAAAAGGGCCAGAAGAAGGATCCGGGGAACTACAGGCCTGTCAGCCTGACCTCTGTACCAGGGAAGATTATGGATAGGTTCATCCTGAGGGCACTCATAGGGCATGTGCAGGACAACCGGGGGATCAGGCCCAGCCAGCATGAGTTTATGAAAGGCAGATCCTGCTTGACCAACCTGATCTCATTCTATGACCGGGTGACCCGCCTAGTGTATGAGGGGAAGGCTGTGGATGTTGTCTCCCTGGACTTTAGTAAAGCCTTTGAACAGCATCTCCCACAGCATTCTCCTGGAGAAACTGGTGGCTCGTGGCTTAGACAGGTGCACTCTTCGCTGGGTAAAGAACTGGCTGGATGGCCGAGCCCAGAGAGTTGTGGTGAATGGAGTTAAATCCAGTTGGTGGCCAGTCACAAGTAGTGTCCTCCAGGGCTCGGTTCTGGGGCTGGTCCTGTTTAATATCTTTATCAATGATCTGGATGAGGGGATTGAGTATTCCTTCAGTAAGTTTGCAGATGTCACCAAGTTGGTGTTGATCTGCTGGGGGGCAGGAAGGCTCTGCAGAGGGATCTGGACAGGTTGGATCCATGCGCCAAGATCAACTGTATGAAGTTTAACAAGGCCTGCACTTGGGTCACAACAACTCCATGGAATGCTACAGGCCTGTGGAGGAGTGGCTGGAAAGATGTCCGGTAGAAAAGGATCTGGGGGTGCTGGTTGACAGCATCACCATGAGCCAGCAGCGTGCCCAGGTGGCCAAGAAGGCCAAGGGCATCCTGGCCTGTGTCAGCACTAGTGTGGGAAGTGATCGTGCCCCTATACTTGGCACTGGTGAGGCTGAACTCCAAATCCCGTGTGCAGTTTTGGGCCCCTCACTACAAGAAGGACATTGAGGTGCTGGAGCGTGTCCAGAGAAGAGCAACAAAGCTGGTGAGGGGTCTGAAGAACAAGTCTTATGAGGAGCGGCTAGGGAACTAGGGTTGTTCAGTCTGGAGAAGAGGAGGCTGAGGGGAGACCTTGTCACTCTCTACAACTACCTGTAGAGATGTCAAACATTGGAACAGCCTTCCCAGGGAGGTGGTAGAGTCACCGTCACTGGAAGTGTTCCAGAAACGTGTAGACGTGGCACTTCAGGACACGGTTTAGTGGGCATGATGGAGTTGGGTTTATGGTTGGACTTGATGATCTTAAAGGTCTTTTCCAACCTTAATGATTCTATGATTCTGTGATCTCTCACACTGCTCCTGAACCAGCCTGAACAGCTTATCTCTCTCCCCAGTCACAGCGCAGGATCCCTGAAATACTTGTGGTTCTGCCAGACGTAAGACAGGAGCAGAGATGCCAAGAACCTGGTCTAGCTGCAGTGGTGGGCCAAGTGGGACCACATCAGAGCAGGTCCAGGACTGGCCATGGCTGATCTCGTGGGAGCAGCCCTGTGACCCGTGGCACCAGCTGCAGAAGAGCCGGGCAGGGAGCAGGGCTGAAAGTGCTCAGTGGGTCTTGGTCTATGGCTTTGGGGAAAAGCCTTCACCTGTGGTTCATCGCTGCCCTTTGATCTGGATGGCTTGATGTTGCCATGTTGACTTGGCAACTTGCAACTTTCAAGTTGGAAGCAGCACAGCAATGTGGACGGTAAGGCTGGTGAGCTCGGCACAGTGCCTGCCAGAGACCCTACAAAACAAACTCACAGTCCACCCCAGAGACCTGACATTAACAAACCGACAACTTCAACCATTCGCTGGCTTTCTTACCCATCCCAGAGGTGAAAAAAGGAAAACCTTCTGAAAGAAAGCAGTGCATCAGGCTGGAGGACCTTTCCCCTGTGAGCTCTGAGCTTCTGTTCGGGAAGGGTGCATCCTACCCTGGCCACAAGCAGCATGGGTGAGAGAAATGGTCCCAGTCGCTTCCGCTCTCCTGCCCCCAAGAAGAGACCATGAAGCCCTGCTTATTCTCCCAGATGCCTGAGCAAGAGGTACGTGCTGCAAGGCGCTCCCATCATCAAGCCAGCATCACTCAGCAGTTACTCTGAGTAACTCCTCGGCCTGAGCATGGTCCTGTAATCATCCACACTGCTTGGCTGGTTCCCTGGCATGGTTTTGTCCTGTGCTAAATAGGACAGGTTCAAGGGAGGTCATGGGCTAAGGCTGTTGCTACGATGAAGCATGGACATGGGCACCTCCAGGCAGAGAGGTGTGTTGATCTGTGTGCCTGTCCTCCTGTGGTTGCTGACTTCTTCGGTTTCCCCTCTGTGTGCAGGGGCATAGTGGGGCAGGGTGATGGTGCTGGGCTCTGAATGTCCATGGGATCCTTTCACCTGGAGGTCACTGATGCCACAGCCATGTGTGGACAGTGATGCTCTGTCCAGGTGTCAGAGGGGCTGGAAAGTGAAGCATCAGCTCTCCATGCACCAGCAAGATCGGGAGCTCCCTGTGACTGGGGGCACTTGTCAGCCCTTCCCATGTCCCTGTGCCCCATCCAGACCCTGTCCACACAGGGCAGGCTGAGGCAGCACAGGCTGGAACATATCTCAGTGTGATAGGTTTATAGGGTCTGGCTGGGATGGAGTTAACGTTCCCCATAGCAGCCCTCATAGTGCCGTGCTTTGTATCAATAGCTAGAAAGGTGTTGATAACACACCAGTGTTTTGGCTACTGCTGACCAGTACTCGCACAGCATCCACGCTGTCTCTCCAGTATGCTGGGGGGGGGAAAGATCGTGGGAGGGGGCATAACCAGGAGAGCTGACCCAAACAGGCCAAAGAGATATTCCATACTATGTGATGGCAGCTCAGCAATAAAACCTAAGAGAAGGGAGGGGGGCATTAATTTTTTACGTTTGTCTTCCAGAGCAACCGCTATGAGTACTGAAGCCCTGCTTCCTGAGACGTGGCTGGACACTGCCTGCTGATGGGAAGGAGAGAATAAATCTTTTGTTTTCCTTTGCTTCTGAACCTGGCCTTTGCTTTTGCTTTATTAAACTGCCTTTATCTTGACACACACTTTTTTTTTCCATCTTATTTTCTCCCTGCTGTCCCACTGAGAAGGGGAGTGATAGAGCGGCTCAGTGGCACCTGATGTCCAGCCAAGGTCAACCCACCACAGCCCTTTTTGACACCCAGAGTGGGGCATGAGACAACAAGGGTTTTGCATTAAGCGTGGTATGTGTGGGTCCCGGAGTTTGCTGGCTACACTGCTTATCTCTTTATTTTGCTGAGCTTGGGAGGACGTTGGGAACATGTTACTACAAATAATGGCTATGTGCTTTGTCCTGGCATTGATGGCCTTGATGTGCTAGGGGAGCTATTTTGTGGGGAGGATGAAAGAACTTCGTAACACGCTAGCACAAACAATGTCTATGTGCTTTGCCCTGGCATTGATGGCCGTGCTGTGCTGGGGAGATATTTTGTGGAGAGGATGAAGGAATACATCTCCATCTACCTACCCGGCATTGATGTGGATGGTTTTGTTATGCAAGCTCCTGAGGTCCTTGTTCACCCTTATGTGAGCTGCTTAATACTAGTAATTAACACTGTTGGCATATTATGGGGTTTGTGGAATCTGGTCTTGTCCTGGTATAAGAGAAAACAAATTTTGGGTGAGGCGATACTAAAATGTGCCCTGAGGTGGCCTTTCCCTGGGTGGCAGGGTGTGTGGAAGGATTTGGGCAGGTTCCTAGGACATTTATCACCTCCCATAACCTGGGACTTTACCCCTGAGCAGGCAAGCAACCCTGGCAAACTGATGTGCCAGCTGATAGAAGGGTGCCTTGCCTACCCCAATGAAAACCAGCAGCTCCTAGTACTGTACTGGGGCCTGGCCTGTGCCTATCGAGCCACAGTTTAGTACTCTCAGAGGACTGTGGTTGAGGTAGGGACCCAAACAACAACAACAACTACAGTAATTGCCCCAGTTGTGAAAAAGAAACAGTAGATCAGGAGAACAACGGGTGCATATCATCGCTTAGTAAGGGAGAAGGAAGAAGAGGAAAGGTTTGATCAAGAAGCTGGCCCTTCAACAAACAAATTGCAGGAAGGAGTGAGAGAATTCAGACAGGAAGTGGCAATTACCTGGTCCCTGACCTCATCAGAACCTTGAGACATGTGGAAAGATTACAGCCATCAGCCAGGTGAGCAGATTGCTGCCTGGCTGCTCCAATGCTGGGTAACGCGGTCGACAGCCAGCAGTTGGAAGGTAAGGAAGCCCAACAGCTGAAATCCCTTCCTAGAAACCAGGCAACTAAGAGAGGAATTGGAGAAGGGGCAGCAATTTACAGTCTCTGGATACAGCTGCTCCTCAGGTGTGAGGGCAAGATATCCATTCAAGGAAGATCTTGTGAACTCCCTAGGAAAGTGGACTAGTGCATATGAATGCATCCAGTACCTGAGAGAATTAGCAGTGCTGGAAGTCATCTACAATGATCTAGATGATGATGAGGTCTCCAAAGATCCAGAGGATGTCCTGTGCACATGGGCTATGTGGAGGAAAGTGATTCAAAGTGCCTCAGCATCATATTCTAACAGCTTGGCAGTGATGTATTGTCTGGATATAGACACATCAACTGTGGAGACAGTGTCGTCTTGGCTCCAAAACTTTGAAGAAAATCTCTGTCCCTCCTCATCCCTATGGGTTAGTGCGTTGGCTGTCAGGGATGCCTCCAGAAATCAGTCCTCTCTTGCCTGAGTCAGAGGGAAAGGGAGCCCCAGGCGTGTGCTGAATGACACACTCTCATTCTTACTGTGTGACCAGGAGGAGGACATGAGGAAGTGGCATGGTGAGCCCACCTTTAAGTTGGAAGCTCTTGTACATGAACTCAGAGGAAAGAGACAGCTGTTAAGAAGGAGCCACCCAAGCAGGCTGTCAGCTTAGTTGCTGTAGAGACACAAGAAGGAAATCAATCATCTCCCAGACATAGAAGAACTGGAATCACCTCCCTTGGTCCTGGTGGGGGGACTTCTGGTCTGGCACTGCAGAGGTCAGACAGTGAATACTCTGACAAGGAATAGGAAAAGAGGGTGCCTGCTTTTGGCCATGAGGAGGAAAGGGATGACCGGGTATACTGGACTGTGTGGATTTGATGTCCTGGCACAAGGCATTGGGAGACACTGATGCACCGTGTACGCTGGTGCCATCAGGGTACAGGGGCACAGAACCCATCTGGATCTCTGGAGTGACAGGGGATACCAAGAACTGTCCGTACTGGAGGCTGAGGTGAGCTTAACAGGGGCAAGTGGTAAAAGCACCCCATTGTGACCAGCCCAGAGGCCCATCGTATCCTTGGCATAGACTACCTCAGGAAAGGGTACTTCAAGGACCCAAAGGGCTGCCGATTGGCTTTTGGTGTAGCCAATGTGAACACAGAGAAGATCAAATGGCTGTCTACCCTGCCTGGCCTCTTGGAAGATCCTTTCATTGTGGGACTGCTGCAAGTTGAAGAACATCAGGTACCAATTGCTAGCAGGACAGTGCACTTGTGACATCACACAAACCAAGACTCCCTGGCTCTCATCCATGAACTGATCATCAACTGGAGAGCCATGGAGTGATCAGCAAGGCCCACTCACCTCTTAAGAGCCCCATATGGCCCGTGCAATAGTCTGACAGAGGGTGGAGGTTAACAGAAGGCTATTGTGGCCTGAATGAAGTGATGCCACAACTGAGTGCTGCTGTACCAGACATGTTAGAGCTCCAATATGAACTGGAGTCAAAGGCAGACAAGTCATATGCTACAACTGACATTGCCAATGCATTTTTTTTTTCAGTTCCCTTGGCAGCAGAGTGGAGGTCACAGTTTGCTTTCACATGGAGGGATGTCCAATACACCTGGAATCGACTGCTTCAGGGGTGGAAGCATAGCCCCACCATTTGTCATGGACTAATTCACACTGCACCGTAAAAGGGTGATGCCACTGAACATCTGCAATACACCAATGACATCATTGTGTGGGGAAAAAAGGCAGTGGAAGTGTTTGAGAAGGGAAAAAGAGTAATTTAGATTCTTCTGAAAGCTGGTTTTGCCATAAAGAAAAGCAAGGTCAAGGAACCTGTACAGGAGATTCAGTTCTTGGGAATAAAATGGCAGGATGGATGTCATCATGTGCCTATGGATGTGGTCAACAAGGCAGCGACTATGTCTCCACCAGCTAACAAGAAGGAAACACAAGCTTTCCTAGGTCTTGTGGGGTTCTGGACAATGCATATTCCAGGTTATAGTCAGCTTGTGAGCTCTCCTTTGTCAAGTAATCCAGAAGAAGATTTTTTCTGAGTGGGGCATTGAGCAACAACAAGCCTTTGAGCATATCAAACAGGAGATAGCTCATGCAGTAGCTCTTGGGCCTGTCTGGACAGGACCAGCTGTGCAAAATGTACTCTACACTGCAGCTGGGGAGCATGGTCTCACCTAGAGCCTGTGGCAGAAAACATCAGGAGCAACCTGAGGTTGACCATTAGGGTTTTGGAGCCGAGAGTGTCGAGGATCAGAAGCCCAGTACACCCCAACTTAAAAAAGGATACTAGCAGCATATGAGGGGGTTTGAGCAGCTTCAGAAGTTGTTGGTACAGAAGCCTCTTGGCACTGTGATTGCCTGTGCTAGACTGGATGTTCAAAGGAAATATCCCTTCTACACATCACACCACCAGCACTACATGGAGTAAGTGGGTAGCATTGATCATGCAACAAGCTCGACTGAGGAAACCAAACCAGAAATCCTAGAAGAGACCATGGACTGGCCAGAAGGTAGAGACTTTGGAACATTGCCTGTGGATGTGGCTTGTGCCCAAAAGGCATCACTATATAATGAGTTATCAGAAGATGAAAGGCATTATGCTTTATTTACTGATGGACCCTGTTGTGTTGTAGTAAACCATTGGAAGTAGGAAGCTGCTGTGTGGAGTCCCACATGACAAGTTGTTGAGGCCACTGAAGGAAGTAAGTCAAGTCAGTTTGCAGAAGTGAAAACCATCCAACTACCCCTAGAGATTGCTGAATGAGAAAAGCGGCCAGTACTCTATCTCTATACTGACTCCTGGATGGTGGCTAATGCCCTATGGGGGTGGCTACAGCAGTGGAAGAAGACCAGTTGGCAGCACAGGGATAAACCCACCTGGGCTGCTGCACTATGGCAGGACATTGCTGTCTAGGTAGAAAACATGGCTTTAAAGGTACATCATATAGATGCTCATATGCTCAAAAGCCAGATGCACTGAAAAGCATCGAAACAATGAACAGGTAGACAAGGCTGCCAAAATTGACATAGCTCAGGTGGATCAGGACTGGGAGTTTAAGGCTGAGCTATCTGTAGCTTGAGGGCCCACGAAACGTTGGGGCATCTTGGAAGAGGTGCAGCATACAGATGGGCTCATGTTCTAGGGGTGGACCATTGAGTCCATCAGACAGGTCACTTACGAATGTGAAATGTGCTGCAACCAAGTGAGCCACCTGAGTAACATCTCCCTGGATTCTCCCTGGAATAGAGGGTGGTGGCTGGGTTTTCAATATAGTGAGGCTTGTTAAATTGATTATACTGGACCAGTGCCACAAACACGCCAAGGCAAGTGCTATACACACTATGGTGGAAGCAATCAATGACTGGCTAGAAACATACTCTGTAAACCATACCACTGCCCAAAACACCATCTTAGGCCTTGAAAGGCAAATTTTGGGGTGACATAGTACCCCAGAAAGAACTGAATCACGCAATGGGACTCATGGCTGAAATAATCTCATAAACTCCTGGGCCAAGAAACATGTCATCAAGTGGGTGTATCACATCCCCTATCACCCACTAGCCTGTGGAAAGATTGAGAGATACAATGGACTGCTAAATATGATGTTTGAGAGCATTGGGAAATGGGGCATGGAAGCACTGGGATACAAATTTAGCAGAAGCCATTTGGCTAGTTAAGACCAGAGGATCTGCGAACTGTCCTGGTCCTGCTGAGGCAAAATGCCTGCATATTGTGGGAGGAGATAAGATCCCTGCAGTGCACGCAGGGAAGTGGCTGGGGAAGGCAGTCCGGATTGCTCCTCCCATGGGAAAAGGCAAACCCACTCATGGGATTGTCTTTGCTCAAAGACCTGGGGGTACTTGGTGGGTAATGTGGAAGGATGGGGAGACCCGGTGTGTGCCTCAAGGAGATTGATTATACTGCAGATAAATTATACAGGAGATTATTTCTCCTCCAGGGAGAAATAATCTGTGATGTGAGTTGTATATTGTAGGAATGTAGCAGGAATGACCTGAAGTGAGTGAGTTTCGTGAGGGACCAGGTGAGTGCAGCGGTGACCCAAACCAACCCAGTGCTGGTGCTTGACAATCAAACATAATGCTTCTCCTGTCCTGAGCACCCATCTTGACAGATGAGGCCTAAGTCATAGCCTGCTCTTGTGAACATCTGGAGGAGGGGAGGAAGCCCATAAAATGGGAGAGTAATATCTATCTGTTAAAGGACAGGGGATGTTAGTTAATGAGGATGTATAAATCTCTATGTTGGGTATAAAGATGGCTTAAGTATGTAGTATAAGTTCTAAGTGTTGGTAAGACAGGATTTCAGCAATGAGAAATACAATGGAAAGGTTAGAAGACATCTATGTAAGTATTAAATTATGTGGGACCTAAGCATGACACAAATGGCACGGAATAAGGGGTGAAGATTTTCTTGGGTCTGGCTGAGACAGAGTTAACTTTACCCATAGCAGCCCTCATAGTGCTGTGCTTTGTATTGGCAACTGGAAAGGTGTTGATAACATGCCAGTGTTTTGGCTACTGCTGGGCAGTACTCGCACAGCATCAACGCTGCCTCTCCAACTTTCCCCCCCCTCACCAGTGTGCTGGGGATGGGCAAGATCATGGGAGAGGGCATAGGCAGGAGAGCTGACCCAAACAGGCCAAAGGGGTATTCCATACTGTATGATGACAGCTCAGCAATAGATTCTAAGAAAAGGGCCGGGGGGAAATTAGTTTTTTACAATGTTAGTCTTCCAGATCAACTGCTATGCATACTGAAGCCCTGCTTCCCTGGAAGTGGCTGGACATTGCCTGATGGTGGGAAGGAGAGAATAAATCTTTTGTTTTCCTTTGCTTCTGCACCTGGCCTTTGCTTTTGCTTTATTAAACTACCTTTATCTTGACCCACATGGGTTTTTTTCCATCTTATTTTCTCCCTGCTGTCCCGCTGAGAAGGGGAGTAATAGAGCAGCTTGGTGGAACCTGATGTCCAGCCAAGGTCAACCCACCACAGCAGTGAAGGCAGCTGCTCTGAGTTCGGCGTGGAAGTCGCCATCGTGCCACTGCTTGAGGCAAATTCAATCACAGCTCTTTATTGTTCCTCCCAGCTGTTGAAAATGTCATTAGATTTAGGAGCTCTGTGAGCAGCGCTGCCAGCCTTTCTCATGTTTTGCCCTCTCCCGTGAGTCAAGGCACCCTGGCCTCTGAGGAAGTGCGTCAGCATGGGGCCTGGGCTGAAAAACCTTCCTACACTCTGGCATATGCGGATGGATCTGGCACAGACAAGGTGTGCCAGGGTCTGCCACGAAGACAAGGGCAAGGAAAAGAGATGTGGTGGTGTTCTGTGTGCGGACATCTCTACAACACAACAGAGAGAGGGAGCAGGGCTGTCCACATGCAGCAGCCTTGTATCCCACAGTGGGTAAAAAATCAGGAAGGAGAGTGGGTCCTATTCAGCTACGTTAGTGCCAAACACGTGAGGCTGATGGTCCCAGGCCAGCAGCAGCAGAAGCAAATGGTGCTTGAGCCAGGACAAATGGTGATAGTGCTGCCTTGACCTGGGATCTCTGCCAGCTCCAGGGAAAGGTAGAACTGAGATGAATGGGGCAGGGCTTTGATCCTGCTGTGCCCTGCACCCTGGAGCCCTGTTCCCAGGCAGCACCTGCATGCCAACACAACACATTAATAACTTTGATTACTGTGGCCTAATTTCTGTCCACCTGTGTCACGGGTGGCTGGCCACCCCACCCTGCTGAGCCCTTGTTCTGCACTAGCTGATTGCGCCAGCACTGGCCAAACTGGTCTCCTGCGGTAATTACAACCAGGAGAGACCCGCTGCTGAAGGCTGTGTGTGAGCCAAGTGTGTCACCACCAGTCCAGCACCTCACATGTAAGCTGCACCATGATGCACCGTGAGTCCATCCTTATGGGACATTTAAGAGCATCCATGTGGATGCCCTGTAGCCTGGGCTCTCATGAAGAAGGACCATCACAGGCACTGTCTTGCCGAGCTCCTCGGAGGGAGGCTGATATCCTCCTCCTGGTGCCAGCCGGAGACTTGACTTGCCCCGTGGCAGGCGTGAAGCAGCATCCACCCTTCCCCCCCACTGCCTCCCACTGGGGGACTTTCCTCCCCAGCCCGCTCGTCGCATGGCCCGGGGCTCTGTGGGATTTCTGCTGGCTCAGGGGGAGCAGGCCAGGCTAAGTGGGGGTTCCCCCGGGGAGGCTGTCGCATGAGATGGGACCTTCCCTTTGCCCCCAGGCCAGCTGTGGTGCTGCTGTAGCTCTGCTCAGTGTCTTTGCCTTGGCTTGATCCTGGTCTGGAAGTGCATGTGACTTTATGCACGTATTCTACAAGAAAGGGCAGCTGCTCCCTGGGTTTGGGCACCGTGCCATCCCCACCGCTCTCACTGACTTACCAGGACGCGGTGCCCTCCTCCCTCCTCCTCCTCCACCTGCCCAGCCTCTGTGGTGAACCGAGTCATGCCGTGACAAGCCTTGGTCAGAAGCTGAAGGCTGAGGGAAGCCAGCAGGCTCCCAGGGGGGCCTGCAGGGCCACACACTGAGGAAAGGGGTGAGCAGGGGCCCAGCCCAGACCTTGGCTTTCTGGTGCCTAGTGTGTGAGGGAAGCTGCTTTGGGGAGGCACAGCTCCATGCTGATGGCAACTGCATGGACATGGACAGACATCCTGGGACGAGTCAGGAGTGAGCTGCACCAGCTCAGAGCCGCCCTGGCAGCAGTGATGCCTCCTCCAGGGCATCACTGGTGCAGCGCCCGGCGCGCTGATGGGGCTGTGTGGTCCCCAGAAGACCAGCTAACACCACCAGCTGTGCCACCTTCCCCCTGCCCCACCAGGCCACTGGTGAAACAGCTACTTGGCTTTTTCTTCCCTATTCATCTGGTTCCTTCCGGGCTCAGGATATTTTGGGCACTTCTCTGTTCCCAGCTACCCTGGGTGGCATAGGCGGTTCCTCAGGATTTGCTTTCCTCTGGAAGCTGTACAGGCTGAGAGCTGAAAAGCGGAAAGGCCAAGCCCTTTATTTAAGACCCGTGCATGGAAGGAGAGACTCATGACTCCACCAAAGACATGTACTCCATCTGCTGCCTATGAAAGAGTGCTGTGACGTGTGAGGCGTCACCACAGCACATGGCGTTGGGTGGAGCATTTCAGCGGGAGCAATGTAGAGAGGCCTGTGCAAGGAAGGAGGTGCAAGGCAGAAGGTTTGTCTAGGAGATAGACAGCTGCTCCACTTGGGCAGCGAGAGAGACCACAGGCAGAATATGCCACCCCTGCCAGAGGGCAGATGGGGGCATGTGGGTATGAAATATGGGGCAGAAAGAGCAGGCCAGAAGTACTGATCTTGGTGCAGAGAACCTGACCTGAAAGTGGCACCTTCAGGGCTTAGCGAAGAAGCTAGTCTGGCCTGAGATGCTGCTCCACGTCTCAGATTCCCACCCTCTGGCCTTAGCCAAGTTCCCTGTCCAAGAACCAGGGTGGAACGTGCTGAAGACGGCCCTGGGGATGGGAGTAGGAACGGCTGGACCAGATGTGGAACTGCTCGGAGGTCAGAGCTGGAAATCCCATTTCTTAGCACATCTCTCTCAAACCAAACTGCAGCACCCCGTGCCCCTCCAGCCTTACTCCACCCTGCTCCCAGCTGCAAACTGCATATGTCCAATTTTGTGTGCTAAAAATATCTTTCTGGGCAGTCAGCAAGTGTGCAGCCAGATGGGAGAGGGTTACAGTCTGAGAGCAGAGCGGAGTGGGGGTGTATTTCGGGTAGGTGTGGGCTGCAGCACAAGGCCAGAGAGGCCTGGCCACCTGGGTGGGGGCCATGGGCTGGCTGTCGCTGCAGAGCGACATGCGTCAAGGT
Organism: Phaethon aethereus; assembly: GCF_964289735.1. Classification (NCBI taxonomy): domain Eukaryota; kingdom Metazoa; phylum Chordata; class Aves; order Phaethontiformes; family Phaethontidae; genus Phaethon; species Phaethon aethereus. The sequence goes on along the minus strand of NC_138577.1, from coordinate 12,564,509 downwards.
GGCGGTGCCAGGGCAGAAAGTCCTGCTTGGCTATGGGTCTATGCTTCTTTGGGGAGAGGCACGGCAGGGGGGCATTCACAGGTGGACTCAGAAAGGTGGGGAGATGCTCACGGTGCAGTGCAGGCAGCAGGTCCTGCTCCCTGCCCTGGAAAGAGGTTGCTGTAGCAGTCAGAGGGGAAGGAGGGATGGCCATCTGGCCCCCAGGGCCTGCCACAGCTCTGCCCGGCCCCCAGCGCCCTCCTGGGACCCCTGCACCCTGCCGGGCTGTCCTCCCTCGCATCGCCATGCTCAGCCCACCTGTCCTGGGGGAGGCCAGGCCACGGGCAGACCTGGTGGCTCCATAAGGCACCGTGGGAGCAGAGATGGCAGCCTTGGGTGGCCAGTGCCACAAGAGGGAGTCCCTGCCCCAGCTGCTGTCACCAGCTGGGTGACAGCAAAGGTGCCCCAATGCCACACCTTGCCCCGGCCAGCACAGCTCCCTGCAGAGCTCCCAGATGTTTTGCTGGGCCCAAGGCAGACTGCGATAACCCATCATGACCAGGCTGTCACCCTGGAGGGATGCCTCTGCGCCCTGGCACTATTGGGGCTCCCCTTACCCTGCTTCTGCCCACAGGTCTGGGGTTCTCCCCCCCGCTCCGGGGGAGATGTGCTGTAGGGAACTGGGACATCTGTATTTTATTGTCACCTTGGAGAAGGGTCTGGAGGGCTCCTAAGTTCAGGGTGGCAAGGTGCAGGGCCTTTGTCCCCCTGATGGCACTGCAAGATCTCTCCATGGAAGAAGGTTCAGGGCTGCTGGCGCTGGGAAGGTTGCTTGAGGGGTGAGGAAGACCCCACAGCAGGGCTTGGGATAGGGCTTTAGCCAGGATCCTGTGGGCATTTTCCAGCTCTCCCTGCCAGAAGAGCCTGTGGGCTCTGGCACCGCAGGCTGCAGCCCTGACTGAGGAAGACGCCATGTCCTGGAGAGGAAGCAGCAGCATGTGGGGATCCAGCCCCCCAGATCCCACAGGGTTATGTGCTGGTGCTGTGCAGGTGGCAGACGCTTGCCTGGCCATCCCAGGGCTGGCTCTGACTGGATTACCCTCCCCAGGCCTGATCCTGACCCATCACCTTTGGGATGTCCTGCTTGGACATCCACGACAGATGACATCCCAGCCTGGCTTCAGCACACTGCCATCACCATGGCCATGGCTGATGATGTATAGGTACACACCACACCAGGCTCCCTCAAGGACAGGTATGGAGTAGGGGTGGGGATAAGCCCCAGATATATTTCTGTTATTTGTGAGGTCTAACACGGGAATAGACTTTACTGTAGGGGAACATGGTGGATATGTTAGCAACACTTTCGACAAGGCCTCATCCTCAAAAGCCACATCTACTTCTCCTTTCCTTGTGGTTTTATGGATGGTTTTGAGCCCTCAGAGTTCTTGCCTATTAGAAGTAAAGCTGATTGTAAATTTTAGGTGGTTTGGGTTTCTCTCTCTTCAGCCTGAAGATCTGAGTCCTGTTAGTTCACTAACAATCAAACTGGACCTTCAGGAAACAGCCCATCAATTATGTTTACAATGATCAAATCAACTGCCTTGGGGCCTCAGCCCCATTGAGAGAAAGGTATGTGGCTGCCTGGCTTTTATTATGTGCAAAAATACACACATCCGCTGTATGCTATAGCAGGAAATCTGTATTAGAAAGCATCTAAGATGAGTTGAGATGGCTCTGTTAGACTCAGTCCTGCTGCAAGGGCTAGAGCAGTGTATGCAGAATATGCGCAACTCACATGTGATTTGCTCTTGGAAACGCAGTGAGTGGTCTTGGAAAAGTCCCTTGGAAACCTTCTCTCATTTGAACGCTGCTGTGTGTTTCCCAGTGATGTAAGGCATCACCAGTTGAACTAATAGCTCTAATGTTAGACTGTGTAAGAGCTAGGCATACGACTGAATCGTATGGCTTTCAGTATTTCTTCAGCATTTCTCTAGTGCATGTTATATACACCGAGACAACAAATCTCAAAAAATGATAAATTTCTAAGGAGGAAGAGGCCAAAGGCAAATTGCTAGGCCCCAATGCATTTCAGGATAGGGGAGAAGAAAAGAAATGCTCACATCAGCTGCAACGGGAAGCTTCTTGCACCACACGTGCATTTTTGAAACTCGGCTGTTTTCTTTCACTGTTTTTGCTTCTTTCATATGGCAAAGAGAAGCAGTGAGAATGTCTACATCTAAAGCTGGGATTTTATGAGGACACTACCCAGTGAGTGCTGGCTGTGGCCATTCTCCTGGGTCCTTGCACTTTTGCTGGCTGCTTGCACTTTTGTCAGCAGCACAGGGACAAAAAAAACCTGGTTCCCAAAGTTCAGGGAATGCCAAGGAAACATGGAGGACATGACATAGTGCTGCTGCTCCTCTTGCTGAAAGCTTGCTAGAAGACTTTCCCCCATCAGTCTCTCAACATCTGTATGTGAGACAGCTGGATTTGATGTAGTGATGTTCCTGAATGGATCTTAGGAGACACCTAGCTTCAGAAAGCCTTCAATGTTGCTGCTCTACTGGAGTAATGCAGATAGATACACGAAGCACTGTCCTGTGGTGCTGAGGATGGTGGTTCCTGGGAAAGGACCTGCCATGGAGCTCTGGTCCAACCAGTCCCAGCTGGGTGGTGAAGAGCACCCTGGGTGACAGCACTCATGCCCAGAACATTGATGACGTTGAACAACAGAGCAATCATGTTCCTCTGACCAGGAAAACAGAGAGATACAGGTTGTGTAAGCCATAGAGTTGAAAGAGGAGCTGCCCAGGGGAGCTGCAACAGCACAGGGAGCCAGCACTCATGAAAGCTTGATGCCATGCAACAGTATGTGATCTGGAAAGGGGCTCAGAGAAGAGCTTGGTGATGGTGTTTTTGGGGACAGAAGGCTGGAGGAGTGTGAGCAAGCCAGCCTTGGGATTATGGCCCAAAATGAGGAGTGCACAGGGAATTCCATCCCATACCCAAAGACCCTGCCTAACCTAGCCAGGGACAGGAATAATCCTTCTCCATCCAGCTCCAGGAGGACTCTCTTACCCCCCAGTATTGTGTGCATTGTCCATGTTGAGGCATCCTAGAAGGCACTGAGAAATTGTAGCTCAGAGAAGGGTATCAAGAAAGGTTTAGAGGAGAAGGGAAATGAGCCACATCTGGCTGGTTCAGGAGCTTGTCAGATCTGGAAGGTTTATTGGTGGTGTTTATTATTCAACAGCAAGATTGTTGCGTCTGGGTTAGTTCAAGGGCAAAGGTAGAGATATTTCAAGGCAAAAGTGATGCATGATGAGAGCACCCTGGAGTAGGCTTGGGCAGGTGAACCAGGGGTGTTTTCCCCAATGTCCACCACTGGATCTGGACAGAGACAGGAGTGAGGCAGACTTGAGAAGGTTTTGGGGATGTTTGTGGGAGCACGGCTATGGGGACCTGAGGTAGCCAGCAAAACGGCTGGACCGAGGCACCCAGGAGATCCCATTGAGCCTGGACCCGCTAGCTGTAGGCAGATAGGTGAGGAGCAGCCCTGTGGCTGGTGGGATGCTCTCTTTCCAAAGAGGAAGCTTTGTGCACCACATGTGATTTCCCTATGTGGCTGTTTCATTTCTGTGTCTGCACCTCTCTCGCGCCGGGTTACACAGATGCCTTTCCCGAGCCTCTCAGACTGAGTCCTGCCTGGGGACTTGGTGCCATCATGGCCCTGAGAGGGCTGGCTCTGGCCTTTCTCCTGGTGCTTGCACCTCTGCTGCTTGCGCAGGGACAGAAAGACCCTGGTCCTAAGAACCAGGAGCGAGTCAAGGAGGCAGGTAAGAGTGGGCTGCACCTCTCTCTTCAGGAAAAAATTTTGCTGCTCCTCTCCCTGCACATTTGCTACATGTCTTTAACCCATTCTGCCCACAGTGACTGTGTGGGCAAGGGCTGAGGCTGGTGTCTGCATCAGTCCTGAGACACTCAGGCATCTGTCGGGTTGTGGTGGGGCGAAGCCCTGTTTGGGAATGGAAGGCAGTGAGCCTCAGTGTGTGAGGAAAGCCTCCATGAGCGTGTGAGCTGCAGTGTCCCTCCAGGGAGTGGGCAGTGTCCCTGGGAGCAGGAGGTGGCTGGTTCTTGCTGCATGGTGGACAGACGAAGCCGGGGCAATCAGAGCAGCATCCCTGTCGCAGGGGAAGGTGGTGCTGGTGCTCAGCAAAGACATGGGGAGCTGTGAGATGAATCCTTGTGTTAAGTGGTACTCCTGCTCTCTCCCGTAGTCCCTGGGGCCAGAGGAGCTGTAGTTTGGTGGGATTGTTCTTTAACAGTGTTGTTCTGTTCTTTCTCCATGCCAGGAGGACTAGGGCTACCTCATGGGCACATCCCCATGAGGCACAGCAGGAGTGGCTGCTCTTTACACCAGGGTCCTGCCGGCGACTTCATGCTAACATGGCCCTGCAGTTGCTGGCTCTGAGCTTTCTCCTGGGCCTTGTATTTCTGCTGGCAGCACAGGTCCAGGAGGAACCTGATCTCAAGGTCCAAGGAATGCCCTGGGAAACAGGTAAGCAGTAGTTCCTCCTTTCAAGAGAAGATTTTGCTGCTCCTCCCCCTGCAAGTTTGATACGCAACTTTACTGCATGTAGCCCTGGGATGGAGCCCTGGCAGACCCTTTAGGGCTGTGCCAGCTGGGGTGCCTGCTGTCTCTGGGACACCTCAGGGGCAAGAGCTATGACGTGGGTGCGACTGGGGTGCTGTGGGAAGGATGGGATTGGGCTGGATGGTTGGGGATGGGTCATACCCTGCACTGAGCTGTTCCCTGGAGGTTGCAGGCATCAATCAGGCATGAATCCATGAATTGTGAATAAGGGGAAAGGTGTCCAGAGATATGACTTCCCGTACACACCCTGTCCCCAGGTGTGCCCGAGGGACACTGTGCCTGCTGAGAGCGGAGCAAAAGGGAACTTGCTGCCTCTTTGCCAGCTGGATGGTCCTGGGCTTGGGGAGCGGCTGGGTGCCCGTGCCTGGGGCAGGTCGTGGCTGTGTGTCAGTGGGACACAGCTGCTGGTTGTGGTGCTCTAGCTGTGCATCTCTTGCCTTCTGTAACCAGGGTTGTTTGAGAACAAAGCTTGACCATAAATGGCTTGTTCACCGGCATGCCTGTACTTCTTTGAGGCTGTTCAGAAGGCGGTCTGAACCTTGTGAGATTCCTCCTCTGCACTTTGAGGCCTCCCAGAGCCTCTTGCAGGCAGGGAAGGGCTCCTTCCCCAGTGCCATCATCTGTGCCTGTAGGAATCTTTGCCACAGCACTCAGTAAACTGCTGGGACAGGCTGTGCCCACTCAGCCCAGAGGATGGTGAATGTGGCGAGGAGGAGATGTGGAGAAGGGAGCAGGGCTTGTGGTAGGGAAAAGGGGCAGGGGCTGTGGTAAAGCAGAGGATGTGAATGGAGAAGGCATTGCTCATCCCCTTGTCCCACTGCATGTGACCTCAGAAGTGTAACAGGGTTATCTCTGATCCCTGTGGGAGGGATGAGCCATGGCTGGAGAGACACGCACCCCAGCAGGGCTGGTGGACCGTGGCCCATCAAGGGCAGCCTGAGCTGGCGTGGGTGACATGTCTGAATGAGTGGCTGGAGGGGGCCCCCCAGTGCAGGGGTGATTGTCCTGGCAAACTCCCGGCTGTGGACTGTGGAGGAGGGAATATAGTGTCTCTGGACACAAGGGTGGCTGGGGGAGGTTCATGGATGAGTGATCATTCACGCTTCAGGTACACAATGAGATCCCCCTCCAAACATGCCCATCCATCATGGAAGATGGTTGTGTGACCTTTCCTCTCCCTTCAGGGGCTGGATGGATTGGTGGGGATTTCTCTCCCACCACCCATCCTTGCCCTACCTCATCACCTTCCAGCCCATCTAACACCCGCTGTCACCTCCACCAGAAATGTGCCAAAGGCCCAGGTGGGACTCAAGACTCCAGCTGGCACCAGACCAGGAGAAGTACAAGAAGAATGAGGAGGTGCTGCTGAGCTGCCCTGATGGTTTCCAGCCATCCTTCAGCCATGTCAAATGTGCCAGTGAAGTCCAGTCCATCAGTCATGGGAAACCTGTACACAAAGAAGTGTGGCGTGGAAGGGATAGCAGAGGTGGCTGGATCCGCATTCGGTCCAACGTGCAGTGCGTGGGTAAGGGAGGCGTCAGGAGCTCTCCTGGCTGCCCTGCTCTGCCCTCGGAGCAGGGGAAGCCAGGCTGTGTGTGGAGGAGGTTTCAGGCTCTCTGCCTGCCTGGGGGAAGGGTAGGTGCTGCTGAAGGCAGAGTGGAGGCAGCCCCTGAGCCTGCCCTGAGCCCAGCCTTTGGCTCACCAGTGGGTGAGAGATTCTTGCTGAAGGTATGGGCGATAAAGGTCTCCCTGAGGGCATCTGGCAACAGCATATACACAAAGGAGAGAAGCATGGGAAAGCTATGTGTGGTGGAGTTTGTGGTCTGCATGGCATCACGGTTGGGGCAGGGGAATCAGAAGGCTCTGCTGCCTGTGCCCTCTCAGACCATGTAGATGTATCACAGCTTGCTCCTTGTAGGCGGGTCCCCTCCAGGCTCTGTGTCTTAGTGGGCACAGGCTTGGCACCATCTTCTCACAGCTTGAAGCACTGAGGTCCCCTCCAAGGAAGAACAGGGCAATAGTGGGCTGATTTGGGAACCTGGTGAGACATCCCTGAAGTTTCGAAAACAATAGTCTTCTGCGGCTCCCCAGCTTGTTTGAGTGCCCTGAGACCTGGGGCACAGCAAGAGGTCTCAGGGCTGGTTTCCTGCAGGCAGCTGTCAGCAGGGGTAGTATGGGGAGGTCTGTGGGAGCGAAGGAGATGCTTCTCCTGTGACATCTCCTCTGGGGACAGTTCCATGCATGGCCCAAGCTTTCAGGGTGTCCCGGCCCACCTGGTTTCTTTGGGTGCTTTACTGACTTCATGTGGCAGCTTCCAAAGGCGTGAGGTAGCCCTGGCTTCTTAGATGATGCCACAAGGCACCAGGGTCAAATGTTAGTCCATCAGTCACAGTGCAAGTTTTGTGCATAGTATGAGCCCCTCGTGGGTGCCCCAGTCCCTTGAGGTCCTGGGGGAAGCAGTGCGGGGCCCCGATTCCCCCCATCCTTTTCCTGGGGTTGTGATGTAGGTGGGCTACTCTGCTGTCCCAGAGCTCCACCTCTCACTACACTGCCAGGGAAGATGAAGCTTTCTCCTGGGGTCTCTTCAGAGCAGGAAAAGGCTAGGTCTTTCTAAAAGCTGCATGTGTTCGCCTGTAGATGCTGGGACCCACAAGACACCTCAGTTTTGACTCGTTGGAGAAAATTGCCTTGAGCAATAGTAGACCACACAATCACTCTCATTCATTCCTGCCTAGACCCCTCCTGCTCCCGTACCAGAGAGCTGGAGTGACCAGTTGCAGCCTCTCACTTTTGCTCCCTCCTGGCTGCGGGGAGCAGGGCTGTCTGAGCGCAGCATCCTTGCAAGGCTGGGAGGGGAAGGGAAGGAAGTGACCCCCTTGCAATGTTTCCTTCACAGAAGTCCTCCAGGTTGTTCCTGGGACCTTGGAGATTTCCAGCAGCACCATCAAACTGAACTGGACCTGCAGGCTCCCCGACACCTGCCAGCGCATGCGGGCCACGTGCCGTCTGGCAGGGCCTTCGTCCCCTCCCTGTGAGGCGGAGGAGGTGAAGGGACAGGAGGTGCTACACGGCCAGGAGGGAACATTTACCTGTCCCCCTCTGCAGCCCTTCACTGACTACAGTGTCACCATCTCTCTGCCCCCCAGCACCATCCTCTTCACGTGGTTGGTCAGGACGGAGGAAACAGGTATGTGCACAGAGTACAGGCGAGAAGGGACAGTCCTGGGCTGTGTCACAGGTAGGGGAGGTGGATAAACGTCCCCTTCGCCCAGCAGCTCAGCCTGCTCATGCACCCCATGCAGCGGTGCTCCTGGGTTTGGGGCTGCTTGGTGCCTGTGGGTCTCTGGGGAAGGGGCTGTGCAGGACCCCGGAGTATGCTCTGTTCATGTCCCCTCTCACTCTCCCTCTTCTCACTGCACAGCTGCTGCTCCTGCTGCTGCTGCGGCACACGCAGCCTTTGTGGGGGACAAACCCTGCTTGGGAGGTCCCTTTGCAGCCTGTCCCCTGGGCCAGGAGCTGCCTGCACCCTGCTCCAGACTCAGCCCCTCCTCACTGTGCCGGGGCATGACTGGGGCCCTCCTCCTGTGCTTCCAGTGCCGGATAAACCGGAGAAGCTGTGGCTGGATCCCAGCACAGGGTCCCTCAGGTGGAAGCCGCTGCCCTCCTGCAAAGGGGAGATCATTGGATACCAGGTACCAGGGGACCACGGACTCCCCACAGTCCTCCTCACCTTGCCTGGAGCTCTATGCAAGCAGGCAAGGAAAGTGGGGAAGGGAAAACTGTGATCACCTGCAGTTCCCAGCCAGTCCAGGTGAATAACTGGCTGTGATGAGCATGAGCATTTTCTGGCTCACCCTCAACACTCCTCTTGTTGTGGAGTTGCTCAGAGAGGTGGGGCATGCTCCCTCCCCTCTGGGCTTCCTTCCTGGGTACTCAGCCTGGGGTTTGTCAGACTTTGTGACTCGGTGTACGGTGCTGCTGGGGTAGCCTCCCAGCATTTCCTGTGCTTCTTGTGTGCTTGTTTCTGGTTCCTGCCACAGCAAAGCCTGTGGTTTGAGTCGTCCTCTGAAAAGCCACCTTCTTCTGGGACAGTTGCACCATTCCTTTGAGTTTTCCTCAGTGCTTGGCTAGAAGCACCTCTTCTGACTGCGGGTTTGGAGCTCTTCCCAAAGTGCAGCCCCACTTTCTAGCACTGAGGGGGGGTGAGACCCTTACCAGTGTGCCCTATGCTCTCTCTGCGGACAGACCTTGCTGTTGGGTGACTGGGACCCAGATGTGCTGGTTCTTTGTGCCCCTGTTAGATCTTTCCTTGAGAAACCTGCAAACAGCAGTCCTGACGGCGTTGCTTGTGGGTCTGTTTCAGCTGGTTCCCTGCTCCCAGACACCTCTGTTTGTGAAAGGAAACCTTTTTTCTGGTTTCAGTTAACTCCTTTTTTTCATATTCCTAAGATGGCATTTCCATAAAGACCCTGACAGCGGTGAGGATGGCCCAGGACTTCAGCAGAAATTCAGATGATGCATTGGCAAATGAGGAGCCCCCAAATGTATCCCTTGTAGGAACTCTGTCTTCTCTTTTTCACGTAGACAAAGCTTTCATAGTACAACCTTGCACAGGACGAAAAAGAAGTTCAGGGCTTCTCTTGCAGGGGATGTCACCGCAGTGCCTGCGGTCTCGCAATACCATACCGGTGTCCTGGCCTCAGGCGTATTACATGTATATGCACCTCTTGAAACCAATGGCTTCCCTCTTGTCCTCAGCTCTTCACAGAGGCTTGGGCCTTTGCTCACAAAGGCAGCCACTCTGACGTCTCTGAGTGTTGGCTCCAAATTCCTCCTACCCTCCTCTTGTCTGCTTTGAGGTCCCCGCATGGAGCCAAGGCTTCTGCTGGTTATTGTCCAGGAGCCTTCCACAACTGGGGCAGGCGCAGGGAAGGGGAGGCTTGCCGGGGTGCTTTGCTCTGTCTCGTGCTGTGGCAGGTTCGCCGAGGGCAGGTGGGAGCTGCTGGCCTCCAGCTCTTCCTCCTGTCCCCAGCTGAACATCACGAGGACGAGCGCGCAGGACAGCGGCTTCTTGGAGATGGAGCGGTGGCGGCTGAGCAGCTCCGTCACCGAGCACCCGCTGCCGGCGCACAGCCACGGCAGCAGCTACGTGGTGACGATGCAGGGACTCACGGCCGCTGGAGCCGGGGCTGCGTCGCTGTGGGAGTTGCAGGCCAACAGCTCGGGTAAGGCGCGCTGTGTCCCGGCCCCGCCGGGGTGGCCGCGGCATGCGCCCTGGCTGAGGCAGATCTCTGTCCCCACCCCTGCGGCCTCCCGGCCGGCGTGGAGGAGCCTGGTCATAGCGGAGCTGTGTTCTGTGGCCGGCATTGCCCGGGGCTGCCCCTGCGCCCCGCGCAGCCCCTGCCGTGCTGCGTGCTGGTGCTCACCCCCCCGTGTCTTCCCCTCCAGACACCCCACACCCTCTCCACATCAGCTGCCGCAGTGTCCGTGACATCTCGCCGTCCCAAGGGACGGCTGTGCTTCCCCTCCGCCCCATCGCCCGTCCCCCCGAGGTGGCGAGGTGAGTGCAGCCCCCGGCAGCTCTGCTCGCCGCCGCCCCGAGATGGGTTTCCCCACGGGCAGCGCTTGCCCGCAGCCACCTCCGTTCGGTCGTCCCTCTCACCGCCCTGCCTGGCAGGGAGCACCAGCTCATCGTGGCCGCGACGCACAACGGCACGGCGGTGGAAGGCGCCTGCTCGCGGGAGCTGCCGCCTTTCAACGCCAGCCGGCCGCTCGGTGCCTACATGGCCGCCGTGCTCAACCTCTCCACCCCCACGGCCTTTGTGCTGGGCGACGGGACCCGCGGGCAGGGTTACCACAACGCTGCCCTCCAGCCGGGCTGGAACTACACGGCCCTTCTCCGCCTCGTCCACCGCTCGACGCAGGTACCCGTCGCGGGGGGCTCCTGCTCCCCGGGGACGCTGCCAGCCGGGGCCAGGCCCCCCCTCGGCGAGGTCTGGGCTGGCTGCCAATGCCGCTGCGCTGAGAGCCTGGGCGCCTCGGCAGAACAGTGTCCCCGGGGTCCTCAGCCACAGCTGGGGCATTCGGTGGCTGTGGGTGGGACGCCTTCGCCCCCAGGGTGGGCAGCAGGGCAGGAGTGGCCTGAGCTCACCCTCCCGTCTGCTCCAACAGGTGGAGAAGTTCACCTGCGTGTGCTACAGCTTCTCTGTTGGTAAGTGGGCTCCTCGTTCCCTGCGCCTGCGAGTCTCTCCCGTATGTTCCCTTTTCCCAGCCTGGCCAGTTCCTGTGGAGAGGAGCTGGCCAAGCGCAGGAGCTGCGGGGTCTCATGGAGGGCAGAGGAAACTTTTTTTTTCCCATACATGGGTTGATCCTCCATTCCAGAAGAAACCTAAGACATGACACACATCTACACACTTGCACACACCCTTTGCCATCGTTGGGGCCAGCACCAGCATGTGGTCGAGGCTGTGGCACCCACTCCTGGCTGTGTGTTAGTTGCAGAGAAGCCTCTGGCCCCATGGCGTGGGACTGTGATTGGGGTGGTTGTGCTGCTGTTGCTCCTCCTCCTGTCTGCAGGGATCTTGTGGTTCATGCTTTCCAGGTGAGTAGGAAAGGGACAGGTTTAGCAGGGACATGGGCAACACCAATCTCTTATTCTGGACTCCCCTTTGCCTTTCCAGGAGAAGGAAGTCTTTGCCCAGCAAAGCTAAGGAAGATAATTAAAAAGGTAGGAAAATGCAATTTTTCTGGAATACCACCACAGAAAGGCCTGTAGGGATGAGCAGCAGCTGGAAGGAAAGCAGAGATCTCCCAGAAGACCCTGACCCTCAGGAGAAACATCTGCTTATCGTCTTCACTGATGCACCTCCCCATTTGCCCTGTGGTGCTGGGTGCGGTCAGGACTTCTCTGCCTGCTAAGCCCCATGTGGCAGCACAGCGGGGCTCCAGGCTGTGTTCCCAGCCTGGAGCAGGGGCAGGGGTGAGCGAAGACGGGCACCCCAAAGGATGGCTCATGGCTCAGCCCTTTGAGGGACCCATGGCCATGACACTCCTGCCAGGGGAAAGATCTGCTGGGATGGGAAAGATGAGGGACTGCTGCTCTCGCCTGGGCACCAGTGGGCACCTCTGGGGACCTGTGGTTGGGCACATCTGGGTTGAAGGGGTTGTGCTGTGCCAGGCACTGCCCCGTGCTCCAGCCCATCTCACATTCATTTGTGGAGGCAATTGTGGTGGTGTGAGCTCCTTAACGCTGCTGAGAGCATGCAGCAGCCTCTGTCCTGGGTGACCTTGGTCTCCACAGGTAAAGGTGGCCTGGCTGGAGATTTGCCACTCCAACCCCTGCTCAGGACCACAGGAGACATTCAGAGCAATGAGGGAGTGGAGAAGATGGGGAGGATGACCCCATCTCTGTGCTGATGGCTGCTGGGCCCTCTGGCTCTCCTGTGACTGTGACCAGCACTGGGGGTCCCGTCCAATTCATCAGAGCAAGAAGAAAACAGGAGGGCAAGGAGGGTTGTGAGCTTTTTCTTTCCTCACCCCCTTTACCTCCCAACTTTCACTTACTGCTGTTGTAAGGCCTCTGAATGCAGCTTTCTGTAGTTCCTGTTTTTTAGGCTTTGCTTTCATTTTTGCTTTCCTGGAAGCAAGAACTGCACACCAGATTTCCCAGTCCCTGACTCACACAGGCTCAGGCTGAGGGATGGTCCATGATCCTGCCATGTCCTGGGTTCACAACCCCTCTCCCCGCTCTGTCTGCTGATATTCAGCCAAATCCAGGACTCTGCTGGAGCTTTGCCTGACTGGGCTTCCTTTATGAGTCTGCCTGCTCTGTCTGGGCAACCAATAAAGGCTTGTGGTTTGCAGGGGGCTGCCTGCCCCACTACAGCTCCTGCCTGGTCCCCTCATTGCCCTTGTGGGGTCATATTCCCCTCCAAGGAGCTAAAAGGACCTTGTTGAGGGGAGGACGTGAGCAAGGCTGCTGTGTCCCCGTGTCAGGGTGGAGGGGAGGGCACCAGAGGGTGCCAGACAGCCTTCCCAACTCCCAGGGCTGTGCTGAGCAGCTCTGACATGCATTTGGATGGGGTGTGTGGTGGGAATCAGTGACGGGTGATGTCCCTCAACACACATCTTGAGCAGGAGTGTGTTCTGTGCCCATGCTGTGGCCAGAGCTGAGGCACCTGTGTGCTCTCAAATCCCTTGCAGCCCCCATGTCATATCAAACCTGGAAGTAAAGTGAAGATCAGAGGTCACCACCACTATGGCCAGCACAGAGCCTTTATTGGTGAGACACAGAACAGAGCCATGAGGTCAGTCCTGGCTCTGAGGACCCTGGTCCTTGAGCAGCAAAGGCAGAACCAGTCTCCATGGTGCAGCAGCCCCTCCTGGGCTGTAGGCTGCCAGAACAATATCCAGGATATCTGAGTTGAGCTGCTACAACTGGGGATTGCCATGGTGGAGCCAGACAGGCTGTTTAAGGGAGCCTCTCTGGACCTGGCAGGGCTGTGGCACATGGATTAGCATCAGGCAGATAGAACTCCAGGAAGGGATTGTGTGGGATGGGAAGGACTACGGGGGCTACGTGGATTGTCCCTCCCTTGGCTCTTGTTGGCCTTGGCTTCACGCTTCTCCCAAAGTAGGATAGCCTGTGCTCCTGAGCCCTGTGGATCTTACAGAGATTTGATGCTCCCCTGGCAAAACACACTTTGGGCATTGGTGGAGCTACCCCAGTTTCCCTGGGGCTGCCTGAAGGGACGAGGGAGCCTGGATGGGACAGCTGGTTCTCTTCATCCCTGGCACAGACAGGTCAAGTCCTGGTGCCTCTGCTCTGGTCTGCATACTCAAGCTGTGATTCCAGATAAGTTCCTGAGAAACCTCTGAGCAAAGGGTCAGAGTCCTGCTTCAAAGCCTGACCACAGTTTGGAGGCAGTCCAGCCTGTGCTCTCCAGCTGCAGAGGACGGTTCAGGTGGTTTTTCAGGGGAGTAAAACATTGTGGGGCTGTGCACACCCCTCTTGTCTCCTCTGGTTTCCACTGTTACTGATGGAGGGCTGTCAACAGAGTCAAAGTCCTGGCTGGAGATGGGCTGTGGCCATGCCCCTACTTGAAATTCCCATAGGTTTCAAACGAATTCAGGTAACTGAGGGCTAGTTCATAGCAGAGCCCATACTGCTCCTATGGACAGAAGGATGCACGTGAGAGTGGTACACCAACACCTGCAGTGGAAGGCCAGCCTTGGCTGCCAACAGCTTCCTGAGCAAGACAGGTGCAGGTACTGCCCGCTTTCCTCCTCTCAGTTGGAGCCCACCTTCCCCTCTGAAGAAGCACAGGCATGTGCTCCAGTAGCTGACCAATGCTGGAGCCAGCTGGTCTTGGGAGGAGAGACAGCATCCACGGCATGAAGCGTCTGCTGCTCACTCCCATCCACAGCGCTCACCCTATGTTGGCCTCTAGCACCCAGACCGGGTGGCAAAGGGGGTGCAGGACAGGCATCTGAGCACCCACCAGTGCAGCCCCCCGCTGAGCAGGACAGGTGAACCAGAAAAGGGCAACTCAGCTCACAGGATGCTTTGGTACCCATCTGGTTTTGCAGAACCTGTCCCTGAGTGAGTGGGTGTGTCCCAGTGGCGGAAAACGGTTTTCAGGGGTTTCATCTGCCCCTGCTGCCCCCAGGAGCACACATGTGCTAGGGCAGCTGCTGGGACAGTCCAGGCTATGGCTCTTGCTCCAGTGGTGCAGGTTTCAGCACCTACCACATCTTTAATCAGTTGTCTCCGCCGCCGCTTGAGCATCCTCACAGCCTGGGATACATCCACCAGACCCTCGCTTTGGATCTGCTCACACAGGAAACTAGCAGCACAGAAGATTCCGCTCCGGCTGGCACCATCCCTGTGGAGCAGAACAAGGGCAGGGTCACTTGCCCTGGGATCACCCTGCAGTGCTGAGCTTCAGAGGTGTCCCACTAGTCATGCAGGCTCTCAGGATGGTCATGTCCACAGATCCTGCAGCCAGACAGCCTCCACAGGGAAGCCTTCCTCCCTGAACACAGCTGAATTCACATACATATGTCCGCCCTTCATCTGATCTGAGGACACTGTTGTAACCCAAGTTCACTGATGCAGCCTGGGCTGAGCCAGCTCTGTGCCACAGCTGCTCCTCCGAGAGACACCACTCACCAGCAGGTGACAAGGATGTGTCCGTCTTGGTTCTGCCGATGGTGTGTCTCCACCTTTCCTAGCAGGCTGATGATGGTTGCAGGGTGCGGGGGAAGACGTTGCTGCATGGGCCAGTCCTTCAGTTGCCAGAACTGGACTTCCAGTGCAGGCTTCTTGGGCTAGCAGGGAGGAAAGACAGTGGTTTGAGCAGAGAAGAAACCCGTTGGCTTCATGGAGGGAAGGGAACGACAGCATGTGTCTGTCCTGGCTCAGCCATGCACCCTGAAACAAGGGAGAAGCTCCATGGTGGGATGACCCTGTCCCAGACTTTCCCTTCTCCCCCGAATGCTCTGAGACCAGCAGACGGACAGAGCACACAATAAGAGCTGACCACCAGGTGCAGCTCAGACTGATGCCAGTCCAGCTCCCAGCTACCTGTAATAGCTGTTCCCATCCATGAACCACCACCAAGATGCAGAGGCTCTATCCACGGCTGCTGTCTTCCAAGTCAGAAAGGTATACAAATGTACCTTGTACCTCTGCCTGCAGCCTCACCCTCTTGGGACTAACCTTTCCCCCAAGGCAAAAGGCCCTGCCCTGGCTGGTGCCCTTCCAGGACCCCAGCAGATCCCTCTGACCATTGTGGCCTCTGTCACCCCTAGCTGTGACTTTGACCCCAAATCAAAGCCTGCTGACGCTGGAGCCCAGCTGGTCCTCCCACATCTTTCAAAAGCTGTTCTCAAAGGACTTTGCCATCTCTGTGCAATGACCCCACCTGCTGCTTGTTGGTGAGGGCAAGTGTCCAGGCTGTGAAACCCACTCCAGGCTCCTCTGAGATGAGGTGGACATGGAAACGGCCGTAGGCAGCTTCGCCCTGGGTGGGCCAGAACTCCACATATGTCTGGGAACATACACATGCGAATGATCACATACAGCCCTGACCTGCAAGCGTGGCAGAGCTCAGCACCTCGCATGGGTATGCTCACACCGTATCATATCACTATTTGATATAGTCCACAGAGTGGGCACGCGGGTGCTCTGCCCACCATTTGCTGGGGACCGACCTGCAGTGCTGCAGCCAGAAAAATAACACTCCTGCAGAGAGGACAGCTGGGCAGTGATAAGCAAAATGCGAGGGATGCTCCCTCGCTGTGAGGCTGGGGACGCCCCACCGCTGTAGTGCCATGATGCTGGGACTGTGCTCACAGCTCTCCCGGGTGGAGCCCACGAGCTCGCAGCATGCTGCTGGAGCAGGCAGGCTCTCACGAGGAGAGCTGCCTGCCTGCAAAGGCAGCAAGCACACTGCCAGCCCCGCGGAGCCCGGAGCGGCGAGGGCTGCGCGTGGGCCACTGACCTTGTCCAACTCCTGGAGCTGGTTCAACGCAACCACCGATGTGCAGGTGTAATCCCAGACCAGAGCCCAGAAATCTGCCAGTGTGGTGGGGAAAGGCAGCTGGGTGACGATGAGTCTGTCCTCCTCGGTGTATGTCTGCAAAACACCCCGGGGTGTTGGGGGAAGAGGTCACACAATCCACCTCCAGAGAGCCCCTCCGACGACAGGAACGGCTCTCTGCTGTTCAGCTCATCACACCCGGGCTCTGCTCCCAGCAGGCAAAGCCAGCGGTGCTGTGTGGCATCCTGCTGAGCTGTCTGTGCAGGCAGGGCTTAGGCTGATCACGGGGGCCATCTCCTGGCAGCAGGACCCCAGCTGCTGGGAAATAGTCACTGTGAAGCAGCCCCAGGGCTGGGACACCTCAAACCAGGGTAGCATGGTTTACCCCTGCCTCAAGTAGTGCTTCCTGGGGTGGTCTCCCCGCTGGGCCTGGAACCTTACATTGGCAAACACGGCGTTGATGTAACCTGGTGAGCCGTCTGCGTTCAGCGAGGACATCAAGATGGGCCGGCAGGAATCCGCTGAGGAGGCAGGAGCAGAGAGAGAAATGTTGAGCCACCCACTCCCTGCACAGAGGCATGGGGCTTTGCCTGCAAGCAGCTAGGTCAGCGTGACTCCCTGTGGTATGGGCTGGAGAGGCTTGGATGAACAGGCACCACCAGCCCCATGGCCATGACAACTCAGGGCTGTCTGACACAGGATATCCAAAACCCCATGTGCAGAGGCACAGCAGCATAGCAGGTCCACCCTCTTCATTGCTGCCTGACGCCTCATCTGGGCTCCTCCTCTGGGGCAGATTAGACCCAGGGATATGTTTATCCTAGGAGTACCCTGTGAATACACATCTCCAGCAAGCCCAGAAAGAAGCAGGGAATAGGGTCTTGCTGCCATGGAAGGACAAAACTAATCTGTATTTATTACCAACCAGAAAATGATGATTGGACCTTGGGCAGCACCTGCCAGTGGCATAGTGCTGTGGAGGGAAGCAGCAGGGCAGCATCATCCCCCCATGCTGCTCTCAGGTGCTGGGTTGCAGAGTAAGGGGCCTCTCAGCCCTGCCAGCGGTACCTGGCAGTATCTCTGGCTTGCGGTTCTTGGGCTGGTTGCTGGGTTTCTCCGCTTCTCTGCATGGCAAGAGCTGGAACAACTCAGAAAACTTCTGCAGGGCCTGTAAGGATAATTCAGCTGAGAAAGTCCTGCTTTGTCAGCTGCTCCCCTTCTTCAGCCATCCCAGAAAAATGCTCCCTCATCTCGATCCCACAGATGGGGAGGGGAGCAGTAGGGGTGAAGTTCCACAAACCAGCCCCTACAGCACCAGACCCAGTGCACCAGACCCTCGTGGTACCTTGAACTCCTTCTCAAGGACATTGTTGTGCCTTGAGGTCTCAGCTTCTCGAAGGCAGCGGATATGGCTGGCGATGCTCTCCACAGGAACTCCAGTGCTGCCGCAGAGCAAGCCTTCGAGCAGCACCTCGTACAGGAAGGTGTACTGCTCCTGCATGAGGACATGGGTCACTGCACAGTCTGGAACAGCTCCACAAAGAGCCCTGGAACTCCAGACCACCAGCTCACTGGCATCGACCGGTGCCTGGAAGGAGCCAGGTCCATCCTTCGCCTTCCTGCTGCGGGGCCCTGAGGCCAGACAACTCTCAGTGCAGCAGCCCTGGTCTGAGAAACAGCCAGCAATTGCAACAACCCAGACAAGACCATCTTGGGGTCAAACTTTTTAGCAGGGCAGATTTCGACTAGATATAAGGAAAAATTTTTCACAGTGAGGGTGGTGAAACACTGGCCCAGGTTGCCCAGGGAGGTGGTAGATTCCCCATCCCTGGAAACATTCCAGGTCAGGCTGCATGGAGCTCTGAGCAACCTGTTCTAGTTGAAGCTCTCCCTGCTCATGGCAGGGGGTTTGGACTAGATGACCTTTAAAGGTTCCTTCCAACCCAAAGAGTCTATGATTCTACGATCTTCCTGTGATTTAATATTCCTTCTCAGACCAGACCCCTGCCCCAGGGAAGGAAACCCAGAAAACCAGTGAACTAGTTAGTCCTCCTACAAGCAGCTGGATGGTGCTGCCCACCCTAGTTTTCTCCAAAGGGTCTCAGCACTGAGCAGACCATGGGGATGTAGTCCCTAGGCCAGGACACTGCTGCCCAGAAGATGCCACAAGGGCAGACATCCTGAAAGCCTGAAGGACATGTGCACTCTCATTCATGCTCCTTGCGTCCAAGACAGCCTTTCTATACCAGGATGACTGGTACATATGAATGCTGCTGGCATCTCAGAGGGTCTCAGGGTAAACGGATCCTAAATAGGTTTGGACACAGCATTGAAAAGAAGATCCTGCAGTCTCCATCACCTGGCATCTCCAGTCCCTGTGTCTAGACTATGAACGGCATGGCCAGCGTGGCTTTGCATGCCACATCCCTGGGAAGAGTGGGAAGCAGATCTGCAGCCCTGACAGCGTGCAGGGAGCAGGTAACTCTCCTCACCTTGGTCTGCACCATGCTGACCCGCTGCTCCCGCAGCCTCTGCACACAGTGAAACACATCCACCTTTCCCTCGGCCTTCCCCATCTTCAGGAGGAAGTCCAGGGCAATGAAAGTACCTGTGCGCCCGATCCCTGCACTAAGGACACAGAAAATTGGGGGTCAGTGCTGCCCTGGCCAGCCTTGCCCAGCACCCAAAGCACTCCCAGCCCAGTACCTGCAGTGCACCAGCACGGGTCCAGCAGGCACTTCTGACCCTCTCTTGTTCATGACCTCCACTAAGGACAGGAGCTGGGCAGGGTTTCTGGGGACCCCGTGGTCTGGCCACAGCAGGTAGTGAAACTGCTCCACCACTCTTGGGAGAGAACAGCCTGCCTGCAAACAGGGAGACAAGGCTGGGAGCAGGAACCAACCTGGAAACTTGCGTGAAATAATTGCATGACAACAAGTAGCGAGCAGTGGAAAAAAACACTTCACAGAGGCACCAGCACACCGTGCTCCCCCCCCTCCAATGACTGCTCCACGATAGCTCCTCAGACAGCAAAGGGCAAATTCACCTAGCACACAGCCACACAATTAACGTCGTTCTCTGCGCCCCATGCTGCGAACAGTGAACTCAGAGCAGTAAATGTGTCCCAGAGGAAAAAAAGAAAATAATCACAGTGTAGAGTGGTAGAGTGTTTCCATAGTCATCGAAAAACCCTGGCTTCCCCAAATAAGGCATTTTCTAAGGCTTGTATGACACTGATGTGAATGTAGTCACTTTTGTTACCAGCCCATCATGCATTTTTCCCTAAACATCACATTCACTTGGCCTGAACTAATGAACTGCTATGTCCCACCTCAGGTGCTCTTGGAGCTTTTCCTTTCATCTAGACTTTGTTTTGGGCAAGTCAAGAAAAGACAAGAATATGCATAACTGCAATTTCTTTATATGGTACCTGTTTTTTCTCCCTTGCAGCTCCTTCAGTTTCTGCTTATTATCTGAGGTGTAACTTCAGCAGAAGTACTCATCTTGAGAAATGTCATTACATAAGTTATCTTAAACCATAAACTATCTGTTCAGGTTTAGGAGCTGTAAGTGACCATGGAGCATCAATGTGGACCCTCCTCAGACTGTCCCAGGTGACAGGCAGGCACCTGTCCCATCATCCTGGTTGTACAGAGATGTGACTTTATACCCTTTAAATGCTTTGTGATCACCTCATCCGAGCCCTCAAGGATGCAGCTGGGGTGACCACTGGAACTTTGTCTTTGCCTGGCACAGAAACCTGTGCCGGATGCCCTGGCATGGCATCCAGTGATAGCAACACTGACCTGCTAGTTCTGGAAACCAGGCAGGGCTCCCCACAGAGTCTCTTGGCTGACAGCTCCCACCAGCTGCTGAAAGCCAAAAGCATCCTGCGTCCCCATCTCAGCTACATGTCAGGCTTACCTTCCGCAGGCAGAAGATGCGTGTGACAAGGCCTGTAGTGGTCCTGGTGTTGTTGAGTGTCACGGTGAAGTCCCCGTAGACCTGCTCCTGCTCTGGCCAATACTGCTCACACTTGGTCTGTCAACAGCAGCAAGACTGCTAAGCACTAGCAAACTCATGAGGGGAGTGTTGCAAGACAGCAGTGGTGTGGAGCAGCTATTTGCCCTCATTGACAGCTGCACTGGGAGCAAAGCAAAGCAAAGTGGGCAAGAGACACCCAAGCTGAGCACAGGCTGAGATGGGTTCTCTACCTTGTTCTGCTCCACTAAGCCCGTCAGCATCACGATGACTGAGGTCTTTTCCTGCCAGACCATCTGCCAGAAATCCACCACCGTCCCAGGCAAGGGACCTTGGGGAGGAAGAGGAGAGTCCTGTGCCAGTGTCCAAGCCTTGGATGTGTAGCTGCTCCCAGGCATAACTCGGACATTCCCAGGCTACAAGCAGCCCTGAGCTTCCCCCTGCCTGGGGACTAGCACTGCACAGCCCAGGCACAGCAGCACCTGGCAGAAGATGCTGGGCACCTTGGCTTCATCATCTGTGTTAGAAATTGGGACGTGGAAGAGGGAGGGCAGGGGAGCCCAGGATACAGGCTTTCAGGGGATTCACTGCTGCCTCAGAGGCTTCCCCATCCAGACCCTCAAGACGACCATGAGCTGCTCCCACATTTAGGGTTCTGTTTCCTGAATAGCATTTCTGTAGCTTTGTAAGGAGCAGTGAGACCTCCTCACCACATGCTGCACAGAGCAGGCTAACCCCTCCTGGCTTTGCACTGTCTTCTAGTGCCCTGAATGCAGATGTGTCAGGCATTTGCAGGCTTCTCTGTCACGCCAGCCACCAAAGGGAACAAACCAGGTTTGTGGGTGGAAGGACCATGTCCTCAGCCTGGGCAGAGCAGGGACCAGCTTCAGCTGGCCCCTGCCAAACTGCCACTGAAGCCTTCCATGCTCTGCAGCAGCTGTAACAACTGTCCAAGACAGAGGCTCAGGAGATATGGGGCTTTGGACTGAGCCATTAACACCTCCTAGGCTGCTGTCCCAGTTCCCCACTCCCCAAAGTGCTCAGGGCAGTGACTGGCATCTCCTGAGCATGGGGGCTGGGAGCACCCACCTTGAGCTGCGATGAAGAAGCGTGGACTCCGGTAGCTCTGTGGAGGAGAGGTTCAAACAGCTCTGATCACATGGGTTAAACATTTAACAGGGAATGAAATAAAGGATTGACCCATCCCCGCAGGCACTAAAGTCCAGAGCCCTCTGCACAGTGTGTCCCACAGCACCACTCCTGGCCAGCATGGAGAGTGGGCACCCAGGGGCTGCATCTTGGCTCCTGTCCCCTCACAAAGGTCCCTTTTTGTTAGAGATGAGAACTGCACGCAATCTCAGAGTATTCCACACAGCTCAGGGGGGATGCAAGGAAAGTGACATCCTAAGATCTGCCAGCACCTGAGGGCAGCAAGTGCCAGACCTCAGGGCCACCCATGTGAGCAGGACTGTCCAAACCCAGTGCAGCCAGGCACCTCTACCCTGCCCAGGGCAGCAATTCCTCGCTACCTACATCCACGTAGCTGGCATTGATGTAGCCATTCCCCATGTCAGAGGGCTGCAGCACCACACGGCAGTGGTCATCTGAAAGAGAAGGGAGGTGGGAGTCAGTGGACTGTCTCTTTTGGGCAGCAACAAAGTGACTGTTTAAGGAGAGGGATGTAATTTAGGAAAGTCTGGGACCATCCGGTGCCTCCACAGCAGCACTCCAGGCCTCAGGACATGTTCAGAGGTAAAGAACAGCTAATGAGACAAAGGTGACATCGTACAGCAGGAAACGCAACGTGTTTTTGGGGAACACTGTTAGTGCAATGGACTAATGTCCATACCACGCGGGGCCAAGAGAAGCTTTAACTTTTGATAGAAATTGGGTCACTCCCTCTACTTTCCCACAAATAACTACCTCTGGATGGGACACAGCAGTGTTCAGCAATGGCTAGCAGCAGGAACAGGAATATAATGATGATTAAGCTTGCCGGAGATTTGAGGAGCAGAACAAGGATTCTCCAACTGGATATAAAACAGTGGGGCCAACATGATAATTTTGGAAAAACCCTCTGGGTTCCAGTGGCCACAGAGGACAAGATGAGATGAGATGAGATGAGGTGAGATGAGATGAGATGAGATGAGATGAGATGAGATGAGATGAGATGAGTTCAGCATTGCTGAAGAGCTGGAGGGGCATCTACACCAGGCCAGCACCCTGTACTGCCCAGCCACCTCCAGGTGCCTGTGCCAACCCCTGGAGAGCTCTGCTTACATGGAATGATGCTCTTGTAGCGGTTCTTGCTCTGATTACTTAGCTCCTTCCCAGCATCGCAGGGATGTAACAAAGTGGAGGACAGTTGCTGCAGAGGAAGAAGACAAGACCATTCTGCATTGGCATGTGTTCTGGGACTGGCCAAGGCCAACTGCATCACACACCCAAGGAAAGGGTGAGGGCTGGGTGGACAGTGCAGCTAGGTGGGAGAGCAAATCCAAACCAGACCTCATACTCTCTCAGACGTCCAGTGCCATGCCTGTCAACTGATTCATCCTCTGTCTGCTCAGCCTCTATTTCTGCCATCTTAAGCCTCTTGAGAGCCTCCAGCAGTTCCTCCACCGGGATCTGTGTGTTCAGCTTGCACACATCTATGGAGATCATGAGGCCAGGACTTTAACATGCACCTGATGGCTGGCCCTGGAGCTCTGCAGCTGGGACTGAGGTGGCATTGTGATAGTCAGGACCCCTCCAAAGCCTAGACTGTCCCTCCCCACACAGGTCCATTTCTCCTGGGAGGTGTCCCTTTCCCCATGCCAGCCAGCTCTGACACCCTTGTTCCTGTAAGGACCTTACAGAGCCTGTAAGCACCCTGCCTGTGCTTTTAACAGATGGCCTGTCCAGACAAGGCATGCAGGTCCTCTGCTAATACTGTACCTCCTCGACATCTTCGCAGGGGTATAGTGCTGCTGTTCTCCAAGGTTTTTGAGCTGCTGTGCTTTTGCCTGCAAAACAGCAAGTCAGGTCCATAGACCAGCAGAAGAGAGAGAGAGAGGAGAGGCTGTTTCCCATGTAACAGCCCTGCCTCCCACCATGCTCTATCTCAGTGTCCACTTAGGCACTCCTTGGCAGTGCAAGGTGCTGGATGCCTCACAGAGAGCAGGAGAGGTGAGGCACATACTGACCTGAAGAGCATGAAGAGTAGAAAAATCCCCAGTGCCAGGAGTGCAATGACCAGCGCTACTGCCATAACGATGGGCATCCTGCCCAGAAGAGGCACCGGCTCCTGCCCTGCAACTGTCACAGCCCAGACTCAGGCTCCTGCACAGCCTG
Source organism: Phaethon aethereus (assembly GCF_964289735.1). NCBI lineage: Eukaryota > Metazoa > Chordata > Aves > Phaethontiformes > Phaethontidae > Phaethon > Phaethon aethereus. Next base: position 12,541,016 of record NC_138577.1, on the reverse strand, counting down.
AACCAGGTGTTAGTAGATCCCACGGGGGGCATGGAGTGAAAAACAGCTTCCCTCATTCCCATCACAGGCTTAGCATTGCAGAATAGCTAAGCTAGAGCAGAAAGAGTAGGTGCTTGCTTGGTGTGATACCCTCCAGTGTGGGCCCTGTCTCCCTGACTGCCCCAGGCAGGGCCAGAGCCGGGTGAGGTGTTTGCATTTCTGTGGTTGCACATAAACCAGGGGAGCACTAGGACTAAGATGCAATATGTGAAGATGGCAGGGATGACACACAGTGTCCAGCTGCCATTGGTGGCACACCTGCCTAAGTGGCCCGAGGTTGCCCAAAGCCCATCTACAATAGATAGCCTCAAGGTCCAGAGAACTTCCATGAAGATGGAAGTAGGACAATGAGACCCCGCAGCTCCTGCGCTTGGCCAGCTCCTCTGCACAGGAACTGGCCAGGCGGGGAAAAGGGAACGTGTGGGAGAGACCCGCAGGCGCAGGGAGCGAGGAGCCCACTTACCAACAGAGAAGCTGTAGCACACGCAGGTGAACTTCTCCACCTGTTGGAGCAGACGGGAGGGTGAGCTCAGGCCACTCCTGCCCTGCTGCCCACCCTGGGGGCGAAGGCGTCCCACCCACAGCCACTGAATGCCCCAGCTGTGGCTGAGGACCCCGGGGACACTGTTCTGCCGAGGCGCCCAGGCTCTCAGCGCAGCGGCATTGGCAGCCAGCCCAGACCTCGCCGAGGGGGGGCCTGGCCCCGGCTGGCAGCGTCCCCGGGGAGCAGGAGCCCCCCGCGACGGGTACCTGCGTCGAGCGGTGGACGAGGCGGAGAAGGGCCGTGTAGTTCCAGCCCGGCTGGAGGGCAGCGTTGTGGTAACCCTGCCCGCGGGTCCCGTCGCCCAGCACAAAGGCCGTGGGGGTGGAGAGGTTGAGCACGGCGGCCATGTAGGCACCGAGCGGCCGGCTGGCGTTGAAAGGCGGCGGCTCCCGCGAGCAGGCGCCTTCCACCGCCGTGCCGTTGTGCGTCGCGGCCACGATGAGCTGGTGCTCCCTGCCAGGCAGGGCGGTGAGAGGGACGACCGAACGGAGGTGGCTGCGGGCAAGCGCTGCCCGTGGGGAAACCCATCTCGGGGCGGCGGCGAGCAGAGCTGCCGGGGGCTGCACTCACCTCGCCACCTCGGGGGGACGGGCGATGGGGCGGAGGGGAAGCACAGCCGTCCCTTGGGACGGCGAGATGTCACGGACACTGCGGCAGCTGATGTGGAGAGGGTGTGGGGTGTCTGGAGGGGAAGACACGGGGGGGTGAGCACCAGCACGCAGCACGGCAGGGGCTGCGCGGGGCGCAGGGGCAGCCCCGGGCAATGCCGGCCACAGAACACAGCTCCGCTATGACCAGGCTTCTCCACGCCGGCCGGGAGGCCGCAGGGGTGGGGACAGAGATCTGCCTCAGCCAGGGCGCATGCCGCGGCCACCCCGGCGGGGCCGGGACACAGCGCGCCTTACCCGAGCTGTTGGCCTGCAACTCCCACAGCGACGCAGCCCCGGCTCCAGCGGCCGTGAGTCCCTGCATCGTCACCACGTAGCTGCTGCCGTGGCTGTGCGCCGGCAGCGGGTGCTCGGTGACGGAGCTGCTCAGCCGCCACCGCTCCATCTCCAGGAAGCCGCCGTCCTGCGCGCTCGTCCTCGTGATGTTCAGCTGGGGACAGGAGGAAGAGCTGGAGGCCAGCAGCTCCCACCTGCCCTCGGCGAACCTGCCACAGCACGAGACAGAGCAAAGCACCCCGGCAAGCCTCCCCTTCCCTGCGCCTGCCCCAGTTGTGGAAGGCTCCTGGACAATAACCAGCAGAAGCCTTGGCTCCATGCGGGGACCTCAAAGCAGACAAGAGGAGGGTAGGAGGAATTTGGAGCCAACACTCAGAGACGTCAGAGTGGCTGCCTTTGTGAGCAAAGGCCCAAGCCTCTGTGAAGAGCTGAGGACAAGAGGGAAGCCATTGGTTTCAAGAGGTGCATATACATGTAATACGCCTGAGGCCAGGACACCGGTATGGTATTGCGAGACCGCAGGCACTGCGGTGACATCCCCTGCAAGAGAAGCCCTGAACTTCTCTTTCCTCCCACAGGTCATCACGACTTTCCATTCCCCACACTCCACATGTGCCTGCACAGACATCCAGGCAGGGAGGTGCCTGGCAAGGTGAGGAGGACTGTGGGGTGTCTGTGGTCCCCTGGTACCTGGTATCCGATGATCTCCCCTTTGCAGGAGGGCAGCGGCTTCCACCTGAGGGACCCTGTGGTGGGATCCAACCACAGCTTCTCCGGTTTGTCCGGCACTGGAAGCACAGGAGGAGGGCCCCAGTCATGCCCCGGCACAGTGAGGAGGGGCTGAGTCTGGAGCAGGGTGCAGGCAGCTCCTGGCCCAGGGGACAGGCTGCAAAGGGACCTCCCAAGCAGGGTTTGTCCCCCACAAAGGCTGCGTGTGCCGCAGCAGCAGCAGGAGCAGCAGCTGTGCAGTGAGAAGAGGGAGAGTGAGAGGGGACATGAACAGAGCATACTCCGGGGTCCTGCACAGCCCCTTCCCCAGAGACCCACAGGCACCAAGCAGCCCCAAACCCAGGAGCACCGCTGCATGGGGTGCATGAGCAGGCTGAGCTGCTGGGTGAAGGGGACGTTTATCCACCTCCCCTACCTGTGACACAGCCCAGGACTGTCCCTTCTCGCCTGTACTCTGTGCACATACCTGTTTCCTCCGTCCTGACCAACCATGTGAAGAGGATGGTGCTGGGGGGCAGAGAGATGGTGACACTGTAGTCAGTGAAGGGCTGCAGAGGGGGACAGGTAAATGTTCCCTCCTGGCCGTGTAGCACCTCCTGTCCCTTCACCTCCTCCGCCTCACAGGGAGGGGACGAAGGCCCTGCCAGACGGCACGTGGCCCGCATGCGCTGGCAGGTGTCGGGGAGCCTGCAGGTCCAGTTCAGTTTGATGGTGCTGCTGGAAATCTCCAAGGTCCCAGGAACAACCTGGAGGACTTCTGTGAAGGAAACATTGCAAGGGGGTCACTTCCTTCCCTTCCCCTCCCAGCCTTGCAAGGATGCTGCGCTCAGACAGCCCTGCTCCCCGCAGCCAGGAGGGAGTAAAAGTGAGAGGCTGCAACTGGTCACTCCAGCTCTCTGGTACGGGAGCAGGAGGGGTCTAGGCAGGAACGAATGAGAGTGATTGTGTGGACTACTATTGCTCAAGGCAATTTTCTCCAACGAGTCAAAACTGAGGTGTCTTGTGGGTCCCAGCATCTACAGGCGAACACATGCAGCTTTTAGAAAGACCTAGCCTTTTCCTGCTCTGAAGAGACCCCAGGAGAAAGCTTCATCTTCCCTGGCAGTGTAGTGAGAGGTGGAGCTCTGGGACAGCAGAGTAGCCCACCTACATCACAACCCCAGGAAAAGGATGGGGGGAATCAGGGCCCCGCACTGCTTCCCCCAGGACCTCAAGGGACTGGGGCACCCACGAGGGGCTCATACTATGCACAAAACTTGCACTGTGACTGATGGACTAACATTTGACCCTGGTGCCTTGTGGCATCATCTAAGAAGCCAGGGCTACCTCACGCCTTTGGAAGCTGCCACATGAAGTCAGTAAAGCACCCAAAGAAACCAGGTGGGCTGGGACACCCTGAAAGCTTGGGCCATGCATGGAACTGTCCCCAGAGGAGATGTCACAGGAGAAGCATCTCCTTCGCTCCCACAGACCTCCCCATACTACCCCTGCTGACAGCTGCCTGCAGGGAACCAGCCCTGAGACCTCTTGCTGTGCCCCAGGTCTCAGGGCACTCAAACAAGCTGGGGAGCCGCAGAAGACTATTGTTTTCGAAACTTCAGGGATGTCTCACCAGGTTCCCAAATCAGCCCACTATTGCCCTGTTCTTCCTTGGAGGGGACCTCAGTGCTTCAAGCTGTGAGAAGATGGTGCCAAGCCTGTGCCCACTAAGACACAGAGCCTGGAGGGGACTCGCCTACAAGGAGCAAGCTGTGATACATCTACATGGTCTGAGAGGGCACAGGCAGCAGAGCCTTCTGATTCCCCTGCCCCAACCGTGATGCCATGCAGACCACAAACTCCACCACACATAGCTTTCCCATGCTTCTCTCCTTTGTGTATATGCTGTTGCCAGATGCCCTCAGGGAGACCTTTATCGCCCATACTTTCAGCAAGAATCTCTCACCCACTGGTGAGCCAAAGGCTGGGCTCAGGGCAGGCTCAGGGGCTGCCTCCACTCTGCCTTCAGCAGCACCTACCCTTCCCCCAGGCAGGCAGAGAGCCTGAAACCTCCTCCACACACAGCCTGGCTTCCCCTGCTCCGAGGGCAGAGCAGGGCAGCCAGGAGAGCTCCTGACGCCTCCCTTACCCACGCACTGCACGTTGGACCGAATGCGGATCCAGCCACCTCTGCTATCCCTTCCACGCCACACTTCTTTGTGTACAGGTTTCCCATGACTGATGGAGTGGACTTCACTGGCACATTTGACATGGCTGAAGGATGGCTGGAAACCATCAGGGCAGCTCAGCAGCACCTCCTCATTCTTCTTGTAGTTTTCCTGGTCTGGTGCCAGCTGGAGTCTTGAGTCCCACCAGGGCCTTTGGCATATTTCTGGCAGAGATGAAAGCGGGTGTTAGATGGGCTGGAAGGTGATGAGTTGGTGCATGGTTAGGTGGTAGGAGTGAAATCCCTGTTTATCCACCCAGGCCCTGAAGGGAGAAGGAAGGTCACACCTCAATCTGCCAGGACATGACCTGTAGGCAAGGTGTGTAGGGAGGGGTCTGTCTTTGTGCACCAGGGGGGTGAAGGATCACTCACCCATGAACCTCCACCATCCACCCACTTCTGCCCATGCACACACTTAGCCATCTCCCACAGCCTCACGCAGGGAGGTTCCCTCATTGTCTCTCCCTGCCCACCTCCCCTGAGCACTGGGCTACCCATGCACGGCCATCCCCACACTCAGCACAGCTCTCTCCCTGCCTGGGGCAGCCCCACATCCCCATCACCTTAGGGAGGGCATCGCTCTTCCCCAATGTGCATCCCCCACAACCTCCAGCCCCAATGCCAAGGGCTGAGCCAGCCGCGGGCACTCAGGGCTCCAGTCAGTCCCCTCCTCTCCAACTCCTGGAGCTGCAGGAGATGACCCCAAGGTCCCTCACTTGCTTGGGCATGCAGGGGGACAAGCAGACTTGTCACTCCAGGGTGGCACCTGTAGGTGCAGCTAGGATGATGGCCCCTCCATGGGCACCTCGGTGATGGCCCCAGATCCTGACCCAGGCTCTGGCATCCATCTGCAGGGTCCCATGTTTGGTAGGTCCACTAGGAACCTCCCACTCACTCACCCACGAACCACAGGCTGGAGCCCTGCACGCCAGGCACTTTGCCCTGGCCTGGCATGGGCAGCTCTGGCCACTGCCCCCCATGCCGGTCCTACAGCCCCTTCCCGCCAGGACTCCCAGGGGCTGAGGCTGGCACCAGCCCCTTCCCCACCCAGGCTCCCCTCAAGCCCCGGGGCAAGCACAGGGCAGGCTCAGGGGCTGCCTCCACTCTGCCTTCAGCAGCACCTACCCTTCCCCCAGGCAGGCAGAGAGCCTGAAACCTCCTGCGCACACACAGCCTGGCTTCGCCTGCTCCGAGGGCAGAGCAGGGCAGCCAGGAGAGCTCCTGACGCCTCCCTTACCCACGCACTGCACACTGGACGTGGGCTGAAGGTTGATCCATCTGCCTCTGCTGTTCCTTCCGCTCCAAGGTCCCCTGTATACAGGTTTCCTGTTGCTCATGGGCAGGACTTTTCCTGTACATTTGACATGGCTGAAGGATGGCTGGAAACCATCAGGGCAGCTCAGCATCACCTCCTCATTCTTCTTGTAGTTCTCCTGGTCTGGTGCCAGCTGGAGGCTTGGGTCCCATTCAGGCCTTTGGCACGTTTCTGGCGGAGGTGACAGTGGGTGTCAGTTGGGGTGGGAGGTTTCAAGGCGGGGCAGGGGTGTGTGGTGGGGTATGGGCAATGCCCAGCTACCCCTTGAGTCCCTGCAGGAGAGGGAAGGTGACACATCCATCTGCCAGATGTGACGCCTTGGCAAGGCTTGTTGGGATGGGGCTGTCCTTATGGGTGAGCGTCAGCCAGGGCTGGGCCCTGCCCAGGCGGGTGGTGGACGAGGATGTGCCAGAATCCAGCAGCGGAGTGGTCTCAGGTCTCCGAAACAGGGAGACCTGAGTGGCCGCGATCTGGCATCAGAAGTGCATCCCTGGCCATGGTGGTGATGGTGGAAGCTCAGAGACAGATGAGCCAGGCAGGATCTGACCACGGAGGTCTGTAAGAGGCAGCTCCTGACGCCCTGCTTACCCATGCACACGATGTTCCCCTCAACGTGGATCCAGGCATCACTGCTTTTCCTCCCCAGCCACACACTTCTGCTTAGAGACCCAGAATAATTCAGTGGCTGAGCTCCCCCTGCACATTTGACATGGGTGAAGGATGGCTGGAAACCGTTGCTGCAGCTCAGGGTCACTTCTTCATTCTGGTTGTAATTCACATGAGCGGGTGACATCTGGAGTCTTGGGTCCCACCAAACCGGTCTTTGGCACGTTTCTGTCCAAGGTAAAATGGGGTGAGGAGTATTTTTGGGAGGTAACAAGAGGAGGCTTGGGACAGCTTTTTCCTCCCCAGGACTCTGACCAGTCACCCAGACGTACGCAGGAGTCCCTCGACTCCCACCCTGTGCCCAGCTGCTGTGCAGGGGCACCGGGCTTATCATCACCCCTGTCCTGAGGACTCCCAAGCCACCCTTGGGTCCCACCCACCCGTGGGGTGCTTGAGACCCCATTCCCTTGGGCCCTCATGCCCAGGTGAACCGTGCAGCAGTGACAGCCTCCCCCACCAGTGCTCACCCAAACCCCAGAGAAGCTTCATGGGGAAACAAGCAGCCAACTTGCCAAAGTCTCAGGCTGAACCCCTCCAGCTCCTGCCCCTCCTCCCAGCTTCACAACTGCAGCTCTCCATCTGGAGCCAGAAGACACTGGCCAGGAAGGTTCCTGCCTTTGAGCCCCTCCCCAGCAGCACAGACCCCCAGCAGCTGCCCACGGCAAGGTGCCCAGATACAAGGTGCGCCGGCACCACCAGGACAGGGGGCAAAGCCAAGGCACGCAGGTGCCCAACACCTGGCCTGTCACCTGGGTGGGGCTGAAGCATGGCCACCTCACAGAGGGTCTGACGCCAGGGTGAGGGTGACACGGGGCCGTGCGTACCCTTGCAGGTGGCAGTCCCGTTCCACGAGGTCTGGGTCCCGCTGGAAACACAGCTGGAAACACAGCTGACCTGGGGGACTGATGGCACGTACTCCCCAGCGCAGCTCAGCTGCACCATGTCATTCAAGGCGTAGCTGCTGTGGTTCGGGCTAAACCACAGCTTGGGGTCCCAGTCGGAGGGAGCTTTACACCTTCCTGTGGGCACAGGCCATGCGGGAGAGCCCTGAGGACCACTGAGCTCCCACAGTGTCCTCGGGGGCGAGGAGGCCCTGTCCAGAGGGGTGCCAGTCCCCTGCACTTCAGAGGTGTGGCGGCAGTGAGCACCCCCCAGGAGGGATCCCAGACCCCGGGTGCATTAACCCTCCTCGCCCCCTCAGGTGCGGCACGGGAGGGTTACCCGCAGGCCCTCCTGCCCACCCACATGCTGCGGGGGGATCCCAGCCCGGTGGACGCTGCCCTCTCCTGCGCTCCCCCTCAAAGACAGGGGCTGTGGCAGTGCACCAGACCCACTGAGACGCTGCTGGCACCACTCACCTGCACCCCCGTCATCCTGCTGGACACTACGTGCTCACACCCATGTGCACCCTTATGTGCAGGAAAAAGCCCATTCAAGGTGCTAATTTACTTTTGCTCTGCAGGTTACACTTGTTATTTTCTGCACTCCAACCCTTGCCCAAAATACCCACTGGCTCCTACGTCTGGGTACCTCCCATCCCATATTCCTCTCCTCCTCACCCGGGAGGGGCAACATCCCCACATCTGGGTTGGCAGAAAGGACTCGACAGGGACTGCAGGTATGTATTTAACCAGCTGCAACTTGTGGATTGGGCAACTAATGGCAGTAAATCTTCATATTCGTTTTCCATTAGTTTCTAGACAGGAGTGTTGCTGCCTCTCTACATGCTACTAATTTGGGTCTCTACCCTCTGAGCAGATACCAGTTTTCATGTAATAAGAAATGTACCTCCCTGTGAGCTTTCTTCATCCAACAAATTTAGCTGCAAGTACCCAAACATTGTCCAAAGTTTGTCCAAGTTTGTCCAAGGTGCAGCCAGGCAGGCAGTGTGAGTTTGCACTGCTTCCCACCGCACCCAAATGGCATTGGGACTCACCATGAAACCACGATTGCTCTGCACCCTGGGTGCAGCAAGCCAACAGACCACAACAGCTGCATCAGCCGAGCCAGAATAAAGCCCCTGCCAAATATATGGAATAAAATCCCACCAGACTGGCAAATTGAGCAGCAATTATTTCAGGCAGGTGAGAGCTACTCGTGAAGACATTTCCAGTGTTGTGGCTAGAGCAAGGTTTATTCATTGCTGGGGTTCCTTCCGGCTTAGAGTTACAACAGAAACGTGAGTAATTGTTGCTTGAAAAGAGGTTAGCAGGGTCTGACTTCAAGCAAGATGAAGTTTCAGGGAATGAAACCCATCCTTTGAAGACAGCCTGCAGAGCCATGGTGGCTGAGGGTGCCCATGGGCATGGCTGGCCTCTCCCAGACTGCCCCAGCCTTGACCTTCAGTGCAAAGGGGGCTCATGGCTTTTCCTTTTGCAAGTGCTTCCGCACCTCCTGGTAGCTGTTAAGTGAGACAAAACCCACCAGCAGCACAGGACATGGCAACCGGCCAGGCAGGAAACAAGGAGGGAAAGAGAAATTCTCCTTCGCTTGCAACCTGCTGACACAGGTGCAGATTTTGAGAGATATCTGGGATGGTGCCTTCCTACAAACACCGATGCCCTGCTGACGGAGCTGGTTGCAGCTGTACGCCAGAACTCTGCCTTGCTCCCAGCCCTCCTTGAGCCTCCCACCGAAACTTCTAGTGCCCTTCGTGTACCAAAGAATTTGTTGCTGATAGAACCATGAATGAACCTCTCTAGAGGTTTTTGGCCTTGTATGGTGCTTCCTTACAGAGGCCAGGGGTAACGCTACATTCAAAAAGGACACATCTCACGGTTACTGCTTTAGGGGTGTAGTACAGTGCAGTAGTACAAAGGATAATTAGTCTTTGTTTAATGTTTATGATTTTTTTTTACTGAAAGGTGAAGCTTTGGCGCGCTGAAATTAGGCGTATTCAGCATTATACTAATTATTGTTGACAGGCACTTCGGATTGAGTCAGCCTTTGCCTTCGTTATGAGCGGTTCACTAAAATACAAGTAAGTAGCTGCTGTGTAAGGCTGCTGGGCTGGAAGTGGGTGTGAAGGGACCCCTTGGGCTGAGCTGGCTCAACAGACACACATTTCTGACTAGGCTGAACACCTTCGTCAGGACTCCAGTGTATCACTTCTCTTAAACCTGGACATTTATCAGCCCTAATCCTTTGCCAGAGATGTCAGCATCTTTTCCTTTGTCTTTTTTTTCAGGTGGAAAGTGCCTGGAAGAGATGCAGTTTTACTCCAGGGCTTCCTCAGTTCTTCTGTTGGTGTGTACTAGGAGGGGGTGGCAGGATGCTGCTGTGACCCGGCATGGTTTCCAGTGGGGCATCAGGCAAGGGCAGACATCTGAAACGTGCTTCTTCAAAGACTGCACATGTGTCAGTGTCCACGTCTGCCCTTCGGGCACAAGGACCACATCGGTAAGCGGTCCCTCTTGCTCCCTCCGTGTACCTGGCTGTGCCTGCAGAGCCCCTTGCAAGCACCAGCGGGATGCCTGTCGTCCACGGCTCCTCCTTTCCTTTCCGAGCCCTCTGAGCTGTAGGGGTGGTCATTTGCCTTTTTTCTTCCTTGCAGGATCCCCTGTGCACTTTGGCCTGCCAGATGTGTCCCTGTTGTGCTTACACATGGGGCAGGCAGGTGCTGATACAGCACCTGGACCCAGGCTGGGCATGGACCACATTGGGTAGAGCCCGAGGGCCAGATGGGAGAGATCTGAAAAGGCAGACAGAGCCCACAACTCATCCTCGTTGTCAGAGGAGCCAGAGCCTGGTGAGTGCTGCTGTAGGGGAGTGCACCAGCCTCAGAAATTAGCCTGGGAATTAGCTCTGTCTGACAAAGGGACACGTATGACAAAATGAGCTTGCTTGCTTTGCAGAGGGCTAGTGTATGCCAGCGAGACAACCTGAGAGGCTGCCGAAGCCTATTTACCTCCTGTCCGCGGAGCGTCCTGCCAGGGCTTGCCTTCTACCTGCGCCCCTGCTGCTGCAGAGGAGCTGAAGACATGCAGTGTGTCACAGCGTGTCACAGCGTGTTGCAGCGTGTCGCAGCTTGTCACAGTGCCGACATCGTCTGCATTCAGGCACCTGCAGCCGCTCAGAGTCCTTCCTGGTGGCACTTCCGGTGACTGCTTGAGGGTAAAGCCTAGAAGTCTCTGCTTCCCCACAGAAGGGGGAAGCGAAGATGCATTCAGTCCACATCTCTTTTTGTCTCAAGAACATCGCTGAATAAAATCCAGTTCACCCTCACGTCTCCAATAAGCCCAACTCCAGCAGGCGTGTGGTTGCCACTTGGGACTCAGTGGGAGAAACTAATCCCTCGCTGCTGGGTGAAGTCAAGACACACAGGCTGGGGGGGACACATCTGTCCCCACTCTCTCTCTTAGACTCCTTCCCCAACCACTCTGTAACATTTGCTATGGGAAAAGAGCTCCTTGGAGCAAGGGAGACCTTGCTCTAACTGCGGGCAGCTGTTTGTGTGCTGTGGTGGTGGCCGTGGGAAGCTGTGTGGCACAGGTGAGTCACAGGGTATCTGATCCCCACCACTTGTGCAAAGGAGACAGAGGCACACGGGTGTGCGTGGGGGGACTGGGTATTGCTGGAGAAGTGAGGGTGCTCAGAGAGAAAGGGGAAAGAAATGCTCAGCTTCTAGCCTTGTAGAGACAAACAGCATCTGTGAGAGTAAAGAAACAGTCATAAGACACTGTTTTTCACCCTGCACCCTGGTATGCACAGAGCTGCCCACAGGCCCTGCGCCCCCGACTATAGGAAAGAGGCTGAGACAAGTGAAATTTCAGCATGGAAAATATGGTGTAGATGTGACCAAACAGGCGCCTCTCATAATGTGCCATGTGTGCTCACTGCAGAACGGAGAATGCTGAATGCCTAGGCAGGAGTGGTAACAAAAGGTTGGTCTATTTGCCTCATATAGTTGGAGATTAACTGTTGGGTGTTTTTTTCTCAGCTGATGCTATTAAATGAATACCCTCCTTGTTAATATTGTTTAATATTCATGAATATAGAAAGCGTTTTACAGAAATATCTGGACTGCCTGTCCCTGCTGCAAAGGAGTTACGAGTTTGGCAGGCAAAACAAAGCCCCAGCATGCCGCAGAAGCAGATGCCAAGGGAGGATGAGGAGAAAGGAGAAATAGCTATGCTGGTGATTCAGATCAAGGTCCTGGATTCAGCCCTTTGCTCATTCCAGCAAAGGATGTAGTTCCTTACGTTATATTGTCCCATACACAAAGAATAAAAGACAAGGAGAAATCTAAGGAGCAGCAGGCAAAGTTCAACCCTTTCCCATGGCGGCTCAGCAGCTAACAGAGGTGACAGCAAAGTCTTGCTGCGTTTGATGCCATGCGCTTGCTGAGAGGAGCTAAGAAAAGCAACGACCGTTTCCACCAGTGGAGAGTGGTACTGCAAGCCACCGAGAAGGCCTGCACGGGTCTGAAAACATCTCTGTACTCATCACTAGCAACCAAAGCTACCGAGTGGGCCTTCAAGAGCGATGGGCAGTGTGAGGGTGCGGAAGAGGGACCGCGGGGCTGCTCTGCTCGGGAGCGGTGCTGGGGGAAGGAGGTGGCGAAGCAGGTCACTGAACCAGGCACCGCGGGAAGAGCAGGGAAGTGGTGGCACTTCAACCTGAACCGCTCTACCATGCAAGAGGGCATCTGACAGGGTTTTAGGAACAGGGGGTGAAATGCTTGTTTCCTGAGTCGGTACTCTGGTAATGGGAAGTGGAAGCATGGTGGAGCACACAGCCCACAGCCCCAAGGGTGTCGAGCCCCGAGGCGCTCCTCTGCAGCGTGTCTCAGCGTTCCCCACAGGACTTTAGGCGCTGTTTGGAAGTTGGGTGCCACTGACACCAAACCTTTCGGACCGAGTGTGATGTTACTTTCCCTGCCACCCTCCCACCCACCGCGCACTGCAGCTGTGCTCCTGGCCAGCCGCGCTCCTAGATAGGGCTCCGTGCCGGCTGCTACCGAATCGCTGCGCAACGCCAAGCAAGGCCGATGAGAAAAGGGGCCAGGGCCAGCCTGGATCACAGACCCGGCCTCTGCAGGGAAAACATCCCCCAGAAGCTTCTCCACCTGCCTCCCAGGTGCACCGGGACTGTAAGGGGTTGAGGCTTTCATACAGGTGCGACACCTCAGGGGGAAGAAAAACCCTGTAAGAGCAGCACAGCACGACAAGAAGGTGACAATAGGACAATGAGACAATGCAGGCTGCTCGGTGCCTGGCTGGCGGGGGTGAGCAGAGCATCGGCACTGCCCTGGCTCACGCTTGTACCGCCCGCACCAACCACATCCTCCGCCTGCAGCTGCTCCGCTCTTCCGCAGGCTCCCGGTGGCGCCACGCGCCATCGCCTCCGGCCCCGCGCTGCGATGCGGCTCTGCCGTCTGGCCTCATTCCCTCAGTGAGTGCCGGGCCCCGCGGCCCACAGCCCTTCCCCAAAATTACTGCTGTGCCTGCGGCTCTTCAGGCATCGGTGCTGCCAGTGCTCAGTGCTGGGGGCGGTGGGGCGAGGCGGGGAAGCTGGCTCAGCGATTTGGGCGCGCAGGGGCCCTGCTGAATGGGGACGCCCGGCAGCCTGGTCCCCCCAGCGTGAGGGGCTTTGTGGGTGCCCGGAAGCGGACAGCAATGTGCAGTGGGAGCAGCTTCTCCACCGTGCCCACTGGGCTGTTCCCCCTCCCCAGTTGTACCCTACATCTGCCAGGGTCATGGGACGTGCCCAGGGACGCTTGGGTCATGTCCTGTCCCCATGTGCCCCATCTCTGCCCAACAGCTTTACCCTGCCCCACTGCTACTGGCTGCCCTGCAGAGGCCCATTCCAGCCTAACAGGGATGGGAAGGACCCTCCTGCCCCATCCCAGACATCCCCCTTGTCCTGTCCCTCATCAAGAGAAGGCCCGTGATCCATCAGGTGGGGACTTTGGCACGGGTCCCAGGATGGGGTGAGCTCATGTGCTGAGGATACAGGCAGGGCTGCCCGTGCTGCTGGGTGCTGCTGCCAAATTTTTTTTCTTGGTTCCTCTTTTCACAAACACCAAGGTGCAAACTCAGCAATACCATCTCTGCTGCAGGCAGCCCCAGACTCCTCCAGGGACAGCTTGGGTGACCAAGAGGTGCAGAGCGCATCAAGAGTCTACTGGCCACCAGGTCCCTGCTGTGTCCCACCGCACACGGTTTGGCCAGGTTCTGGTCCTTAGCGTGCACCGTGCAAACAAGCTGGACAGCCACACAATGCTTGGGCATGGTTGCGCATGCTGGCCTGGGGAGGACAGCTTCCGTGAGGGATCTGAGCAAGGGGAAGTTACTCTGGGCAGGAAGATCTCTTCTATCGCAGGTTTAGCACTTGGTTTTTGAGTGACAGTGTGCTCACACTCCCTGCAACCACAGGGACACATTTCCCCTGGGAACGGGCTCCTATGGGCCGTATCACAGAGTATGGACCCCACCGACACTTCATATCAGCAACTAAAGATGTTGGTCCCATTCCCTGGCCTCTACCATAGCCAGGGTATTTAATCAGCAAGTTTCTCTAGCCTGCGCCAGCTCAGACGCATCCCCACAGAGGACTGGGACAATACGATTAGATGCTAGTTTAATGATTTTTATCACCTAGCTCCGGCAAGATTGGTTTAGGGAGATACTCTAGTTCAGACAGATGCAGAGCAACGCCAAGGTCACAGCCCCTCAACCACAGCTCAAACCCCAGACTGAGCCCAGCAGAGCCCTGGTGGTGCCCTGGCCTTCCACAGCTCCAAGGAAGCCCATTAAAGAGCAATCCCAGCATATCATGCACCCCAGGGTCTCCTGGACACACAGGGGCTCAGCTCACGGCTGCCCAGGTCTTGGCTGTGCACCCGCACCCGTCTCCACTGCAGTGAGGACATGGCACCTGCACGCTGTGCAACGAGAGACGGCCACCTCGTGCTCGCAGGGACACCGCCTGCTTTGTGAAGGAACGTCATGGCCCCTGCAGAGGCTTTCCCAGAACACTGAGGTTTGCTGCCCTCCATCCCCAAACAGAACTTCATCCCGCCACAACCCAGCTGATGCCTGAATGTCTTGGGTCATGGTATGGACATCAGCTCCAGTCTTCTCCCGTACAGCTACTGCATCCTGCACACGGTAAAGATACGCAGCAATCTTGCAGCAGGAGAGCAGCAAAATCTTCTCTTGCAGAGAGAAGAGCAAGAACTTCTTACCTGTTTCCTGGGGTTGTCCAGAGACTTCGGGGTACGGCTCTTCCTGCTTGTGTGCTGCCAGCAGAGGTGTGAGGAGCAGGAGAAATGTCCATCGCAAGGCCATGTTTGCTTACGCTCCCAGAGCAGGACTGAGGTCTCAGCCCCGCTGGCAGCTCACAGCACACCCATCTGATTGCAAGAGGTGCAAGCACAGAAATGAAACAGCCACGCAGAGAAATCACACGTGCTGCAAGAGGCTTCCTCATTGGAGAGGGAACCTCTGCCAGTGTCAGTGACACTTTCGTTCTTCTCTTCTGTGCACTGGGGCAGCTTCATGTCCCTTTGCAACCTTGCTGCTCTCTGATCTCTTGTATGAGAGCCACAGGTTTCAGGCTTTCTGGCAGGAGCGGCTACTAGCTGCGACCACTGGGTTGCCTCCTGTCCTGGTGCAGATCTCAGCGGTCCCAAAAGGACTTCTGAGCTGTGCTGGTTCATGACTGGGTTTTGCAGGAAGATGTAGCTTCCATACTCACACAGTAAAGTCAAGCAGAGGCTACATCAGGACAAACCTCACCTTGTTACTGCCGGATAAGGACTGTGATAAAAAGGACTTCTGAAGTGTCAGAATCTCAATTAACTGGCAGTGCATGCGCTGGGCAGGAAAGCCAAGGTTTTGGCAGAAGTGGTTGGGTGCTCAAGACTGGGCTGAGAGCAGATCCTCAGGAACAAGCTGATGAGAGCTCTGGGGACCTGGAGCCCAAGTGTTTAGGCAGGTCGTGTTGTCAACATATGCTGGGAGTGGGAATGACTGTGCAGGGGTGAGAATGTGGCACAGGCACGGCAGTGGGCAGGGAAGGGGCTGCCAGTGAGTCTGTCGGTGAGGCTGGAGGCTGGTGGCACTGGCCACAGCAGCAGACCTGACCATCAGAGGTGGCTCGGGGCAGGGGTTGACAAATTTTTGCTCCAGTTTCCCCAGCTGCCCAGCACCCCTTGCTGGATGTGCTTGGCCCGTGTTCCAGCTGAAACACACAGCTGGGAGATAAACAAGCCCTGAAATCTTTTCTGAGGCTTTGCAGCAGGGCTGCAGCCCCTTGTGATGGCCTTCCTCTTTATTGTGCTCTTCAGCAAGGCCCAGTACTCCCAGACCTGGGGTCAGGCTCTGCTTTCTACTGATGCACGCCCTGCAACACCTTTGTTCAGCAGCATCAAGCAGGCCATCGTGGGGTGGCTCTCTCCAAATACACTCTCCCCAGCTGCCCCAAAAATCAGTCTCTGAGCAAAACATGGAGAAGTCTTGTTTTGTTTGTTTGTTTTTTTGTTTTCCTGGTTTTTTTTTCATTTTTTTTTCTTTTTTCTTCCCCCCCCTGCAATTATGGTGCTTGAGGGCAGATATTCCAGCAGTCTTTTACCTCTCAGGGACAGAGCTGGGGTCTGCCTGGCCACCTTCCTTGTGCCCTCCTGTGCTCAGAAAGGCAGTCTCAGCCTCTTCTGCTTTGGCTGTGTTTCATCTCTTCGTGCAACAGAGCCGGCTGCCTGCCAGGAGCCTGCCTTTTGCTTTCCTTCGCTGCGAGACGAAGCTCACCCGCAGAGCGCTCACCACTCTCCAAGGCGCTCGCCCTGGCAGAAGTGGCCTGGGGCTGCAAGCGCACAGTCAGCACGCCGGCACCGCGGCAGGGCACGGCCTGGGCGGTAGCTGTGCTCTGCCTCGGGTGGGGGCTTTGTGGGGTGGGGGGAAGCAAGGGCACCCACCTTGCCTTCAGCAACAGCAGGAACTCAGACATCAACTCTCCCTGCTCCTTGGTGCTTCTGGGTCGTTCAAGAAACAATGAAAGGGCTGCGAACGCAAGCTGTATCAGTGGGAATAGGTTCCTCGTTTGGAGGATCTTTGGAAATGCCATAAATTAAAAAAGACTAAAAAATATCACATCTCTGATCCCTCTGTGCACCAGTCTCAGCACAATGGCTGTCACCACCTGTGTTAACACTATATGGCATCTCCAAAAGCCCTTCATCACCCCATCTGAAACCTCAAAAGCCATGGAGGAAGTGTGGCCCAAGCAGCTGCCAGGAAGCCCTCTCGTGCTCTCACTCTTCACACTTCCCCTTGCTCCACGTCAGAAAAATCCAGCCTTGAGCGTAACCCAGGCTCTTGCACAGAGGACGCAGGGGTGTCGCAAGCCAGTGCCACCTTCCCCAATGGGTCCAGAAGCTGTGTGCTGTGGTTACACAAGGCAAACCCAAAGCCACAAAGACAGCTTTGGCTTGTTTGCAACAGGGCAAGGACGCAGGTGTCCTCGGGCTTCTTGGTTTGGCAGGTCCCACTGCCTCCCCCGTGTCACCCCGTCGCAGAGCGCACCCAGCAGACCTGGCACGGCCGGCAGGATGGGCAGGGTGTGTTTCAGCGGGGTGTAGGCAAGGAGCCGCATCCTGCTGCAATGCCAGGGTCCGGGCACGCTGCCACACTCACGTCCCTTTCTGTGGCAAACCTCGCAGTGTGCTGGCATTTGCGCTGCGTTTTGCAGCAATCCTGCCACCCTGGGGGACGTCCCTCCTTCGCTGCGAGGGTCTGCTCTCCTACTGACCCTACAGGCTTTGTGGCGGATTTGAAGCTCTTGCAGTGTCTGCAAAACGCTGCTTCCACAGGCTGATCTTTGCTCTTTTTTGTTTGCATTATCGAGTTTTTACGTCTTACCTGCCTGATACTATTTTCTGTCATCCAGACATGACTTCAGCTCTTTGAAGAGGCCTCTCTGTTTCAAGTAACCTCTGGCCCTGCTGGTTCCTCTCTACCTTTTGATACCAGGAGCCTTGAAAAGCTGCTTTAAATCTTTACAAGCTTGCTGGACACTGTGTGACCATACTGCGTCTTTTAGCTTATTTTATCCAAGTTTCCTGATTTCATGCATTTCCCCTTTCTGAACTGAACAAGTTGCCACTGGACTTTTCAACCTTTGGTGATTATGCGGGGTCATGGAAATGAAGCATATTGTGGCTACCAGCAGCGGACAGCCCTTTCCTGAGAACATGCTCAGCCCAGTTCTGCACAGAGCTCAGTTCCCCATTTTCTTCCATGGCCTCACGGTGCACGTGGAGCAGCCACGCACCAACGCCTTGCTTGCCTCTGCCTGCTATTGCAAACCAGCCGTCGGGATACTTGAAGACCAATGGCAGTAGTACTATACCTTGCCTCGAGTCCTTTTGATTGGGATCTCTGTTTCTAAAAGCATATCTGTGGTGCAAAGAGGCCTGCATCCCTCTTCTAAAGCTGGGACCCCATCGCTGGGGCCACACCTTGGGGAAAGGGCTCCTGCCTGCTCCTGGCCTCTTGCCTGCTCCTGGCCTCCTGCCTGCAGCTGGGTAGGTGCTTTGCACCTACATGCACTGCTCCCCTGCACGATGCTCTCCAGAAGCAGCACCTGGCTTGCCAGTCCACACCTCAATCTCTCCCGCGCCATCACCCGTGGACCGTGCGCGGCTGCTGGTGCACAGACTGGCTCTTGCCCCGTGAGCGTGGCAGCGAGGGGAGACGGGGCTCTGGGCAATGCTGCCGCCAACATTAATTCAATGGAAACCTCTTGGGTTTCGTTGTACAGATGGGGGCATGGAGGCAGAGAGGGAGTCAGCGAAGGGCCCGAGGAAGGAAGTCCGCACAGCAGAGGCCAATTTCAGTGCTGGGTCCCAGGACGGTGCTGCAAGCACAGCATTGTCCTTCCTCCAGCTGAAAGGGGACTGGTCTTGCCTCAGCACTCCTGGGCTACTGCCATGGGCAGGGTCACACCACCCAGGGACCTGGGAGGCAGCTCCTGTGGCGCTGGGCTGGGACGGCCCCTGTGCAGGGAGCTGGCCTGTCCCCAGGCTACGCCGCAGCTGGGCTGGCCTGAAAGCTGGATGCTCAGCTGTTTTGAGCACAAAACTCACAGAGGTGTGAGCTCATACATGGATTGATGTCCCCAAAGCAGTGATCGCAGAGGTCTCAGAGCCACCTGCAATGCCCACCCCCAGGCTGGCAGCCCCTGCCCTGTACGGCACGGCTGCTGCTGGAGCCTTGCGGGGCTCGGGGATGTGTCACTGTCTGCTGGACGCTGGTAGGGTGAGCAGGAGGTCTGGCTGGCAGGAGGGGCACGAGAAGGAAAGACATTCCCTCCCATCCACCAAAATCCTCCTTTCCTTCAGACACACAGGTTCCCACTTGTGCTCCATGCCCCCGTGCGCAGACGCCTGCCCCTCTGCTGCCCGCAAGCTTGGTGCTGCCTGCAGCCCTTGCAAGAGAAGGGTCAGTCCCAGCAGATCGTGAGCCCATTTCCCACCACACTGGCACTTCCCCACTTGCTCAGCTTTTAGTGCCTTGAAAAGCTGCCATGTTAATGTGGTACCTTCTTTGCTCTCTGTCAGATGCCACACAGCCGTGGTGACAGGACAGCCACACTCCTCTGACAGGCCTGATACAGGCAGCTACTGAACCTGTTTGATGAGACACCCTCTGCTTTCCCGTGAGTCATGCTGGCTGGCATGGCTTGCAGGTCTGTCCTCAGAAACTGTTCATGACATCCTGGCTCGGCCATAGGGTTCCCCCTCTGAAGACAGCTCTCTTGCTGTGGTTGCCGACTCCCACAGCCTTGTGCTCATGCTGGGGCTGACTGTCCTGACTCCATGTGCACCCCTGTCCCACCTCTCCGTGCCTGTCCTGCCCAAATGTGCATCCCCATCTCTGCTCTCCCAGCCTGTACCCAAAGAGTTTGGCCATTCGCTGGTGCTCAGGTGCCTCTTCTCTTCCAAGTCTCCCGCAGCAGCCTCTGAGAGCTGCCAGCATGGCTTCAGCCCTGGTATGCATGCAGGGGCCATGGTCACAGCCTTCGCCCTGGAGATGAGCCAGGTCCTGACAACCTGGGCAGAGAAGGTCCAAGGCAACCTGCCAGGAGCCCCTAGCACTTGGAACTAGCAGATCTCTGCCTCTCAGCTGGTGCATGTCCCTCAGGTTGTCATGCACATCTGGACTCCCACTGCACCCTTAATTCACCTCCAGCCACAGTCAGCCCATGCCTTTACCTCACCCACTGCTGGGTCCCACAGTCACTCGCCACCACTCCAAAGTAGACCCCTGTACCATGAAGCTGGGCTCCTCCTTGCTTCCTGCATGCTGGATGTTCTGCTCCCAAGGTTCATCCCCAGAGCCCAGCACTTCTTTGCCAAGACCTACTCCCAGATCTGCAAGGAGGTCAGGAGCCACGTGGCCAAGCAGTGGCTGAGCAGTGCCTGCAAGGAGCAGGAGTGGAGGACACTGCTGCTGCTCCAGGCCCCCGCACAGTTGACACGAGATGGGCAGGACTGACCATACATCTTTGCTGCTGGTCCAGAGCTGCCCCTGGCCTTGCTCTGCACCTTGGGACACGTGAGGTGGGCACGGGTGCTGGGCTGTGCATGGTGCTGGGCTGGGCACGGTGCTGGGCTGGGCATGGGTGCTGGGCTGGGCATGGTGCTGGGCTGGGCACGGGTGCTGGGCTGGGCACAGGTGCTGGGCTGTGCATGGTGCTGGGCTGGGCATGGTGCTGGGCTGGGCACAGGTGCTGGGCTGTGCATGGTGCTGGGCTGGGCATGGGTGCTGGGCTGGGCACGGTGTTGGGCTGGGCACGGTGTCAGGCTGGGCACGGTGCTGGGCTGGGCACGGTGTTGGGCTGGGCATGGTGCTGGGCTGGGCGCGGTGTTGGGCTGGGCACGGGTGCTGGGCTGGGCGCGGGTGCTGGGCTGGGCACGGTGTTGGCCTGGGCACGGTGCTGGGCTGGGCACGGGTGCTGGGCTGGGCATGGTGCTGTGGTGGCGACTGCTCTGCCCTGTGCCTGTGGAGGGCAGGGGGATGTGGGGCTGGCCCTGGCTGAAGGGACTTCGGTTGGTGCAGTAACGAGGCCAGGGACCTGCGCTGTTTGCTAGTGAAGGGTTGCTGTGTTTGGGTTTGGGGAAGCACCCAGGAGGGGTCATGCATACAGCATGGCCATCTTACCCGCTCCCATCTCCTCTGGAGGAGCGCACAAGGCTGTGGGCCACCACCCATCCCTCTCTGCATCACCCCCACACCCCACAGCACCCACCCTTCTGCTGCCATGTTCCAGCTGAAGTGGTGTCAAGGGATGCTGAGCTCCCTGTGTCGGGGGCTGGCTGAGCTGCGCTCCCTAGATCAGGATCAGTTCCAGGACACAGCAGCACCCGGTGCCTCCCCTCCCTGCCCAGCCTGCGCCCGGCAGTACTCACAGCCCCACGTCCCCATGAGGATCCTGCGGCTCACCCTCTGGGACCGGGCCACCAGCAGGGCCAGCCAGCCACAGCAGCCACGCTGGCAGCCTCTGTCCCATACACATTGCTGCGTGCTTCCAGCCTCACAGGCTTCACAGGCTTTGTGCCCTGTAGCCACCTCCTGGCTATCCGATAGCCACCAACTAGGACCTGCTTGAGTTTAGCCAGGTGACCCCGAAGAATACTTCAGCAGCTGCAAAACCCCATAGCAGCAGCCCCAAACCCAGCCGCTGACACTCTAACCACCCTGCTATGCCTCCCCTGACTCCGAGGCTGCCCCAGCAGCAAGCACCCAGCGAGCTGCTCCCTGCCGGTGCCGGCAGCGCAGGCAGCTGGAAATCCCCTCTCCTGCCCCAGGGCTGGCTCAGCACCCTGTGGCACGATTCCCTTCCCCATTTGGGCCAGCCGGCCACCCATGGGGAGAGCAGCCTGACCCCATGCAATTTGTAAACAGCCCTGACCACCAACCCCTCTGAGACCTTAGGTAAAGCAAGCCCTGTCGGCTCTGTGCCTCTCCAAGTCAGGACAGGGGCTTACACTGCTTCATTTCTGGATTTTTTTTCAGCTGTTCTGACTCACTCCACCACTGCAGACCATTTGTCCACATGGATGCAACAAACTCCGGTGTGGTGTCCTTGTAGCAAAGGCTGGAGCCTCAAGCGGAGCTTTTCACTTCTTCTGGGAGCTACTGAGGTGTAAAGGGAAGGGGTGGGCTCTTGGGGCTCATTCCTGTTGGAGGTCCAATGCTTGCGCAAGTCTAATTTAAAAGCCCTTCCTTGTGAGTGACCTGCAGCCACTGAGCCTCATGGCCAGGTTGTCCAGGGCTCTGAATCCCAGCCCCACAACCCATCCTTCACTGCCTCCTTCCTGTTGCTCAGGACTTCCTCCCGCTGCCCACAGGTCACAAGTTCCAGTTTGGCCGCACCTGTGGACACCTTATTGACAACACCCTGAGCACTGTGGAGGAGCAGATGCTAGACTGAAATGGCATGAACTCCCTTCTGAAACCTACCTGGATCCTTGTGAGCATGCACAAGGAACAAAGACAAGGAACCGTGAATGACATTGCCCCCCTAAGACATGGTATGATGTGATGAGATGTGATGTGATGTGATGTAGACCCCTCCCAGCCTGAACTGACAGGTCTGATAGCTGGGGGCAACCTGTCTCCTTCTGAAGGTCTAGTGTTGGCTGTGGTGGAGGCAGGATGAAGCCTGCAGTGCAGTGTCCCAGCACAGGTAACCCTCAGACTCTTCCCAGGGATGGGCTGAAATCACAAGGCTGGGTGGCAGGGAGCTCAATCAGCACCTTTTTTATTAATATGCATCATAAATAAAGAAATAAATAAAGGCGAGACACCTCGTTCTAATGGGGAAATACAAATTAAATATGGTGCAACATCTGCTAAGCGATGTACAAGCGGGAGGTAACCTTGCAAGACCAGGGCCCCTCGCCATGGGGAAGCCAGCCCAGGCACGATGCTGCGAGCAGCGTCAACCCGGCCGAGGCACCAAATACTGGCACGGCCTTTCATTAACACTGTTCCCCACCTGACGGGCAGGTGAGGATCCCCACCGCAGCAGGTGCCATGAACATGGCAAGGAAAGGTTTGACTGGCATTGCCTCTACCGAGGACCCCTGGACCCCCAGCAGCCCCTTGTGTTCCTGCACAACACTTATCCCTCCCACCCCATGGTACTGCTCAGCAAGACAAGAAACCCTATGCCAAGGGGAGCACCATCTCTCCCTCCACGGCTCTCCCGCTCCCTCTGGGAGCACGCCCAGATCTACCTGCTGGGAGCACTGCCCCCAACTCCAAAGAGCATCTCGAGCCCAGTCAGGGACTCTGTGCTCACCCCTGCCCCTTCAACCCCCTTCCACTGAGCATCCCAGGGCTTCCCAGGCACTGGCTCCCTGCTCAGTGTGGAGGGCATGGGGCTATCCCCTAAAGCACCCACCTCTGCACAGGGTGGCACTACCCATCCCAGACCTACGTAACACTGAACATCCACGCACCTTCCTCATGACCCCACGCACCCCTCTGCTCCGCACGCACACACATACCCCGTCCCCCTCCCTTGGCCGTGGCCAGGCACAGCCCCAGTCCTGCAGTGTGGCAGTGCCAGGCCACTTGGCCTGGTACAACCCAGTGGGCACCACTGTAACACGTTAGGACGGGGCTGCTCCAGTGTGGGGGAAGCTGCCTTGCAGCCCCCATCAAGCTACAATGCCAGCCATCAGCCCAGCCTTGCAGAGACCTTGCCAACGCAGGGTGCTCCCACACCGGCGGCTGATGACACCAGGGATGCTGCGGGCTGCACTGCCACCCCCGGGGAGGGGACGGCCAGCATCCTGCACCCTCCAGTGTGAAACTGAGCCAGGCAGCGGGGCAGCACTGCCCTGGCAGGGACTGCTTGGGTTCCTGCTATGTATGAGTCCACGGCCTACGGGTGCGGGAGATGGTGTGGGGTGGAGGGGGCTCAGGCGGTCCCCGATGTGGCTGCATGCACGGTGACGCCTGGCAATACGAGGTGCAGCTCGCAGAAGACCCCAGGGGCCAAGTTGGCCTTTGGCAGCTACATGAAGAGGAGCAAGAAGGAACCACCTATGGTTACTGTATTCTGTAATGGCAAGAAAGTTAAGAAACTAGCAAGAAGCTGTGTCTGCTCCTCTTGGCAGGGTGGGTTTCCCCAGAGGAGCTTCAGCAGCCCTTGGTACTGTGCTTGGTGTCCCAGCCATGTCAATAGTCCTCGTCCTCCGGGTGGGTGACGTACATGATGGGCACCAGTCCCTTCTCGGAGCCGAGGCTGCACTGCAGCCAGTCACCGTCCACCTTGGAGATGACCTGCAGGATGTCCCCCTTGTTGAAGCTCAGCTGTCCTGCCCCGGTGGCAATGTGATGGCAAAGAGCTTTCACCTCACTGCAGGTAGAGGGAGAGGAGGAAGGGTTAGCTCACCACAGGATGCTCACCCCCCCGCAGGCACAGAGGAGCGAGGAGAACACCCTCTGCCTCTCTCCCCAGCCAGGTTCCCCACTGCCCCCCAGCTCCTTCTCACCGGCAGACTGCAGAGTTGCGGAGGATGGATGCACAAGCTGTGTCACTGCCCTGGACCATCCCCTGGACCCCCGAGTACAAAGGGGGCCAGGCAAACTGCCACAGGCAGAACCGTGCCGACCCCGGCCCACGATGTCGCAGCACCTACAGGACAGCCCCATGCTGGCACTCACCAGGGAGGGTGGGGAGACAGCCCCCGGGCCGGCTGTGCCACGGGGGGCACTTCAGGTGGCTCTGGCTGGGGGTGCTCCGGCTCAGGGGCTGCTTCTCGCCACATGCTTGCCCCAACCGTCTGGGCCACCAGCTGGAACACAGACTTGTCCAAGCTCAGCCAGCCAGAGGGCAACCTGCAAGGAGACAGAAGCAGGTAGTGGCAGGGGAGCGTACCTGGGAGCAAGGAGCAGCTGCTCTCATGGCAAGGTCATGCCTTAGAGGTCTGGCTCCATGCACAAAGTGCACTGTGGTCCCCAGGCTGTCTCCTGGCATCGTCCGAACACGCCATGGCCTAGACTGGGAAGGACATTTCCAGTGGCCATAGAAGCAGCAAGGGTATATAGATGGAGAGGCAGTGCGGGGATGTCTCAGCTACATGGGGCAACGTGATGCCTTCTCCTCATCTGTTGTGTGCAACAGGGATGGCTCCACATTCTGTTCTCAACAGGTGTTTTGGGGAGGGATGAGGTGATGATGGGGGCCATGCAGCAGGGACCCTTCCCCCAGAGAGGGGGCTTGGGAGCTGAGGCAGCGGTAGAGCTCAAGCAGAAGAGGAAAGCCCATGAGGTGGAGTGAGTAAGGGCAGCAGCCGAGGGGAAAGGTGGTGTGGGAGGAATTTAAGGCAGGCCGGCAGAGTGCCAGGGCTAGGTGGGTGTGACAGACCTCTACGTTCACACACTGCCTCTGATGTACCACCGTGGTGTAGCCCAGCAGTCAGCTATCGGCCTGCGCTGCTGCAACCCCAGGTTAACCAGCCCTTCCCAGCCCCAAACCACCCCTGCCCGTACCTGTTAGGCTGCCTGGGCTCTTTTTGCACCTTTCTGGACCCAAACAAGTGTCCCCACTTGATGGGCTGGCTGCCCGCTGACGCACTGGTGCTACTCTCCTCTTGGGGGGCTGCTGCTGCTGCTCCCACTCTTTGCTGATTCCCAGTCTCCTTCTCCTTGCTGCGATTCAGCTCTGTAAGCACAGAGTCTGGGGGGCTGCCCATCCAGAAGGGCCAGCTCCGTTCCTTAACCTCTTCACTGACTGGTACTTGCTGGGGCTTTTCCAAGGGCTCTTCCATGGCTTCGGGACTCGGCTTGCTGGCAGCCTTGGGCCTCTCCTCCAAGGTGCCCTCGGCAATAGGGCAAGCCTCTGCACCCTCCACCACCCCTTCGCGGGGCGGTGGTGCCTTGCGGGTCTCCGTTGACCTGGGCACAGTAGTCAAAGCCGCCTTCTTCTTCTCACAGTGAACAAACTTAGAGGCTTCAGCCGAGCCCTCGATGTAAATCTGAGAGCTCTGCATGAGCTGGTACCACCAGCCCGCCTGCTTGTCTTTCTTCCCCTCCCACGTGCTCTCTCGCACCTTCCTCCGCTCTTCCTCCCTGTCACCATCTCCACAGGGGGCCCCCACCCCCTTGACCCTCTCACTTGCGGCTTGCGGGGGGCTGCGACCTGGTGAGATGTCATCATCTCTGGCACGCACTTCGCATGCTTCATGGGCAGTGCTGCAGCCGTCGGGATCCTCGCTGCTGCCCTGCGTCCGCATCAGCTGCAGGGTGGAGTGTGCAGAAAGTAGCAGGTCCTGCTTCACACGCAGCAGCTCCTTTTGCTGCTGCTGCTCTTTGCCCATCTGCATCAGGTGGTGCTCAAAAAGGAGGTCTAAGTTGAAGGGCAGCAGGGAGAGAGGCTGGAGCAGGAGCAGGAGCTCCTCGAAAAGAGGCTGGCACACGCTGTGAGACAGGCACAAGAAGCCCACTGGCTGGTAGTGTGCCAGGATGATATCTGTAGGACAAGAGATATTAATTAGAGGAGACTCTGTTGCCACCTTTGTCAAGCCACCGAGAAGCTGCTGAAGCTACGGGGAAGTGAGTTGGACACTAGTTTTTGGTCACAGCTGTGGCTGCAGTGTGAGGCTCAGCACTGGTCAGGGAGCACCAGGTGCTCTGTGAGCTTTTGGCAAACTGTCCCAGATCCTGCTTCCAGTTGTGCCTGCAGCCAGGACCTGCCTGGCAGGCTATCCACCAGGATGACCTCTGCCACAAAATACCATGGGAGCAGGGTGCAAATAAAGACTATCGAAGGGTTGGCACATGTTAAAATTCTCTTCCCCACCTCCTGGAGGTGAACAAGGAGCTGCAGCTCTGGCCAGTACCAGTCCCCTGCAGAGAGAGGTGTCAGGGACAGATGAACATAGTCTTTCCAGTGACCTGGCTGAGCTGAACTGTGGATTGCAAGAGAAAATGGACTAGCATTTCTACCTGCAGCATTCCTCCTTCACTTCACTTGGCCACATCCGCAGTGCCTCCCCTCTCCAGATTTGCCATCAGGTCTCAGTCCCAGGGAGAGAGTTGGGAACAGGATTTGTGGCCATTTGGCCCCAGTGAGATAACAAACTTAACACCACAGACAGGACTTGTACCTTATCTTCAACTCCTCTGCCTAGCCTTCATCACCCTGACAAGCCCTAGCTTTTGCTCACACTTCAGCTCTTAACGATGGCTTGAAACAGATGGTTGTCTCCTGCTCCAGAAAACCAGTATGTTTTCTCTTGCCACACTGCTCAGTACAAAGGCAAATCTACTCTCCTGTCTGCTCCAGAGAGAAGTGCTGACTGCACATGCAGACCTGGGAAATGCTGTCAGTCTCCAAACCTGCCAGAAAATACTGGGCTGGACTTCTTGCAGTGCATGGGGCCCTGGGCTGAGCACAGGCTGAGCCAGCAGCACTCTCAGGGGTCCAGCAGGTTGACGGTGTCTGTCTCACTGTGCACCTAGCACTTAGTCATGCTGCTTACAGACATCAGGCAGGGGTTATCTGCATGCTCTAGAAACATTTCTGGTTGAAAAAACAGATACATCCAGTAAAATCTGCTTTTTGTGTGTCAGGATGTTTTCCCTTCAATTTCTTCCCATTTCCCACGCCTGAAGGGTTTCAGCTAAGTGTGCACATGTCCATTCATACAAAGCTCTCAGGCACCGGGCAGGGAACACAGGAATTTGGGGAGGGTTAGATGTCAGGTCCTGATGGTAGACTGAGGGATCTGCATTGGAGGTGATAGCCTTGGGTACTAGCTGCAGCTGGGAAGGACATGACTGGCCAGGCTCAGGTGGAGGGAGCTGCGTGGAGCTTGGATTTCCACCTGGGACTTCCCTGGTACAGTATGTAGTCTAGTTCTTCAGCTCAGCGGATAGGGGAGCAGCCCAGGCTGAGAAACCGACAAGAGAAATGCATGTCCTTCCCATGCTCTACACTGTGCAGAATTTATTCCCCAGTGCAGCCCATAGGCCTCAGGCTCTTACCTTCATGGTTGTAGAGGTGGTTGAACCAGAACTCCAAGGACCGGATACTGCAGGAAGGGAAAACAAGCCAGGAAAGAAAGAAAGAAAGAAAGAAAAAAAGAAAGAAAGAAAGAGTGAAAACTGATTCAGCCCCTTCATCCTCACTGTTGTACAAAAAGAAGTGTGACTGGAAAAGAGCATTTACACACCATGAACCTCAAGATCTAGTGAAAGGACAGTCGCTCACCCCCATCAGCATGCACTGACCACAGACACCCAGCCTGTCACGGAGCCATTCAGTTTGCTTTACATGGGCCATTGTGTAGCCATAACGCCTAATAACCATGTTTCCAGCAAGTTTCCTCACCATTTAGTTCCTACATCTTTGGCAGAGCTTAGCTTTGCTAAGAAGGGCTCACATGGAAGACGCAAATCATCTACAAATGTGAGACCGTTGCTGCAGGCTTGGCCCAAAATATGCTGGTGTCCTGTGCCATCAGGGGACAGCTGGGCCACCCTGCATGGGGAGAGCAGGGCAGAGCCTGCTCCTGCTTGTAGCAGTCCTCCAACACTTGGGAGATCTTGGGGACTCGGTTGCCACTGCCAGAGTTCTTGCTGATCACTGGAAAGGAGCAGGGAAATACCATCCTAGCAGCACTCAACCCTTCACTGGCAAAGAGACATCACTGCCGCCTTCTGTTTAACACTGAGTGTAGTGTGCACACTCCTTATCCAACCTGGAAAGGCCAGCCTGGAGTCCTGGACCAAGGCAACTTCTCCTTCAACGCCTCATGCCCTGAGATTCACTGGAACTCCAGGGAGCAGTGATTTATGCAGGGATTTCCAGGAGTAATTTATGCGTATGTTATGTCTAACCTTGTATGACCCCTGACAAGACAGACTCTTCCCACCTAATGTTTTGGGGATAAAACAAGCTGACAATGTTCATCAGTGGGTTACAGCCACCTCTTCTTAGTCCTGGCCTGGTAGCATAGGTTTTGATCCTTCTGGAGTTCCCTGAGGCTCAGAGCTTCTTCCTTCCCTCACCTACAGCTGTGGAGTGGCTTCCCAGGTTTCTTAAGCCTTTTCGTTGGCAACCACGCCTGCCTGCAGTCAAGAACCAGCACCTGCTGACAGCCCTGGACAATGACATGCAGACAGCCTAGGGAGCCTGCTTACTTGAGGAGGCCAAAGATGAATGCGTTGAACCTCATGATGTGGTTGGTGAGCTCCGTGTACTGGCTGATCTTGCTGTAGAGGCTGTGCAGCAGCTTGGTAGAGGGGCCTATGGAGAGAAGCAAAATCTTGAGATTAGTTGTGGTCAGCAAAGCCAAAACAGCACCACGCGAAGGAGCATCAAGGCAAAGAAAGATGTTGGCTGGGTGCCCATGCCCATTGCCCCTTCACCAAACACCAAGATGAGCTCACTCCATTCCAACAGTTAGATTCCACAAGGGAGATACATTGTGGTCTGTCACAGACTGCCACGACAAAATTCTGGGAGAGTTTCAATACTGCAAGGACCTGTCTCCCACACTTCAGGGACAATCACAGCCCTTGGCTCAAAATCAGCAGGCAAACAAAATATTGTGGTGGGTGGTTATAATTTGGGGTGTCTGCAATCAGAGGTAAACTCAGAGTTGGAGATTGGCCACAAACAGGCCAGGAGGCTTCCCAGCCCTGGATGTAAGCTCTTCATGATGCAAAAATCAGTGTGGCCCTTCCATCTGTAACCTCAGAAAGGACTTATCCTGGATGGTAGCCACTGCCACAATCCAGGGTGCAGATTGCTACTAGCAGAAGGTGCAGGTGTTGTGGGCATGCTTGAGCCAAGTGAGCTGTGAGTGCAAATTTTCTTACAGGCTAGAGGACAGTAGCTGTGCAGGGCTAAAGATGAAGGTCTAGAAACACTCTGGAAATGTAGAGGTGGGGGAAAGTAGCACTCGTTCTTTTTTTTTTAAATTGCTAGGGCCTGCTATAGAAGAATTTGGAAATTTTTGGGGAAATGACAATAAATATTTGGGCAGTGGCTCTCCTCTCTTGTAAGAAGTGGTCAAGGTGCACTCTGTTCCATGCAGGGAGACGGGTATTATTCTGCATTCCCATCTCTATAGTCAGCCTTCCCCAGCACCTCCCAGCCACAACATGGGAGTACTGCAGAGTGATGCGTATTGCTGCACACGCTCCATACCGAGCTGGGTGGATGCCTCCACCACACTCCAGGGGATGTTCCTCCTCTGGCCAATGATCATGTCCAGGACGTAAGCCTTGAGCCCATCACTCAGAATGTCCCGGACAGCAGGGCACAGGTATTTCAGGATGAGATGCCCCACGTTGGGGCTCACGGAACTGTTCCCCAGTTTGGCCTAAGGGACAACAAGCAACAGGGAGAGTGTTGGTAACTGCTCTGCAAGGTGCAGATGCATACAAACAGTCCAGCCCCACTTGCCTACTACAGACACCCAGCAGGCAATATCCAGGCTGAAATGATGCTCAGCGGCTCCTTGAACAGGCAGGCTCTTCCGCTTCACGCCTGCTGCCTCATACACCAGTTCTGGATTGCTCCCTGCAAGGTCTGCCCCAGGCTGGGATGAGGCAACAGCCTGGGAAAAGAGTATCTGAGCTTGGGAAGAGGATACCCTAATTAGAAGAGATGCTTGGTTCTGCCTACAGGTATAGCAAGGCTGTCCTGCTGGAGGAAGAAAAGAGTGGGGGATTTTGCTGCTGCTGTAGATTTTCTTGTTGCCATTTTTGAAGCAGGAAGTGGCAAGCCACATAGGAACCACCAGCACTGAGGAGTTAAGGAACATTTAACTCAGTGACATGCTGAGCTATAATTCCTAGGGATTACTATAAATAAACAGGGTGAGGTCAAAATGGATGGACAGGGCTCAGGTTGAGGTGAGGCAGCACCTAAGAGCCCAGCAGCAGCAGCGTGGTATCCTGCTGCACACAATCTGTGAGCTGCCAAGGGGAGTACCCAAAGGGGTCAGCCCTAGGCCTTGCACGTCATGTTGGTGGTCCCAGGCAGCTGTGTTCAGGGCACAGATTTTACCAGCTGAGCTGGAATTATACTGGCCAGTTGGCACGGGTCCACAAAGGCCCTGAACTGAGATTGAACTTCTGGGTCAGGAATAATCCTGTCAGATCCATCGAGCGTGGGAGCATCAGGGACGGGTGCTGCCTTTTTACAGGTGAATGCTCAGCCCTTGGCACGCTGACACATAATGAAATCCCAGGTCAAAACCACAGCGTTGTCTGGTAAGTAAAGTAATGGGGGAATGTTGCAATTATTCCCCAAACCAACACTGCAAGAATAGGAAATTCACAGTGAAGCCTTAAAAAGCTGTGGGAATCCCAACAGCTCCTGCACAGCAATCTCTGCATCAGCAACAACTGGAATTAGGGGCAAACTACCCTGGGCTCTAAGATTGAATGGGCTTGGAATCTGTCCCAGTCAAGTTTCTCCTTGGGGATGGCATTCCAGGACAGTTGTCATGTCCAAATACTGTCACATTGCTGGCCCAGAGTCCCCTGCCTGAAGGAGAGCATTCAGCATTGAGAGGCACCACAAACACGCTGGAATGTGGTAAACACTGCCTGGTACAAAGAGAAGCAAACTTGCTCTGCTTCTGTGTTATTCCAGAAATGGGAGATGAGGGGAGCACAGGCCAAAGACAGCCAGCCTCATGGGCAACCTAGAGGCACTCTGAAACTAGTGGGTTCATGGTAAGGGCTACAGAGGATGCCCACCTGCCTCAGATGGGCAATGACTGATGCACTTTTTTATCATTACGGAGCCCTGTGACACATCAAGAGACTGGGGACATTGCACTGTGTCCTGGCACCAGTGCCAGAACAGCATTGCTGGACCTGTGGAGGAGGGAAACACAACTCTCCGCTGTATGAGAAAAAAAAGCTGGTGTACTGCATCAGAGCAGAAGTCCAGCTGGCCTGGTATTCTTTCTTATAAAGAGCCATCAGTAAATACGTAAGAAAGAGTCAAACCAGAGCAAGCATATCTAATACTTGCCCTTAACACTCTCGCAGCCTACAACCACTCTCAACTCAGAGACTATGTAACATGGTCATTATTCCTATGTGTTTAGGAGACCTCAATGAATTTCCCTTCCCTGTGTTTCCCTGATCTTCTTTTAAATCTGTATACTCTTTTAGCACCCCCAGTATCCTGCAGAAAGAACTGTCATAGATTTACTACCTGCTTCATGGTGTACCACCAGCTTTGTTAAGTTTGTTCTTGGTGCTACTACCTTCGCTGGATACCCTGTAGTTTTTGACTGGGAGAGAATGGAGAGGCAATCTTTTTCCATCCTCTCCATGTCATTCACGATGTTGAAAGCAAGACGTACCTTCACCCCTGGATCCCTGCTGGTTCCAAAGTGAGCCACAATCAGATCAACAGCAGTGTTGATTGCTTTCACCAGACCTAGAAGGAAAGAATGAGTCTGAGAGCTACCTGAGAGGCTTCTAGGACAGACCTTGACTAAACACTTCATGAAGAAATCAGGCAGAGGTGTTTCAAGCCCATGTCAGCGCACATGTCCGCTCTGCCACAAACATGCAGAGCCTCTCCTAATTCATCACCAGATCTGTCCCTGCCTGTTCCAACACTCACCTATCAGCCTGAACAGCAGGACAACCTTTAGAAGTGGCTGAAGCATAGGACACCCTGTCAACATTCCCAAGGGACATGGATAATCACCTCCACATGCCATCCCTTGAGGGAGCAGAGATGGTGTCTCAGGCAATGAGTCTTTTGCTGCTCTGAGCCTACAGGGTGGCAGGGCAGAGGCCATACATTTAGCAAGCTATGTAATGACTTTCAGTAACAAGCCAGTGGTGGGTAATCTGACATCTGCATCAGTATGATGCAAGAACAGATGTGGAATAAAGGGCAAAGCTGCCACCTGGTAATCACCAACAGATAGCTGGCAAAAGCATGGGAACCTTTCTGCACATCCCTTGCCTCTGAAATGAGTCCGAGTAACTGTCAACAACCCAGCCCCCAACCCTGCTTCTAGCATGGGTTTCACCACAGCCATATCTTGTTCTGCATTGGAATCCTTTCTCTCATCCTTTTATATAAACAATTTACCATGTAGGACCCAACAGACCTTTTATCTAAATTACAAAATATCAGGCTAGCGCATCTGCAACATCACAGAGATACACAGGTCTACCCTTGTATACTGAGACAAGTGGCAGCACGCCCTGCCATAGGGCGATACTCCTGTGCCTGCCTGCTCTCTCTGCCCTTTCTTGTGGACTTAAGATCCTTTCTAATCATACTTCCTGGGACAAGAAGCTCAGACATACTCCATGGCACACTGCATGGTGCAGAGACCACAAGAACCTGCCGTGGAAACAGCCATGAGTCTAGGGGAACATGTAGTTATGATACTACAGTAGAGAAGGGCAACGAAAGAAACCATTATGTCTACAGAGATGAGATGAGACGAGACGGAGAGAAGCAACGTTTGCCATAAGCTGTGCTATGCCACACTCTCGTTCACGAGAGATGCATGGACTCACCCTTCTTCTGCAGCAAGTCAATGGAGATGGACTCTGTGTTGCCATCTGGGGAGAGGCAGAACTCAGCGGGGGGTTTCTCTGCTAGTGAGAAGTAGTCAGGGAAGAAGTCAGTGTAGGTAAGCTGGAGTTGCCTCATAGACTGTCCTGCAGGGCCAAGACAGGGAGGGGGAAGGATCAGTCCCAAGACTTTATACCAAAGCCTCTCCCACCTTGTTTGCATTTCCCAAAAGCAACCTGCACCAGCAGCAGTCTTCACCCCATCCTGTCCAAGGCTGAGACAGCAAGGCTACAGGCTTGTTACTCCCCAGCAATGGTTTGCAAGGTGAATCTGCACAGTTCAGCCCCACAGCCCACCCAACATCTAACTCCTGCTTGACTGGAGGCCCGTGGCCACTGGAAGATGCTCTGGGAGGTTCACTTTCATGGGCTGGTGCTAAGGAAAACCTTGCTGCACCAGACTGTCAGGGTTGCCGTACAGATAGCCCCAGCAAGTGGAGCCAAAAGTAGAGCACAGCGAGAATCCTGACTTGTCACACACAGGCATGCACAGGCAACAAACTACATGTCTTCTGCCTGTCCCCTAGGATGGCCTCTGTTTTCAAGGGTGACTTCCGTAGGAGCTTTTCCATGTGCTCAATTTCCATGTGGTTGACTCCCCAGCTCTGTGCTAGGCATCTTCCCGTGAAGGAGTGATGGAGAAACTGTTTGGATTGGCAGATTGACGTGTAGAGCTTTGGGGAATTCCCTCCATGACTTGAGGCTGGCCTGAAGAATGCTCAGCCTTCCAAAGAGAGACCAAACTACTCTTCCCAGAGGACTCTCAAAGGTTCAGCCAAAAGCGGCCTGCCCCTCTCATCCCTTCCTGCACAGGTTTTGGAGGACAGAGAAGATCTTAAAGGCAAAGCATGGAGAAAGCCGTGGAGACCTACGGTGTTGCCAGCTGCCCCATGACAGCTACAGACCAGCACCTACCAGGCTGCCAGGGTTGGGGCACATGGGCAGACACTGGGGCACAGACATGAGATCTCAAAGGGCCACAACTCCTGTGTGAGACACGAACTACAAGCTGGACACAGTCTAGGAGCACTTGCTGAGCTCTGAGCAGGCTCTTGGGCCATTCACCTTCCCCTTCGATCCAGCCCAGAGCTGGATCTGACTTGTTCTCAGCTCGTGGAGAAGAAGGGAGGTTCCACACAGATTGTACCCATCAGTGAGGCAATTTTCACCTTCCTCTTGTAGCCCTCAGACCCACTGTGAGCAGATGCATCACCCCTCCCACTCGGAGCCGGCAGAGCAGTGATGAAGCCAGGCTGAACCTGAGCCCCAGTGGCTACTGACCCTGAGCCCCAAGGTCACCTCCCAAGACCCCCCAGCAGAAAGGTGGTGCGCACCATTCAGCTTGCAGTGGAAATGGCTGCTGTTGAGAGTGCCAGGGAGCTCAAAGATGGGGTTCCCCCGGTTCAGCCGAGGCTCTTGCTGCCTTCTGTCTAGGCTGCCTGCTAAGCCGGGCAGCCCCGAAACGTGGTCCAGACCCAAGGGGTTTCTCCGCCTGTACTCCCGCCACTTCAGCGCTTGGGGAGAGAGGTGGTTCGCTAGGATGCCGCAGGCAGTGAGCACCAGATGGGAGGACGTGAGCAGGCAGAAGGATGTGGAGGAGAAACGGGGAGAGAGTGAGAAAGAGGAAGGACAGAGAAAGAGAGACGGCACATTAGTTAAAAGTCCATCAGCGTTGCAGGGCGTTAGCACACAAATATGAAGGGAGGTGGAGGCCACAGCCTGGCAGGGCAGGAGCCTGCATGGCCTTGTTGGCTGCGGGCATAGAAGGAGCAGGTTTGGGGAGCAAGAACCTGGCATGGGGTGCTGTAAGATCAGCAGCCCACACTGCCCTCTCCCAAGACACAGTGAAGGAGCCAGGACTGGAAGGACATGCTCTTAGTGTAGGACTTTCTTTTGCAGGCAAAGTGATGGTCAGGGCTGTTGGGCACCACAGCATCCAGATGCAATTTTGGCCTGGGCTGTGTAAGAGAGGGTGGTTCTACAGGGAGCAGCCATAGTTATAGGGAGATGGAGATAGTCTAGTATGTCCTGGCAGATGGGTACCTACCATTGAGGGGCCGTATTCCCATGCTGCTCAGGGAACCAGAGCTGCTGGACTCACTGCCACTTCTCCAGTGCGGATCTGCGTGGCCTCTCACTCTGCTCATCGGCATGCCACCCACCATGAGGGGTGGGAGGGACCCACTGTGGAGTCGGTACTCGGAAAGCGGTGGGCTTGGCTCCAGCGGTGCTTCCTTCTTGGGAACCGGCTTGGGGTTCTCCTTTTGCCTCAGGGCATCAGCTTTGGTGGCTTGGGTGGGCTGCATGGCACTGACAGCAGGGGAAGACCTCGTGGGAAGCAGACTGGCGGAGATGGGGCAGGACCTGCTCCTGGGGGGCTGGGTCTCTCCAGCTTTCTCTGCAGTAGGCGAGGAAGAAGAGTCCACGCTTTGAAAGAAAGGCACGTTGCATCGCACAGGAGAGTAACTCCCCAGGGGGGATGGCCGGGTTGTCTCGGGGACAGGCTTCTTAATGCAGCCATCATTGTGGGAGGCAGCTCCATCTGCTGAGCGTTGGGTCAGGAGCATGCTGTGGGCTTGGCTCCCCGCCGCTGATGACTGCTCTGCTGAGGTGGCTGAGGCTAAGGACTGGGAATTGGAGATCTGCTGGCTGGCAGGACGGTTGCTGGACAAGTTGTAGAGTTGGGAAAGGCTGGAGGCAAAATGGCTGTGCAGGGCACGGGCCTTGGCTGGCTTGCTGAAATGGTGCTGGAAAACAAAGGGCTGGATCGGCAGAGTCGTGGGACGCTGGTCCTTGCTGTAGCGTACCACAGGCTTGTTGTCTGTGCCACCACCTTTGGGGAGAGAAAAAGGGACAAAGTATGAGGGACGGGCAGAGGGACAACCATTATCAGTGCAGCAGATCACAGGCAAAAGGGAATGAGTTCTCAGCTGCGGGAGGAAGAGGATGAGCTAGACGCCAATGACACAAGCAGAGTGGTTCAAGTCTGAACTGGTTACAGACATCACGAGCTAGCAGGGTATAGACATATGGCCCCAAATGCAGTTTCCAGTTGTTGACATCTGGCTGGAAGTGTAGGGCACTGCACTGGGGGCTTCCCTCTCCTGGTAGCATCACCAGCTTCCCATCTCTTTCCCATCCCTTGCACCCAGGACAGCACAAGTCACGGCCCCAGGCGCCTGCCCTCGACCTGTCTCTGTCCAGGCAGTACCACAAAGACGTGGCCCAACACCCTGTGGTACAGCAAGACTTCTTACCCCGAAGGACAGTCCTCTCCCACCTGTGCTGAGAGCTCACCCCGCCAAGCACAAGCATTACAAGCAATAGCACCACAGCTCTGCATCCCACGTCACACTCCGTGCTGTTGGAAAGGCTGCTTGCTTCCCCTCTCCCTCCCTCCTCTTCTCTCCTGTAACTGTTCCTCCTCTGAGCAGACAGCTTCCTTCCTCCTCCTGCCTGTACCACATCCAAGCAGGACACCAGGACACTCCCAATCAGGACCACAGCAGAATTAGGAGTGCTTCCAACACTGGAAAAGGCAGGTCTGCTCCATCAAATGACTGATGGGGATGTCCTAAGGGTCTGTGCTGGGCTGATCTCCCATGAGTGCCTGCAACTCCTGGTGGGGCCACAATGTCCCGAGGGACGCAGCTGAAGCGTGACATGCTGCGCACAGAGTGCACGACACGCACAGCGCTGGGTGCACACATGGGGCTGATGGGGGTCCCTGATCACCAGCCACACCGCATCCCAGTGCAGCATGGCAACCTTTGCCTTGCCTCTGCCCCATGCCTCCAGCCCACAGCAAAACCTGGGACAAAGCACCTGTCCCAAGCAGAGCCCCAGTGTTACTGCTGCCTGTGGGGTGTGCCAGGCCTCCCTCCCCATAACTAGCCTTCAGTCCCTTTCCCTCTAGTCCCTTCTCAGACCCTCTAGGCTTGCATGCTGCTCTCAGCTGGACCAGGGCAGCTCTGCCTCTATCTCCAGCTGCAGGCAGGAGCTTTCTGCGCAGCACTGATACCTCTCTTGCTGTCACTGTGCAGAGGAAGGGACTGCAGCATGGGATGTGGGAACTGCTGGGATATATTGTCCTGAAGAGCTCCTGTCTGCCCCTTCCTCCCTGACCAGCTCTCGTTCCTTCTAAGCTCTCCCTCTGCAAATGAAGAGGGCTGCTCCCGTGCTGCCTTCTGCCAGCAAAGACCTGCCTTCCCTGCAATCCTGCACCAAGTGCACGTTAAAGGCAATACACAAAAAACTCCAAAGGCCAAAATCTCTCCCACACCTGCCACAGCAACAACTGAGAAGTTCTTCCTATCTCCTGCCAGAAATCTTCAGGGCATTAAATGAATACATATTGGGGGTTATCTATTGCAGCAATCCGGTCAGAGCCCCATTTTAGACAGGCTCTTACCTGTGAAGCAGGTACAAGAACTGTCTAGAGCAGAGATAGAGGTCTCCTGCCATGCTGGAGAAATGGCCATACCTCTGATGGGGCTGTCACACAGCTTTCTCACCAGGACATGTAAAGGCAGTATCAAGGTGGAAAGCAATTCACGTATTTCTGTCTTTCCCGCAGAGGGAATTGGGACAATTACTCTCCAGAGGAACCTTTGCTCCAATGCATGGTGCTGTGGAGGATATGGCCAGGATATTCCAGCAGAGACACACAGCTCCTCTAATCTCTGCGGGACTCGTGCTGTAAGCCTGGCAGAGACTGTGTAAGCTCCCTGACCCTGCATTGAGGGGAGACCGCTGGCTATGCCCCCTCCCTCTCCACCTCTGTCCCATGTAGCTTCAAAGAAGAAACTCTAAAAACTCCTCAGTGGTTCCATTCCCTGTCTGCTGGGAACATGAGTCTGCTGAGCATCTTCAAATCTCTGTCTTAGGAGCTAAAGATGATTCTCAGGGACTGGGGGAGTACAATGCCCTGAAAGGGAGACAATCCTCCAAGCTGCATAGACCCTAAGTGCTCATGCCATGTTCTCCCTTACATGAGACAAGAGGTTTGCACAAAACCTCAAGAGGTTTTAGAAATACAAGAACAAGACACTTGCACTGATCTGGGTCTGAAATAAGCACAGCACAGTTTTGTCCATGGAGTGGTAGACCAGGAAACAAAATGCATAGGCACTCGTCTCCCATCACCATGCAGGTTCCTCTGCTGCTTCCCTCATGTCCCAAAAAGCAGCCTTTCTTTTTACTTCTCCATTCTGCCTAGTTTGGATCCTTACCGTCTGCTCGGGCTCTAACACCTCTTTGTCCATGGCCACTGGCAGAGCCACCTGAGAAGCTGGCATCTGCCTCCGTCAGCAGGGAGAGAGAGGCTTGCTCACCTGCCCCATGGCCACTGGGGACCTTATCACTGGAGACTGAGTCTTTCGTGGAACACAAAGCCTGGCTGTCCCCAAAAGCATGATTTAAACAGAACCCCTCACAGCTCCGGTTCAGGCCGTGGACGAAGGGCATGGGTGGAAGACTCTGGCTGCGGCGAGCTCTTTCTTCAAGGAAGGTTGGACAATCCCGCTGTGTCTCAGGGATAGGGGAGAACTCCAAGGAGGAATCACCAGTGGACCGGAGCGGTGGGGAGGTGCCATTCTTTTTCCTGCCTTTAGCCAGTTCAGCAAAAGATGTCACTCGCTTCGGGGGGGAACTCTGGATGGGTATTGCTGGACTTTCACTAAGCTTGACTGGACAGCTCACCATGCGCTCCAAGGAGCCCAGCCTGCTGCTGGGACTCCTGTCAAGGTTTTGATCGTAGCTCCTGGAGCGCTGCCGGCTCGTGTTGAGGTTAGGTGGTGACACATTCACATAGACCTGACCCTCAATCCTATTCTGGGTGGCTTCTCCCTTTGGCTCCTCTTCACTGTGCTCCACATTGCCGCCTTCTTGTCTCAGGTCAGGCCTTCTAAACAGATAATATTCAGTGGGCTGGGCTGGGCTACCTTTGGTATGGTCTTCCGAGCAGCTAGTTATGGAAGATCCTGCCGGGCTGGGAGATGACTGGGAAGACAAGTCACATGTGACTAACTTATAATAATTCTGAGTAGCCACAACGAGCCGTGCTTGGCTCTGGAAGCAGGCAGTGAGGTCTGAGCTCTCTGAAGTGCAAGGCTCACAGTGAAGGTGGTAGGAGTTGCAGTTAGCATCAAGGACAGGTGAGGAGGAGTGTTGACACCCACACACCTTCCCCGAACTCTCTGGGTGATGTGACTCGCAAGACATCTTGGATTCTGTGGGTGATGAATGCAAATCCAGGTAAAAAGCTCCTGTGTCTGAGTGGCTGCAGAAGGATGAGTCACAGGACAGGTTGGACGAATTCAGGTTAGATCGAGAATGGCCATTCATTTTGTTGTAGAGAGCACTGAAGTTCACCAGCACCCCATCGGAGCTGTTGCAGGAAGAGTCACTGATGTAGCCCATCTGTTGGTCAATTGCTTCAGACTGACTTGATGAACTGTAGCAGCGACAGTGCTGGAGCTCTGAGCTGGAACAGCTGCATGTCCGGCTGTGCAGGGCATCCTGATTCCTCAGCAATTCACCTGTGTTCTGGTTCCACTCCTGGTCACCACCATCGAAGGAGAAGCTTGAGGAGCTGCCACGACGGCAGCTGCATTCATCCAGCTCCATGCGTTCTGAGGCTTGGTGGCACTGGTTCGCGTTGTTCCTCTTCTGGACGTCATCACTGCTCATTTTGTCCTCTTGTCCATCTACCACACCGGACCGGCTGGCCATGTTCCAGGATTTCACAATGTGATTGGAGTCGTGGAGGTGGAAAGGGGGCAAGGCCAACTCATGCAGATGAAAGGGAGGTTTGCCAGCCACAAGTGAGTTGTGAAGGTGGAAAGATTTTTGACCCAAGTCATCCCCAAAGATGCTGAGGTCTTCACCCTCACTCAGCAGGAAAGGGTTGTGTCGCTTACTGACACTAGGGACAATCAAATCCCTTGCTTTGCCTTCTTTGTTGTCTGAGGCCTCTGCTGAGGTTTCAGAGGTCTGGAGAAAGCTGCTGTACACCAAGGAATCAGTTTGTGATAGATCTCTGTCTGGAAGGGCAGAGGCCCGTGTAATGCTGACCTCTGGCTGGCAGAAGGGGTTGGTCCGTTTGCTCATGGAGCAGCACTGTCTATCAGGGACCTGGCAATGCACCAGGGGAATGTGATGGACAATCAGTGTCTCGCCAGTCAGTTTGGGTGGACTATCCATGGTGAGGAATGCTCTTCAGGACATCAGTTAAGCTGGTGCTACCCATGGACAGGTAGGGCTGCACATGAGAGGCAGGAAGGACACTTCTCATGAAGGAATTCAGATACCTAGAGAGAGACAAAAACACAAAGGAAGTCACCTCTCAGGAAATACGCAGTGACTATTTAAAGCATTCTTGGTTTGACTGAAGACTTCATGGGCCAACAAGGACCAAACAGACTGGTCCTTGTCAGCACAAGTACATCCGCACAAGGTCCTGAGTTGTCCTTCTTCAGGGAAAGCATCACAATGTCCCCCTCCCTGCAGACTTCTGGGACAACACTTGTGCTTCCAGCTGACCCCTCTCAACCTTATCTCAAGCGAGATACTGATTTCATTCAAGTAGCCAAAGAGCTGCACAGGCTTTGGGCCAAATGAAGACCTCACTGTGGATGGCACTGTATGCTCACAGGAAAGCTCACAGACAACACAGGGTCTGAAATGAAGTGTTTCACTCTGATGACAGCAGTCTACCTTCTTGCACCGTATTCAATATTGTTACCTGCCTTTAGGTACCTTGAACTTTCTTTTAAGAACCAAACACTGAATGGCACTGACAGACCTTGCAACGTTAGAGAGACACAAGTCCAGCCTTTTCAAGGCTGAAACTGGAAAGCAGGAATGCACTGGAACAGGAAAGCAGCAACAACCATTGCACTCCCAAATCCAGGAACACCCATGAGGTCCTGAGCTCTCTTAAGGGTGCCAGGGGAGCATGCCAAAATATGCAACTACTTATGCACACAGGGGCATCTCATGTGAAAAGGAGCGGATGACTCCAGTGGGGCCATGGGGAGCCACTGCTGATGGCTAACTATTTAACATAATAGTTAAATTTACCATAATGCTGTCCCATACAGCACATTGCCTTCGGCTGACCTGGTGGCTAAGCCTCAGCTCAAACTGATTCCTCTTGTGGTCAGGGGTGCCCGGCTCACAGGTCTCTGACATTCTGCCACATTATCTGTGGCACTTATCTGCTTATCTTATTACCTGCTGCACTTCACAACAGTATGACTGCCACAGCCCACAGTCCCAGCAGCCATGCAGGCAGGGCACTGAGCCCCACTCCTCCAGTGTTCAGTAAACAGGTTCTTAAAAATCTAGACAAAGATGTTTGCTAATGTTTGATATCAGAGAGCAAAGAATACATTCATTCCTCCTTCCCCATCTAACCCAGAGATCCAACCTGCAAGCACCTCCAGGACAGTCTGGAGGGGTTCTCCCTCTTGCCTTCCCTTCTACATGTTAGAGCAGCCAACGCAGAGAGCAGCTAAGGCAGCAAGGACAGGGAGAAACCACAAAAAACAATAATGATCCAGAGGGATTAAAAAATGACCTAGTGCGCTCATAGATCTACCACTTGTTCTGAAAACCCTGGCCCAAACACCCTTGTTCAGCAATCCACATCCCATACCTCATCCAGGCATCCTCAGTGCCCACAGCACCCTGACACAACATACTGTGATCCTGCTCTGGACTCCAGGACCCCAGGTCTGCTGCCACCATTGACCTTTAGACTGCAGAAAGTGGCACTCACAGTATCTGTCTCTGCCTACCTATCCCAGCATTTGTGGCTGATAATGGGTTTGGAGCAGAGCTGCAAAGGCACATGCGAGCCCAGGAGGGAAATTGAGAAATGTGGGCTAAGTGAAGTTAGAACAACAATGTCAGCAATGAGATAGCTCCACAGAAAGATCAGGAACTTCAGTTCTTTCAGCTTTGTGGTGTAAGAATAGAAATTAAAAGATGCTAAAAAAAAAAGATCAAAAGAAGTACTTTCCTCCCACGCTAGTAGTGCTTCTCACAGCCATTGGATGATGCTGGCAGAAAAAAAAAAAATCCCGAAGATGGAAATGGACCTACTCTGTACAGTAAACACCCAATGATGTAAAAGTTAATGCTAAC
The DNA here is from genome assembly GCF_964289735.1 of Phaethon aethereus. NCBI lineage: Eukaryota > Metazoa > Chordata > Aves > Phaethontiformes > Phaethontidae > Phaethon > Phaethon aethereus. Next base: position 12,498,829 of record NC_138577.1, on the reverse strand, counting down.
ACCAGTGTTAGTGAACAGACAAGCCTTCTGGTAGACTCTACCAGAGATGACCATGAGACCTGCATGAGAGGCACACTCACCCTTCATGCCTTCTTCATCCTGCTGGGATGTTTCACCCAGAATTAGGGTCTGAAGTGGAGAGGTCACCTGGACCACCTGGACCACAACCAGCTGGACTACTGTGCAACCCTGAACTCTCACCTGCCTATGGGCTCCCTAATGCCTGTATCACCCTTCACTCCCCTCACTTTCCGGGAGTCCTCCGTCTTACAAGGCTCTGGCTCCTTCCCCACAGCTGCTGCTGCAGAGGCTGAAAGGAATGAATCTATCCTCAGCCTGGCTCCTGGGGGGAGATCTTTCATATCAGGGATTCCCAAGATCACGTTCAAGAACCACCGTGGGGAAGAGCAGCTCCCAGCTCTGTGCCTAGCACACACACCCACACGCTGAAAGTGGTGTACAACAGCTGGGGCAGCGTTCATGCTCCATTTTGGACCTTGCACACCATTGACGGCACCTGTAGCAGCAGGAGCCCCTACTTACCCTGTCTCCTCTCCCCAGCACTATGGGAAAAAAGACGATCCCCCAGTGCCTATATGCTCATGCAGGCCTCCCTTGCCCTTGTTACTGCCTCTGTAGCCGACTGTAATGCTTAGATCACATCTCTCCATAAGGCTTTGCTATATTTTGAGTGTTGCCACAATGCAGCCTCTGGGAAATGGCTGCTTGGAGCCGGGTCCCAGCACCAGCACTGATCTGCCGACAAGCCCTGCTGAGCAACACACGCTCCACACTGGTGCAGAAGCTGCTGTGGGAGGACAAGGCTTGCACAAGCACACTTTGACATTTGACAGCAAAATGTCAAGAGAGCTGACACACAGCCCTTTCCCAGCTGTCTCTCTAGAGCTCTCGCTGCAACATGCAACTTTGCCCAGCTATTTGGTTTCAGTGGCAGCACAGGCTCCCTGGGCGACTGTGATTCACTGGCTGCCACAGATGCTGCAGCAGACGAGATGCTCACTTCGCCTGCACCCACAGCCTGCTCCCAGCACAAGGCTCTGAGGTCCAGTATCACAGGTGGCACGCAGCCAGCTCCCGCTGGGAGCCATTCTGACAGCTTTCCCTAGGGATATGCATGACTTTTTTTGTGCCCTAGATAACTCCTCCTCTCTCCCTTGGGGCACCTCTCTTGGCTTCCTCCTGTCTCAGGGATGCAGGGAGGTTGGTAATGGCACTGCCAGCGCAGGGATTATTCGGTTCCCAACACCAGAGTTTCCCCCTGGCTGCACCCATCCCTTGACTCTCCCTCCCTGGTTCTGGAAGACTCTAGAAGGATCCTCCCTCTTCCTATTCAGGGTCTGGTAAGCTGGAATTGACACTGGTGCGTAAAATCCAGCAAGCAGAGTAGTTTCAGATTCTGCTGGCTTTGATCAGCTCTTTGCAAAGCCCTCACACCCCTTTGCAAGGGGAAGTTTCCAGATGTGGGTAGGCAGTCTGAACACTTTTTGCCAGATCAGTTCATTCTTCTTATTTGTCATTTGCAATAGCACAAGCACACAGTGTGCTAAATCCTGCTCAGTCCTACACATACAGCAGCAAACGCAGCATTCAGCAACGATCCTGCCCAGAGAAGCATTGCAGGCAGTGCAAGGCAGGGAGACATACAGGGAGTACAGTGACTCTGGACACATCAATACCACAGCCATTTATTTGCAAATGTCAAAATTCTTTGCCTCCTCCATACTGACAACATCTGCTGCTACACAGGACATGCGGGTTGTACATCCAGTCAGCTCTTTCCTGAGGTGTTAAGGATTACCTGGAGAAGACAAGGGCCAGACATTTCATTACCTGTGGATGCTTTGTTTCAGTCAAGATGATACAGAGCAGAGAAGGATGGCCCCTCACTACAAGAATGACGTTGAGGTGCTCAAGTGTGTCCAAAGAAGGGCAATGAAGCTGGTGAGGGGTCTGGAGCACAAGTCTGATGGGGAGCGGCTGAGGGAACTGGGGTTGTTCAGTCTGGAGAAGAGAAGGCTGAGGGGAGACCTTATCGCTCTCTACAACTACCTGAAAGGGGGTTGTGGCGATGAGGGTGTTGGTCTCTTCTCCCAAGTAATTAGTGATAGGACAAGAGGAAATGGCCTCAAGTTGCGCCAGGGGAGGTTTAGATTGGATATTAGGAAAAATTTCTTCACCGAGAGAGTGGTCAAGCATTGGAACAGGCTGCCCAGGGAGGTGGTGGAGTCACCATCACTGGTTTTCAAAAAACGTGTCGATGTGGCACTTCAGGACATGGTTTAGTGGGCATGGTGGTGTTGGGTTAATGGTTGGACTTGATCTCGAAGGCCCCTTCCAACCTTAATGATTCTGTGAAGATGGCTTTTTGTGAGACACCTATGGTGTGGAATTGCTCATGAGTGCTTGAACCCCCATGTTTGTATATACATGACAAAAACTCCTTAGCTGCAGCAAAGATCTAGGTAAGTAGAAGGATGTGTGCACTGAGGAGCAACAAAGGATGGTTCAGCACTGATCCAAGAGTTGCCTGATAAGCCATGTCTGTGCTTTAGAAAGGAGGCATGAAAACAGGGGCATGCAGCACCTTGCAGATCTGAGCCCTGCAGGCTCTGCACTTCATGCTTTGAAAGTCCTTGCTGAGCACTACACAGAGGCCCCCAAATCCATCCTCTGTCGTGCCCTCAAAGACTGAGGACGTTGTGCTAATTTAAGAGTGATTGGTGCAGCTCCATTGCAGCTGGAGTACAACCTCCTGCCTCTGCAATACTGCTGAGAAGATGCAGAAGTCATCAGAGCTGGCTCCAAACTGACCTGCAAGGTTCTGCTTCAGTTAGAGAGGGCTGGTGCAAACACCAGCCTTGGCTCCAAGTGCTGATGCGTTAGGTGTGGTGGTCGCATACCTCCAGGCATACCCCGCTATCTGTTACTGCTACGGTCACGCTTTTGGAGTTCCATTGCTGATTGCTTAATACCCTTCTCTGCTCAGCACTGTCAGCTGCACACACACGGCAACGGGGTTCAACACATGGCGACACAAGTTTCCTCATAAAATGTAATGCAATACTGGGGGAGACACGCAGAGATTTAAGAAATAAATGTGATTTAAATGCAAAAAGATTGCACATATAGCACAGAGGATGAAGGGGCAGGAGCAAGATCATCAGAACTGTCAGCTGGAGGTGATGCTGGCTTTTTGGAGGCTGGCTTTTCTGAACAGATTACTGTTTCTACAAATCTCAGTCATTTCATCTATGAAATTGAATGCTCAGTAGAAACCTTTAACTGTGAGGGTTCTTGCTGCCTCTTTCTGAATGGCTATGATTTCACCGTCATCACCATCTTCCCCAGATGGACCAAGATCCATCAGGTCACACAAGGATGAAAGATGGAAAAACAGGGTTAAAAATTGGGCATTCAGTTTCATAGATGAACCAGCAAAAATCCTTTTGTATTGGAGCCACTTGTTCTTTGAGCGTTGTTCTATGTGAATCCCTGACTCCCACGGAGCATTCGCATTAACATGCCTGAAGAAACCACACAGCTCTACAGAACAAGCACAAGCAGAAACGCTGCAAAGAGCAATGGTTTGTGTGAGCTTGCAGACAGGGGCACATACAGACAACTCCTCTTTGCTCCATGGGGAGAGATCAATTCAATTTACTCCCTGTAAGTCTACCTCCAGCCAAAAGGGCTGGGAGATGAATCCAAACTGACAGCCACTCTTCAGACAGCGTGGGGGATCTTAGGGTTCACTGGTTCCAACACCAGTTTCCAGGAACCCAATAACGCAGTTCGCCCTTGCTCCAGTTTTGAAACTCCAAAAGCTGCCAGAAAGTACTGAATGGTTTTAAAAAACATGGAACAGGAAAATTCGAGCAAGCTGGAGCACATTCAGAGAGCAGCGTGAATGAAGACGATGGGGTGAGGGGTGCAGGGTGAGTGGCCTGGGGACATGTTTGAACCATCCAGGTGAGTAAGAAGAGGGTGGACGTGAAGACTCCAGGAAGCCTGTAAGTTGCTGTAGGGTGGGACTAGCTAGTGGTGTTTGTCTGGACATTTATTTATTTCTCACCAGTCAATACATCTCTGACAAATTCATGCCCTCATTAAACGCTTTAGGAAATCATCCAGCAAGTTTAATAGAAGGAAAAGTGTAAAAGGAAATACTAGTCGTTTGACTCATCCTAAACCTCCAGCTCCCCTTCCCTGCCTTGGGGAATAGGGAACACAGTGAGGGTGGTCTGCCTGGTCCCAGGGTGACTATTCCAGCACCCAGTGCTTAAAGGAGGGTTTGAAGTAGCAAGATAGAAAGACTAACTACTTCCTAAATTTCTGCCTCAGTGCCGGCTCTTGTAGTGCTGAGCAAAGAGCGATTCCTGAAAAGGTCACTTCCCTTGTCTTTCCACAATGAGGTGCTGCCTGGGCCAGGGCTTTTTTCCAGTGGTTTCCAGGACAGCCTGACTAAGCTCATGATTAATGTATCATTACATCCCAGAACCAAACAGGATTATGATGTGTTCAGAATGGAAACTGCGGCACATGATGATCAACCACAGCTCTTGCGCCCATGGCAGCAAGGAAGGAGCTGCGCAGGTCAGGGACAAGGGGCTTGCGATGATGAGAGGGTGTGCGAGATGAAAATAGGCAATAGGTAGTATGCGTATTCCTGCTGATGACACAATGAGCATGAGGCAGGTACTGCCCCCCAGTCAGAGGAAAAGAAGCCCCAGCTGCTTTGGGCATTTTGAGTTACAGAAGACATCAGAAATAGCTCAAACAGCAGATCTATACCAACTAACACAGGAGCTGGACAGTGACCGAGCCAGTTTCTCCCATTTCTGTGCTCTCGTGCTCCATGACTCATCATCTGGCATGTGGCACTCAGCAGGAGCCACTTACAGGCCGTGACTCACGAGCATCGCGGAGGTGATCTGGGCTGGAACCTGCTCCTCCTTCTCCCCACTGGCCATCCTCTGCCCCAGCCCTCACCACATATGCTCCTAACTACCATATGCTAGTCCGCAGAGGAGAAAAAGACTCTGATGCTTCTAGCTGTTAGTATCACACTGAAATTGCTGCTGCATCAAATTGCAGACACAGTAAATCCTTTCTCATCATAGACACTCCAGTAGAAGCAGCAGCAGCAGGAGGGACTACACTTCTATAGCACCTTTCTGCCTACACACTCTGAAAGCATACTGAAGGTCTTTCTTACAAAAGCAGAAATTACACAATTCCTTTCTGAAAGATGGAACTGCATTGGTGCTGAAGCCTGCCTGCTGCAGGGTTCCCAAAGCACTCAAGAACCCACACAGAAAAAAAAATCCTATAAGCAAATGAAATTGCTGTGCAGAGTCAGTAGCTGAAGATGCTAAGCTTAACTCCTCTTTAACTGCACAGCTTTGGCCAGGGCTTAACTGCAAAGCGGGGCTGTCAGCTGGCTGCCTCGTGAACGTGCTTCTTTTACAGACCTGCCCAACTGAGGACCCTAGGAATCAGAGGCTGCAGTTGAGTAGTGACAAAAATCCAGAAGTTGTGGATTAGCAGAGTCAAAGCTGGCAGAGATATGAACTGAAGGTTTTCCCATCAACTTCCATGCCTGGCATCTGTGAGCTCAAAATTCTCCACCACAACAGCCACAGCAGGGCAAGGAATAAAGTGTCCTCCTGAGGGAGTCGGGCATCAAACTCAGCACAGCTTCATGGATCAAAGCTGGGTCTCTGATCTGTGCCTGCAGGCATACAAGATGGCTAAACTGCTCCCAAAGTCTGTTACATGGCTACACGCAATGGTGAATGACCATCCGTTCTTGTTCAGGTGCGCGCTGCAGGGCTGAAGTCTCCCAAGATGGTAGGAAAAGGAGAGGAGGAGTGGGCACAGATGCTTCGTATGGATGGAGATATTCTCATCAGCACTGGAGACTTCAGGGGTTGCTGGGGATCTGAAGCATCCCTAGAATTACTATACTTTGGAAAGACCTCTCAATGAGAGGTCATGGACCACTTCTACTGGGCCCTCAGGACTTTTGTACCTAACATTTACTGAAATCTGGCTTCAGACAGCTTGGTGTTGCCCAGACCACAGCAACGGAGAGGCTCTGCTTAGCCAAGGCTTATGGTAGGATAATTTCAGAAGCAAGATTCACCTGCACGAAGAAAAAGCACACAAGGACAGCTCCATCTTAAGTAGTTCTAGATCACCTGTCACCTTCATGACTTGGGGAAAAGAGATGAGCTCAGCCCTGAAAGGGACAAAGGTCCATCTTCACAGTGAGTAAGACCTCTCTGCCACACAGGTCAGCACACCCATATAGACTCCAGCCACTCCATGGCTGCGTATCTTCACTATTGCTTCCTCTGTGTCCTGATTAAAACTGGCATTGCATTTCTGTCCAGACCAGCCCTTGCAGAAATCACAGCTGCAAAATAATCCTGAAGACTGCCTGCAAGGCAAAAGCATCAGTGATCACTGCAGAATGCCCGACAAATAAGGAACACAGTCTTAAGATAACTCAGTTAAAGAGGCTGTAAAATCATGTTTACTGTCTATTCAGCCTAGAGCCCTACATATGTAGGAATCACTCACTATCAAGTGAAAAGCAAACATTTATTGGATGGCAGATTACAGATGTACAATCCCATGTAGCAATATCGCAAAAGCAGAACAGGCAGCAAAGGTGGGTACAGGGGAGTGAAGTAAAACCACAGCAGGCCCAAGTTCTTGAAATAACTGAAGTATCACTCCACAAGCCACCATATATAAAGCAGCTAGAGATGTCAAAAAGCCCAGCAGGATCATTTTCAGACTTGAATACAGCAATGGCACAATGGTTTGCTAGCAGGACTAGGTAGCCATGTCCCAGTGAACACGAGAAACAATGCAATAGCTGTGATGGGCATCAGTTCTGCCAGACAGCTAGAATGTCTGCATCTGCAGAGCTGTGTTATTTTTAAATGATGCAATCCTACATGTGTGCCACCACATCAGGAGCTCCAAAATAACGCACAAACAGAGAACATCCCAGCAGCAGTCTGTTTTACTAAATGTTCCTCTTCACAGTGCACATCTAAATGTTTTTTCAAACCACAGCTATGTCCAACAGCTGACTCCTGCTCAGACTGCAGGAAACTTTAAGCCTTCTTAACTCCAGGTAGTTCTGCCAAAACCAGAAGCAATAACTGGATACACAGGAAGAGATTTTCTGTCTCTCTGAAGCAGGAATATGCAATAAGCAATGGTCTGGAGGCTGGCAGTACCCTGATTTGAGGATGACAGCATGCGACAAAGCAAAAAGGCTGAGTAACAGCCCAATAAAGGCAGCATCTGATGAGACTAATGCATCAAATGTATCCTGCCCTCTGAAGGACCACATAGACTTTTGCTGCTGATACCCAACTGCGTTAGACCACAGGTGGATTTTGCAATCCCTTGATGGTACCTGGAGGAAAAGACCCTGTAGCACGCAGTTTTGAAAAGGGATTTTGCCCGATTACTGTTAAGACTGTGCATTTCTTGATCCTTTTTTTGGCCAGGTCCCTGAACAAACAGGTCCAAATGCTGTCTGAATCTCATTTCAGCAGAATTCAGGGTGGGTGAAAAAAAAGGCAGAATGATTCCCAAGATGATGGGACAAGAAGCTTCTGAACTGGGAACAAATCCTTGGACCGTAGCAAGACTGTGCAAAATTGGAAAACACCCTTTGCATTCCACAGCATGTCATGATACCACGTCCCTGGCCAAAACAAGTGCACCAAGAACACTTTTCTCGGGAAAGACAAAATCAAGGGCATCTGTTGCCACTAGCTCAGAAATAGAGGGAGGAGAAAGACGTAACAGATACATGAACATATGTAGTTTTCATGGATCAACTGCTACCAGAAAGTTTTGATTTCAGCACAGGAACACAGATGCCTGTAGATGGAATCAGAAGGGTGAAGCCCTGTCCTTCACCTTTGCCAGCAGAGCTCAGATGCTCTGCATGAGGTGTAATAAGCCCAAAGCGGGCAAATGAGTGACCGGCTGCTCCATTCCCCCCTCTCCAGTCACAGGCAACCTCCTCTATATGCGAACAGTTTATGTCTAGAAGCGGGTTTCGTAACCCGTCCATAGAAAGTTAGGAACCTGTACAATCATAGTGGTATATATTCTTGATATCCCTTATAGTGTCCCCTTTTTTTCTGAATTCTTGCAACTTTCAGGGCTTGTAACTTCTTGAACCAGTGAGTTCCACATCAAATTACATGCCACAGTAGTAGTTATCTGTCACTCCTTTTGAACCTATGAGCATTTGACTTCATGGCTTGTCATTGGACTAGGGCAGGCAGAGTATCATATTTTCTACTACATTTGCCAACCCTTTGAGCAGTCCCAAGCCTTTCATTTTGCTCACGTACAAGAGCATTCCTAGATCCTTGGTCCGGTGACCAACCTCTCTCCAAGTGTCCTCCTGACATGTGGGTGTGTTTGTATGTTCGCATGGCCAGCAGCAAGGCAGAACTGAGAGAATCTGGATGAAACCGCAGCATCAATTTACGTAACAGAATATTTTCCATGCAACAGAACTAACAAAAGGCAAGCCAGAACCTTAATAAAATACTTATGAAGCAGACCAGGCGCTCCTAATGATTACATATACTTTTCTTCTGAGAGGAGAAACTTATCCCTTGCAGAGGCTGGCAACCCAACCTAAACTCAGCTTGTAAAGCTCTATTTGGGACAGTTTATTTTAGTATATCGCTCCACAAGACAGCTCATGTGCTAATTAGGCTTGGAATGACTGGCTTCAACAGAGCATTAAGGGTCTAACTAACTAAATCTGATAACCCTGGATTAACCAAGGTCTTCTGCTGAGGAAAGTCTTACTGGGCTGCAGAGGATGCATAGAACTATTCACTAGGAGAAAAAAGGAGGGCAAACAGGGATGATCCTTAGGTCTGTACTGGAAGAGCAAGGGGATAGAGTCCCAGGGGACAGACCAAGGCTACTGGAGGGATGATGACTCTGCTTTTAATTACTTCAAGGGTGTTTGGGAGGGCTGAGAAGACACCTTAAAACTGTAGGCTCCCAGATCTTCCCAGCTAGAACACACTCACATTTGGACACCTCCTTTCTTGTGTCCTTTGTGTACCAGATGTCTCAGAGAAAAGAACAAGTACCTGTAACAAGTGGTGAGGAAGAATTTCCCTCCCCTAAGTCCTTGCACTGAGATGGGCCTCAACCAGGAGGTCTGAAAACTCTGCAACTTCTGAACATGTACTATAAATACACTGGGTAGTCCTATTCACACAAATGCCAAGCCACTTGGGAATACTGGTGAGCTTTGAAGTTTGACAGCACGATTCGTGGACTAGTTAATCACAGTATGTGAAAATTATTCCTATTATCAGTTTCAAATATTCCTCCTTAATTTCCTGAAATATTTCCATGTTACAAGCAGGGCATGTCATAAATCATTATTGTCTTTCTCTAGACCGTTCATTATTTCATATCACAAACCCTACAACTTCCCATTTAACACAAGTAATTCTCATTTCTTCAGCTTCTCCTCTCATGAGAGTTTCCCAGGACTTTGTGCAGTTTTCTGAGCAGTTTCTCAGTTCCCTCCAACTCTGCAGTCATGGTTCTGAGCTGGGGTGACTAACTGCACACAGTTTCCCAATCAACAGTGGGATGCCTCCTGCTTTCTGGATCAACATTAGAAGACTCTGTACCATATTTTTCCATTCCATTTCTTACGTACTGTAACATTCACATGTAGATGCACTCACCAAGTAAGGTCCCTTATGACCAGAGTGACATACAGGTACTTTTTGCAGATTTAATGACATCAGTTTAATGAGTTGGAATCAAGTTAATCAATTTAATCAGTTTAATGATTTGAAACCTGAAAAAGTCTACTTTTGTGACTATCTTCTGTTACACACATTTACATAATTTAGCATCAAGCTCAAAAAATCAAGGTTTTACAACAAGACTAGCCTAGAAGAAACCAGGGGATTTTTCTTACATATCTATTCACTGAGGAGTTTCTTTCACCATCTGTGGAGTGTGTTTTGGGGGGGGATTTGCTCCTTCAAGTTGCACAAATTCTAGGAGTAGGTGTGTGAGGAGAGGTTTTTCATACCCCCATACAAATTTTCTTTGTGGTCCCCCAAGAGATAAGAGGGTCCTCAATGTCTGACTAAGGTCTGGACTGAATGATATTATCCCTAGTGAATTTGCCTTATTAAGTCAGTGAGGTCTGGTGGCTTGCCTCCATGAAAGATTTCCCTTTCATTTTGATAAGCAGTCCAAGAGGTTGTTGCGGTTTTTCTTTTCAACCTCAACTAGTGCCAAGAGGAAAGCAGACAACAAGGCAGTAGACCAAAATACTGTCTGTGGAACATGCTCTGGTACAGTGGGAATCACCTCTTAGTGCCTCCAGGACACATACTAATGCATTGCTTCAGTTTGGGGTGTTTCTCCAACCTGCAATACCAAATCATATCAGTAGCACAAAGCCTGGGAGAGGTCAGAGTTACAGAGATGGAGACATTATTTGCGGTTTCTAAAGCTTGTGCAAACTCACCAACAGACACACAGAGAACAGAAACCCCAATGGGTCAGTGACTACTATCACTGTCTCAACATGATATGGTCAAACATGAACTGAATGATGTGTGACTAGAGTGTTACCAGCTTTGTGCATTAACCACCCTCATGCCGCTGCTTGTCAGTGCAGGGACATACCTGTTTCTGGCAGTTCCTCCTCTCCTTCACTGTTATTGTGCCATGAACTGGCTAGCCCTGCTGTACTATGGTCTAGAGACATCGAGGGATGTGTGAGGTCCCCCTGTGCTCCACATAGACTCACCCTTCCTCTTCCCCAGTCCTTCCCCAAAACAGCCAATCTAAGAGGAAACAGGGAAGGGAAACACATGCAAATGAATAGACAGGTTTACTGTAATAAGAAGTAGTCACCACCTTAGAGTGCTTTATAAATACTGTAATTATAAATAGCAAGCGTCTGCAGAAATGAAAATGAGGAATATGACAAGGAGCTGAAGGCAAGCAGGAGACATCGGGGAAAGGAAGATGCTCTCCTCAACAGCCATTTCAAGCACTATGACCTGCAGCTGGAGCACAAATCTCAGCAGTAGGTTGTTGGCTGCCATTGACTGTCAACAAGAAACAACAGCTTGTTGACAGTAGAAAATGTCAAAGCGCAGATCCATGCTGAAATCCACATGCTGTTCTTCTGACGGGTCAAGCTACAATCACTGCTCACAATAAGCCACACAGGCAAGAAATCACTTACAAGTGACTACAACTCACATACTAGCACAAGTGGTGAAGGAGAGGTCAACCAGGGTAACCCAAACTCCAGGGCAGATGTGTCACTCCAGGTATTGATCATTAGAATGAATTAGGCAGAGCCAAGGAAGATACGCTGCGTGGGCCAACGATATCTTGGGACCAGAGATACGAATTATTTATACCTCCCACTGGATCTTCTCATATGCAGGCTTATGACTCTGCCACCTGAGTTAGTGGAAAAGGCCCGAGGGTGGGATTACAGTGAAAAATGCCATGTAAGCAGACACTGGAACTAGCCTCACTACTAAGAGGAGAAAATTACACTAGCACAATGGTCCACATGGGTCATTCTCCTTGCTGAGAGGGACATTTGTGAGGACAACTTTGCTATCTGAGTTACACAGAAGACACCTGACAATGCAGCATGAGGCACACGTCCCTGTTCTTCACCACATTCTTCCCTGTTCTTCATCCCCAGAAAGGGATCAAAAGAAGGTGGCCTGGTAAACAATTCAGGTGAATTGGACCTACCAGGCAAAAGAAGGCTAAGTAAGCATGCGGTTGCTCCTGCACCAATGCAGGCAGAGCAGAATGGAGAAGAGCCTGCCCACTGAGAAAGCATCTAGGTCACACGTTTCCAGAAGTGATGGCAGCCGGTGCCAGTTTACAAAGCATAAGGTGCAATTCTGGAGTTAAAACAAACTGATGAGATTAGTCTAACTGTGTAGGGAGCAAGGACTCCCTGCTCCCTTAAAAAGTAACACCTGAAGAGCCTGTTCTCTGAGGGTCAGAAGGAGCCAAGAGATATGATCTAATTGGTGCTGAATCAGGTCTGCGTTTCCCAACACTCAGGAGCACAAATTTTCCCCAGGGTTGACTGCATCACAGCTAAGCAACTCATCAGCTCAAACCTCACATGACCACTTGAGTTCTCATGAAAAACTCATTTTCCTGTAACTGTATGCTGTTTTTTTCTGGCACAGATACGCAGGAGAGCTGCTGAGTGTTTGCCAGAGCCCAGATGCTCAGGTGAGTCTCTTGCACATCTGGGAACTATAGGGAAGGCAGAGTATCCCAGTCTGGTAACGATCCCTTGTCCATGTCTCCCACCCTTCCCTACGAACAATGCACAGTCTAGTCTGAGGTAACAGTGGGTCCCAGGGAAGTATCAGGTGAAAATCTGCTGTATATTTGCAAAGATATTCCCTACAGGCTCTAATTTTTTTCCGATAACTCCCAGAGGAGAATATCCCCTCTTTCCAGAAGGAAATGCTAGCTCTCATCACTCTGAGATACCTGTGCCTCTGGCCCAAAAAGCACAACAAGGCAGTGACACTTGGTCTCTACTTCCAGCGAGCATCCTGTGCTGCAGCAGAGAGAGTTTGGTGGTAGTGCCTGTTTCTGATCGCTTCCCAAGCGTCAGTACCAAGTATTGCTGCCATCAGTCAAACATTTATTGTTTATCACTCAAAGGCATTGCCAGCCCCACACCCCCAGCACTGCACAAAGAGCAACACACGGTTTCTCTCTCTACAGGTCAAGCTCAGAGGGTGACCCTGAGGCAGACGCTGCTTGTCACCTACATTACAGCTCTGCTTCCTGCCTCCCTCCCATTTACAAGAGTTAACAACTGCAGTCCCTTTTTTTTTTCCCCTGCCTGCTGACACAACCACCAGCAGCCTTGCCCAGCAAGAAATGTTTGCATGCGTCTGATGAATAGAAAAAACCCCATTGTCTACATGACCCTGAGGCTGCAAACAACTGTGGTGGGGAAAAGAAGACTTTATGGGCAAGCCTGCTCTTGCACTCATCTTCACAGGTATGTCCCTGCTTTGACCCACTTCTTTCAGAAAATGAACATTAAAATAATTTGCAACAAGAGAGAAAACTGGAGCAGAATCAGGGACTACAGCCATTTTGACAGCTTGTTTCTTTCTCTTTGGAGAGTAACCAACTTTCAGCCGAGTGCTAGGGCATGCAGGGAACCTGCTCAGCAGATAACAAGAAAAATCCCTGCTAAGGCTAGTTACCAACACAGCCGTCATTGATCATTGCTATGGATTTCAACCCCTGCCAGCCAAGCTCCCTCAGCTCCTTCAGGCTTTAACTTGCAGCCTTTTGCATAGCTCTGGAACGAGGTGAACTTCTGGCTCCTTTTAACTTACAGACTGGACTGCCAGAAGCACTTTATCCACACCAAGACCCTTCCCACAACGCAGCACAGGTAGCCAACAAGCGAGCTTTCCCATTACTGGTTGGATTTCAATGGCTTCCACAAACACAGGGACAAAATCTCCTTGTCAAGTACTATCCTGTGATTCCATAGCTGACAGGGAGGCACCTCCATCTCCGATCCTCCATGTTTTACCCACCCGCATGGATCTTCGCATCTCTCATTCTCAGTTTGCTTTTTTTGGGTTTAACCAGTGCTCAGGTCCATCACAACCTTACCCACTGAGAGCAGTTATCACCCAGCGTCTATGATATAGATGTGGCTTTGGACTGAACATCTCAAGCTGACCCAGTTTATATTAAACAGGAGGGCAGAAAGCAAACAGCTCTGTAATGAAATCTTTTTAATTCTTAAAAAGCAGATCACTGGCATATCAGGGAAAACAGTTATAAGGCCAAGAAGAACAAAGAGCTTGAAGAAGTACTGCAGAAAAGACTTTGAACGTACAACATAAGTAAAAAAAAAAAAATAATGGAATCACCAAGCAAGGTGAGGAAATTAGAAGAGTAGGGCTCTTGACCAACGTGAATGAATAACCAGGATAATGAATAATGAATAAGAAGGATATTAGAGGTAAGTAAATCAGCACCTTTGGCGCTGTTTTGGCAAGAAGAAGAATACTGAAGGTGTGGCCAACAACAGGTTAGATAATAGAAAGGAAGGAGGGTGCAGAAAAGGAAGTGAGCTGTTGAAGTGGACACCAATTCAAGAAGATGAAGGCACTCAAGTCAGGAGGACAAGATATTCTTGATCCCAGAACACTGAAAGAATAGTTCCATGATTGCAGCTGGCAACAGGGCTTTTGATAAAAATACCTGTGAGTAAAGACACGAAGAGGAAGAAGAAGGAGGGGAGGCTGTGTGGCTGGCAAGTAATAAAAGTAAAGTCTGTACCTGTTCTGAAAGAGGAAGGAAAGTGACCCACGTTAGATCTATTGACATGCCCTTAGTACTACAAAAGGCTTTCAGAAAAGGAAAAGAATTGGAAAAGAATAATAAGACTGGGAAATAAATGAAAAATGGGGCAAAACACAACACGGTGTTGCTAAAGGTGGATTACTGTCTGGCTATCAGCAATAATACCAGAGTGAGATGTTGATTCACCAGGAGCATCAGACTGGAATGAAGGTCTCTGGGACACAGAGCTCATTTTTTGTTTGCTATCACAGCCTCAGACACCTGAGATGTGGTAATGGAGCTGTGGGCAGGCCATTTCTCAGTCCATGGCATGTTCTCTGGGCCACACTTTCTGCAATGCAGATCCAGGTCCCTTGGATCCAGAGATCCAGCTGCACTTGATCTCCAGCATTCTGCATCAGTGCAGTGAGGAAGACACATGGCAGCAATTTTATCTCCTTCCTGTAAATCATTTTGGTCAGCTCCAGTCACCAGAAGCCTTGCCCATCTTTTAAGCATCTCAAGGCAGAGATTATCTGTGCACTCTCACTGCATAACAGTTGCTCTTGTAAGAGTGGCACCTACTAGCTAGACACGGCCTATGTGTCCCGGGGAGCGTTCCCATCCCACGCTTCAAAGGAGGTGGCACCACCTTCTTCTTATTCCTTTAGGCAACCGTTGTACACACAACCTATACACAACTTTTCTTCCACACCCTGATACAAGCATGTGTATCCCGCATAGATTGCATGTCCTGTCCTCCAGCCCACGAGGCACCTACAAACACGTGTGCTGTTGTTATCCTACTCCAAGCTCCTGCAGGAGCCTGTTCTGCAGCAGCAGCACCACAAACCCAGTCTGGTACACACCCACGGGAGCACATCCCGCTCCCTGCTCCCATCGGGCTGAATGGGACGGAGACCTAGAGACACAGAGAGGGGTCCCAGGCTTCGGGGCAAGACAAAGACGAGAAGGAGCTGCAGCTCAGAAAGCCCTATGGTGCTTCCCGGACGTTGTCACAGAGCTGCGAGAAGAATGCGCTCTGCTCTGTGATTTTGCTGGAAGCCCTCTCCTTCCCACCTGGCACCCTGCACTGAAACTCCAGCTTTATCTTCCTCACCAGATGTAAAGGCCAGAGAGCCTCGCCACTCCATGGGTACGGAGAGGGAGCAACCGACCGAGAGCCTGCAGCAGCAAAATGGTTCCTTCATAAAACTGCTGCGGAAAAGGCTGTGCTGAGGATAACTCCCACCTCCACAAACCCCTTGAGGTTGCACACAGCACTGACCATCTCGAGCAAGACAGTGAGAGGCTGGAGAATGTGTTGTACAAACGACACGTTTACATTTCTTGACAACGATATCCCTGAATTTTCTCCCCTGTGCCCTCTACTGCTGGTCTCTGACCCAAAAACCCCGTGTTTGTCCTGCTCTGCAAGGACCCTTACACCTGCCTCTTCTGCTCCTTGGTTCCTCTACAGCTCTGCCAAACGTTTACCATTTTATCTACATTTTTCCTACCATCCTGTTGCTCCTGAAAGGCCTAAAGATGGTTTATCTTAATTATTCTTGGGTCATTGGCAAACTGCAGAAAGTTTTTGTGACTATGTTAGACCTGCTAAGATCACTCTTTAGCAACACTGGTAAACAAGGCTGCAAGAGCATGGAGGTAAAAAAGCAGATCTCTACTTTCCTCATACTCCATACACTTTCACGACACCCATCAATCCAGACCTTGTATGATCTGTTCCTCAACAGCCAATGCTAATATAATTTCCATTAACACCACAGTCCCCCCAAACACCTGCAATTGCAACCCCACATGCTCAGCATCTTCCATAACCCCAAAAGATTGCATCTGCTATTTGCTTATCCCCTTTTGTTACTACATGCCCATGTGTACATTCCCCTACAGCCATGTCACTTTACCACATATACCAAAATCTCATTGTTTCATACCTTTGCCTTATTGCTGTTGCTGACTGCCATCCAGAGCATCGCCTCTCCAGCATCTATATCCCTATCCCACATACACCCTTCTCTTTGTTCAAGCCCTTCTCCCTCTGCATTTGCAGAGGCAATGTGATGGAAGGATTTGTGCAGAGAGTGGGGGAGGGAAGAAGAAGGCAGGCAGGGAGGGAAAAGAGGGATTGGGCTATAACAAGACCATGTAATTAAGCTCTAGTAACTGGTACCCAGCCTGGACCCCTCATTTCAGTAATTAAAAGTAGCAATTTCCTCCATTCCTAGATAACCTTTCTCATCTGATATGTGAAAAGAGGCACAGAGAAAGCATCCATTTACACAGCGAGCACAGACACACCCTGGGCAACACAAAGGACTCCAGCCTGCACAGAGCCCACGTATCTCTCAGCAGAAGAGCAGGGTTTTACTTGCCGCAATATTTTATCCTGACGCCTTTTGAGCAGTTGATTTACCAGTATTTAAAAAAAAAAAAAAAAAAAAAAGAAAGAAAAAAGAGAGGGAAAAAAAAGCCAAAAGCCACACTGACAGCAGCCTTTCCTCTGTCTGCGTCCTTTGTTTCTGGCTTTTCATGGAAGTGCTGTCTGTCAAAACAGCTTTTGAGCTGCACAGCAGCATCACCGCCAGGGATGCACAGAGAGCACGGTAGCTGGCGGGACCAAAACAATCCGGGTGGGCTCGGCTGTCATGGCAGGCACAATGGAGAGCTGTGCGACCGCACTGCCGGGGCGAAGCAGGGCTCACCCCTGCACAACCAGCCCCGGACATGACAACTGCTATTTCATAGCTACAATGGACAAACACACATTTGGCGCAGAAACACCAGCCTCCTCACTGGCGTCCATGCACTATAATCACAGCAGCTCCGAAGCAACGCAGCCTCTGTAGCGACAAAGCAATCCTAAAATCTTTAAGCTTCATCGGGTAGCTGGCAACCTCTACAAAATCAAACCGGCCGCTCTGCAGGACAACGAATGGCCTGAAAACCTTCAGTATGACTAACGCCCACCCCGATCATTTCTCCATCTCACCTTTCCACAGATCCTCCGTTCCCTGTCTCCTCTCACTGAACATGCTCTGCTCCGGCACTGCTGAGCACTCGGATTCCAGCGGGCTCTGTGCTCTCTCACCAGAATGCTGTGGGAAACACAAAGTCAGTTTTTTATTTTTTTTTCCTTTTTCACAGCTGCATCCCTGTCAATGCAGAGGGTCTGCGCAACCACATCTCCAGTGCTCTGCTGCTGCTGTGACGTTGCTGCGTGTGAAGGAGCAAGCATGCCCACAGCACCGCCGCTCCGGCTCGCGATCCGTCCCCGTGGGACCTCAGACAAGGCAGGAGATGGGAGGGAGCGGAGAAGGAGAGGAGGGGAGATAAGTCGGGCTGGAAGATGGAGGATTGATTCTTACAGGAATTGGGAAATCGGGGGGGTAGCGTAAGGAGAAATAAAAAGACTAAAGCTTATGCCATAAAGCAGAGCTGCAGCATCTTACTCTGTGATGAGCTTGGGTTTCAGATGCTGCGTGGTGGCAAGATGCCTGTTCTCTTCTCCTGCCTTTGCAAAGGAAAACAAAAGGAACTGGAGTGCTATGTTCCTACCGTTGATAATGGCAGCCAGAGCCCTCAGAGGTAAAATGCTAGTCTGCAAAGCAACGCGCAGGAGGAGGAGGATGGGAGGACTTATTACTGAGAGATCAGGAAGACTACAAGAAGCTTCTTGAAGCTTCTTTTACATTTCTGTAGTTCCTTGTCCTAAGGAGCTTCACCGACAGCATCTACACAGCATCCCTGAAACACAGCCAGCCCCAGAACGAGACACAACCACCGGTGCTGCCCTGCTGCCGAACACAGCTGGCAGGACAGGATGTCTGCACTCCCTGCTGTCACACAGAATCTCAAATCAAGACCCCAGCAACTATTAACCACAGCTGGTGATTAAAATGCCTGTAACCTGGGCTAAATCCCAGCATCTCTGCAAAGCAGTCCACACCATACCTTCCTTCCTGGAACACGGGATCACCACCTGCAAAAGCCCAGGCTCTCTTGTTACCCTGGGGCCACGTGGAAGGATTTTTCTGTCATCAGCTTTCACCAGAGGCAGCTGCGACCTGCTCCACAGGTAAGTCAGTGCAGTGCCTGTCAGGGCACAGGTAGCTTCGCCAAGGGACACATGTGGCCCTTGTTTTTCTACCATGGTCTGGGCATGACCACATATCCCAGAAACTCAGCTGTGCTCCAGGCTGTGCCAAGGGAGACGTTTCTAGCGCCGGAGCAGCTGCTCTGAGATGACCATCCTGGGGGGACCACTCACATTATTGCACTTTGCTGTCTAGCCCTGCTCCTACAGCCACCGCCCTGTGCTGAGCTAAGCAAAGCTCAGAAAATGGAGTGTCCATATGAGAAAAAGCAATGCCTACGA
This sequence comes from Phaethon aethereus, assembly GCF_964289735.1. NCBI lineage: Eukaryota > Metazoa > Chordata > Aves > Phaethontiformes > Phaethontidae > Phaethon > Phaethon aethereus. The sequence continues at coordinate 12,479,985 of NC_138577.1, read as the reverse complement.
GCCCAAACCAAACCCCATCTCCTAAACCCAGGCTCCATGGGGAGTGGGTAAGTCAAGAGGTACAAATGTCACACAGACACACAGTTCAAAGAAATGAAGAACCGTCACATGCCTGAGTACTTTTTGCTCTATGCCACGATGCATCCAAAGCAGCAACCAAATTAAAAAAAAAACAACAGCCCGGACAACACAGCACTGAGGAAGCTTCTACCTCTGGAGAGGCCAACATAAAAAGCTACGCTAGAAAAATGTTAGACTCATTACTGGAAGCAGCTGCTAATTGTCTCGGATCCCGGACCACTAGAAACCTTTAAAATGTCTCTTCAGGTAACATCCAGTTGAGATTTCTGACTGAAAACCCAGTGGCTGGTGGGTGGCTCCCAACAAGGGCTCCAGAGGCAGCAGCCCAGGACTCCCCCCGCTGCAGAGAGACCCCTCCATTGAGACAAGAGGATGGGCCTTGGGCTGGCTGTCGGCTGTGCAGCCCGTTCTCGATGTGCTGGAGCTGGCGTTGCAGACACACTCACCTCCAAACACTGGGAACGATCCGTCAGCCCATCCCAAAGCTCAGGCTGTGCAGGTCCCTCCCCAGGGGCCGACGCAGGCGTCCCGTCTATGGTACTTCACGCTCCCCAGCCCACCGCTTGCCTTTCCTTGGATGCTCAGAGCCCGCACCACCATCTTGTCCTGCTCAAGCAGCAGGGAGAAGCCACAGGAAGGATGCAGGACAGAGGCATGTACCTCCACGCCTGGCCACTGCAGCAAGCGGACAGCTAGTCCTGCCAGGCTCTGCTCCACCCGAGCTGCAGTAAATGAGACTATTTACTGTGCTCCCATCAGCGTGTGGCCCCCGGCCCCTCGTACAGCCAGTCCCATTGTATCGTCAGCACTAATTAAGGCAGGCTCCAGCAGACGTCTCTGGCCCGTTCAGCGGGGACAGTCGGGGAGCAGCAGCGAGGAAGGAGACAGAGACTCTCAGCTGCCGAGCTCTGTGCAGAACAAGGAGCGTTTGTTACCCAGGAGACTTGTTCCCACAGCAGAGAGGAGAATGGAAACTATTTCGGTGCCCTCCCCAGTCCCCCATCAGCATTGCCAATGCTGACGCTGGGAGGTATAAATGTTGGCAGGCCAAGTGCTTGCCTGCATCCCTGCCCTGCCGCAGGACACTGGCATTAACCAGTTCACTGACAGCAATGCCCGTCTCGTGTGGCAGACACACACGCTGAGCAGGTGGAGTCGGGAGGCTGTTTTGTTAAAAATCAAGCAGAGCAATGCAGCAGAGGCTCTCTGAGAAACGCTCCTATTCACACACCTGTTCCCAGCATAAACATTTATGTCCTCCTCTCCAAAACATGTTCAGCACGTTCCCCCCTTTCCAAGCTCACGTGGCCTTGCACCTGCAGCAAGCACCACTTCGCTGCATCTCCCCCCCAGGACCTGCCCCTCTCAGCTGCAGCAGTAAACACTGATGGGCTGTCCCAAAGCTTCATAAATTAGTAAGAGATTACAGCCACTAATGAGGAAGAAGAAAGCTCTTTCTTGGGGACTGTCTTCTAGGAGATGACTTCTCTTTGATCACAGAAATGAGTCGGTGCGAGAAGGGAGCGTGGCTGACTCCAGAGTCTCCTGCAAGGAGGGGAGCAGCGATACTGCAGGCTGCTGACTGCGCTCTGTCGAGAAGCAAGGTGAGGGAGATGGAGCTGCCAGAACATGCCTGCCCTTACAGCAACTGGGGTCCCCGTCCTGCTTGGCCTGGAGAGGTAGGGATAGGTGCTTCCCATGTACCCCAGCGCTGCCAGGTGCAGCTTGGCAGGAGAAAATTGCTTATCAAGCATCAGTCTCATTACTCACAGGCATCCTGGCTGTCAGGCAGGGTTTCTGCCATCTCGCCTCCTTCCCCCTTGCTCCAAGTGTGTGAGAACTCGATGCACAACATGTTCTCCCACCCATGAATTCCAGTAAGGAGGCACATCCCGTTGCCAATGCTGGGCTGCAGCAGAGCTCGCGGCTTCGGGGGAGCCCCACGTGCTGCACTCACACGGGACACGAGCTGTGTGCGTACCTGGAGTGCCTGCTGACAGCAACCAGGATGCAAGTACATCATCTAGGTGGGAAACAGCCCAACACATTTCTGTCTTGGCCTGGGGCTCCTTCCTTCACATGCCATGCAGGAATTGGCTGCTAAGGTCAGCACATCCCCACATACAAGAAGGAAGAAACCTTTCCACTTTTGCTGCAATTATACAGCAAAATCATCCACCAGCAGCCCAAGCCTCCCACCTATTTGCTGCAAATCTGCTCCAGTGAGCCGTGAATTGGAAACAGGTCAGCCCCAGATCCCAGCTGGCTGCCTGGGCGGTAGCTCTGACACCAAGCACCTGGCAAGACCAGGTCTTTAACCACCCCTCACTGTCCACTGTGGTGCACAACCTGCCCACCCTTGCAACAGCCAGACAGCCCCAGGGCTGCCATCTCCCCACTGCACCTCATAGCTATAACCCAGCCTGGGGAGCTGCCTGCTGCCTCCTCCTGACGGCTGGATATTTTGATCTAGCCCTCATTACCTTCAGCGTCTCCATGCCTCTCAAGCGAACAGAAAGCGGTACAAGCAACAGCAAGCTCATCACCACAGCGGACAATCTGTGCCTTGCTATCTGCGGGTGAAACACCACAAATATGCCTAGGCTACAGCTCCTGGCTCATCATGACCCCATCTGTAGCATGGCCACGAGGGGTGTACATCATCACTCTTCCCCATGTGTTGGACCACTCAGGAGCAAGGTGGGAGACAGGCGGTGCCTTCCCACCTTACTCGCTAATTGCTCATGACAGAAATCTGAAACCTCAAGACATGGCAACCCCACCCACCACTGCTGAGTCCGTTTCAGGAATGCCAGAGAGAGGGATGTCGGTCAGAGCTGAACTAAGAGCATGGTCCAGCTCAACTGGAGCACGGGGGACCAGAACACGGGCTATCAGAAAAGCAGGAGGTTGCTGAAAACTTTATAAAAATAATCAAGAAGAAAAACCAAAATATTTCCTATCGCTCCCAACCCTGCCTTTCAAGGTCAAACAACATCCCTCTGTCAAAGCCACAGAGATCAATACAGGCTGATCGTTACCAACATGCACTTGATAACTTCTCTATTTGGTGGGAAAAAATACGTGACTTTCTGAATGAGGGGTCAGAATTGAAGCAGATTGAGAAAGGCACACATTAGCTTAGTGGCAGTGCCTGCCCTCAGTCCTCACATTTCCGCAGGGGGTCACTAACCGATACCCCCCACCGAGCCTGCCTTCCGAGAGGCTCTGAGTACAGAGGCACAGGAGTCTGTGGGGTTATACTGGTCAGACACGTTGGCAACAGCAGGATTCACCAGCCCCCCATGATGATCCTGCCCCAAGCAAGCCCTGCCCACTGCCCAGAGCAGCAGCAGTACTGATTTCTTCAGGGCTAGCAACCCAAGGCAGGAGTCGCACCTCCAAATAAGAAAATGGCTTGAGAAGAGAAAGTTGTTTCTGTTTTTTAAAAAAAATTTGGACATTTCTTGTTATTTGCTCACCATTTCTAACAGAATTAATTCCCCAAATTAATTCCTCTGATGTTTAAGAACATTCTCTAAATTTCCAGCTTATCTTCATCCATGCACAGCTCAGTCCTACTCACTCATTCCAAAAATGAGCTTTAACGTCACCGCTTATCCAGTCTCTGTTTAAAGTTATATCATTTGAGTTCTTTAATCACTTCATATTAGGTAGGCTCTTCACTTCTTTGATCATACCATTATCCCTTCCCTGGACCTCACCCAGTTTGCATACAGCGTTCAGAAAGCGACTGGAAATGTACAGAGTCTTCCAAGCAAGGTCTCACAATGACTTAATACATTAAAACCTTCCCATCTCTGCTACAAATATTTTGTCCAATGTGTAATGTTGGATGACATTTATCTTTTTCATAGCTGCTTTATAGTAGCTGTTTGCAGTTATCCTGCATGTCACTGATAGACCCTGGGTTTTTCCCCCATCTCTTACCTTCCCCAGTGAGCTCCCAGTTGGAGCTGAACTTTTTGCTTATTTCTCATGCACACAGCCATGCAATTTTAAACTATCCAATTCCCATTTGTATTATTCCTAAAGGACATCCAAGCTCTTCCTGTTGAATAGCCCTGAACTGCCTCTATGATGCTCCCTAGCTTTGTGTCTTTAGGAAACATGACCAGCAAAATCTTACTTTTTAATGCTCAAAGCGTTATTTGTCATATTGAATAGCTTCCATTTCGAGACTACTCTCTACTAACAACCTTCCTTCAGATCAGTAGTTCCTCTTTCAACATTCCTGTTATCTTCATCCAGCCTGTTTGCTGCTCCTGAGTTCTCAGCAAAGGATATTATGAACAGAAGAAGTCCACGTGGGTTCAAGGAGAGGCAGGAAGAGCACTTGAGAAACCCATTTCAGGTTACTAAACAGATAAAATATAATAGACTTAGCAAATCCCCTGGAAAAAAAAATTAAGATATGGTATCTGCTTGCCCTGCTCCCACTCTTCCCTAGCTGACCACCTGCAACCGCTCTGGGAGAAGTGATACTGGGCTGGGTAGATCCTTCATTCCAATCATGATGGTGATTTCCACCTTCCTGTATTAAGGTCAAATCCTTCCTATTGCTAGCGGCTGATGCCTCACTGCCCAGGAACAGAGGCTTTCACAAACTCCATAAAAAGTCACAGCTACCAGATATGGCTAGTGCTGGCAACACTCCCCACAGGGCTGGGCCCAGCTCCACATACCTCTACAATACTGAGATGTCTACAGGAAAACCAAACGCAGCCGCAGCCAGCTGTCCATCTCCAGTCCCTTACAGCCCAGGATTCCAGTATGTTTGCACTCTTTTTCTAGGAAAGTGCTGCCATCCATCAACATGTCACATGCAGGAGACTGGGACAACAAGGAGGTGTGAATCACCTGGAAGGCTGTAGGAAAGGTAGAACTGATCCTACAACCCTAGTGCCCACCTTTTAGCCCTGATACTTAGTACTGTCCAAGCAAGTGCACAAAGAAACAGCTTAACACTTTTAGGCAGAGGGAAATCAGGAGAGAAAAAACAGAGCAGTTCCTGAATAATGCCTGAAGTCTCAGCTTCAATCTGATAAACGAAGCTGTACAGAAAACCTTGAATTAAAGCAAGACCTGGATATAGAATCATAGAATCTTTGGGTTGGAAGGTGCCTTTTAATGCTATCTAGTCCAAACCCCCTGCAGTGAGCAAGGACATTCTCAACTAGATCAGGTTGCTCAGAGACCCGTCCAACCTGACCTGGAATGTGTCCAGGGATGGGACATCTACCACCTCTCTGGGCAACGTGGGCCAGGGGTTTACCATCATCATTGTCAAAAATTTCTTGTTTCTATCCACTCTAAATCTGCCCTCTTTTAGTTTAAAACCATTTCCCCTTGTCCTGTTGCATCAGGCCCTGCTAAAGAGTCTGTCCCCATCTTTCTTATAGGCTCCTTTAAGTCCTGGCAGGCTGCAATAAGGTCTCACCAGAGCCTTCTCTTCTCCAGGCTGAACAACCCCAACTCTCTCAGCCTGTCCTCACAGCAGAGCTGTTCCAACCCTCTGATCACTGTTGTGGCCTCCTCCGGATCCGCTCCAACAGGTCCATGTCTCTCCCGTGCTGAGGGCTCCAGAGCTGGATGCAGGACTCGAGGTGGTGTCTCCCCAGAGCGGAGCAGAGGGGCAGAATCCCCTCCCTCGACCTGCTGGCCACGCTGCTTTGGATGCAGCCCAAGACACGCTTGGCCTTCTGGGCTGCGAGCGCCCATTGCTGGCTCATGTCCAGCTTTTCATCCCCCAGTACCTCAAGTCCTTCTGGGCAGGGCTGCTCTCCATCCCTTCATCCCCCAGCCTGGATTGATACCGGGGGTTGTCCCGAAGCAGCTGCAACCCTGACGTAACTGATCCAGCCCGAGATTTCAGAGTGTTTGAAGCAGAAGCTCAGCAATAAGAGCAGCCCTGGTTCTCCAAGCACTCACTCAAATACTGATGATACACTGAGTTAGAATATAAACTCTTCCACCAACCAAAGCCTTGGTAAAAGGAGCAGAAAGGGTATTATTACAAAAAAGATATACCTTCTAATCTGGCAATCAATTGCTCTGAGCAGGTCGCGGTAGCAGTGGGTATTAAGGTGTTACTGGCTTCACTCCTATGAAAATCAGTTTTCACAATGGGATCAATGCTGCCTCTACAGCACAGTTTACCTAAACCATTAGTTTCCCCATAGCTTAATAGTTTTCCACTGACATGAGGAAAGCCTTAAGTTGCCTCATTCCATGCTATACTGGAGCAGGTGAATTTGGCACCCACAGTTCTGCTGTATTCACCGGTTTGTATTCTGACCTCAGACAAAAATAATGTATTTCCAACTAAGCAGCTGAAAAGCTGCAGGGCTGAGCTGAATCCGCAGCCCTGAAATGGTCCACTGTCTACATACTACGCACAACCATGGATTGCTGTGTACTCAGCACACGCTGCTCAAGGAATGTGACCGCTTGTGGTCTGCATGATGGACACCAAAGTGACATTCCCTTCCCACTCCAGGGGCATCGCCTGGCTGACTCAAAGCGAGGGTGACTGCACAAGCAAACAAGCCTCAGCTCACAGAGACCGCAAAGGAATGGATGTAGCAGGAAAGGGGCAAGCAGAGGAGAAGAAAAACATCACTGTTGGACACATGAGAGGCCACATCCAAGAATGGAAAAAGCCTCCTGCCCTCCTGCTTCAGTACTGAGTCATAAATATTCCAGTTTTCCAAGGCAACAACAAGTATGAAAACTGCTCTGGATTTCATGCAGAAAACCCACACTCATCTCTCTGCGCATGCCAAAACACTCCCCTGCCATCACTGCTCAGAGCAACAGCAGAAGTCAAGCAGTAAGATCTGTCAACTCACCAGAGAGTTAGCGCTCAGCTGACCTCCCTGTTCTCAAACACTACCACCTTTGCAACCAAGCCCAGGGAGCACATAACCACCAGCTGATTTAGGAGAGACACATGGTATTAATTATGGTTGTTTATACTATTTTTTTTCCCAGGTTTCTCCTTTTACCACCCGAACTGGACATGCAGTGCTGCTATGCAGGGTTACCTGCCCTAGCTTGCTATGTTTTAGTGGCAAATAAAGTGATGTCACAGAATCATTAAGGTTGGAAAAGACCTTTAAGATCATCAAGTCCAACCACCAACCCAACACCACCATGCTGACTAAACCATGTCCTGAAGTGCCATGTCTACACGTTTTTTCAACACCTCCAGTGATGGTGACTCTACCACCTCCCTGGGCAGCCTGTTCCAATGCTCAACTACTCTCTCTAGACACCTTGTTCTCCTGCAAAGCACTCTGTGATTAAAAGAGACTATCGAAGGTACACTCAAAACCCACCCACTAGCAGCAATGCTACTGCACAATATTGGCAGGCACAGGACTCCAGTGCCACCCAAGAGACTGGCTCTACTCCTGAGCACCCACATCCCAGTAGGCACCTAGAAAAACCACAGAGGGGAGAGGAAACAGGACCACCAAAAACTTCTGCTAAAAAGCCTCTGTAATGCAGGCTTGTAACTAAATCGTGGAGACCTCATCCACCACTTGTGCATTTAACCTGCTGGCTTTCAGATGGAGCAGCTTTTTTTTTTACTCTTCATCTGTATTATCTACAGTACTGATACTGTTAGCTGAAGGGATAAGGTCTATATATAAACAGCGAATTGACATAAATTATAATCATTACCACGATACCTCACACAGCACAGATTGCACATCCCCACCCATAATCATCATGCATGACCTGCTCATTCAGAAGGGATCTGTGGTTGCCGTAGATCACAGGCTGAACTTGAGTAATAGTGGCATTTTGCTTTGAAGCAGACAAACAGTATGTGGGGCTTTATGAATGAGCACATCATATGCAAGAGGTGGAGTAAGCCTTCCTCTCTGCCCAACAGCGGAACATGCCTCATGGACATGTCCTATATGGACAAATGGGTGAGAGGTCAAAGAGCAAGGAAAAACAGAAAGCAGTAAACTGCAAAGCAAGCGGGTTCGTGCTCTGTAGAAAACTAAGGGCTACATGAAAGCAGTTCTGGAATGTATAAAAGGCTGCTGCCAAGAGCAAGAGAATAAGCCATTCTCCACATCCTCAACAATAGGAATAGGCCTCCAGAAGGGCAGCCAGGGAAGTTTAGGTTAGGCATCAGGTATAACAGATAAAACTAGCTATTCATTTTTCCAACAAAAAAGCAGAGCAGTCAAGAGGTAAGACTGGTTTTCCTGATATTTTGCATAGTCTTGTTTGTCTCATAAGCTCTTTGCTTTACTGAATCAGAGGCATGCATTCCTGTTAATTTTCACAGGCCCTTAGTGTCAGAAAGGGAAACGATTTATTCTTCTGTCTTTGCCACTGAAGAAATGCCCATCTTAGTGTCTTGGCCAACCCAGTGTGCCATGGCATCAGGAGATTTGGTGAGAGGGAAGGGACTGGACTGCTAAGATGCAGGATGCAGCAGGTAATGTCCCAGTCACTGGGAGCTCCTAAAGAGATGAAATGATGAAACACAAGGAATGGCATACCCTGGGTCCACTATGCCTGTCAGGGAGATGTAATTATAATGGCTTCTGGAGGTCTTATTCTTGTATGATTTCCGCTTGACTCAGAGGAGCAGGAAGCCTCTAATGCAGGGTTAAAAGCTGAGAGCAGTTTAATCTGTGAGGCAGAATACCTGGAGAAACAGAAACATGCTCCTGGAAAGACAGGGCAAACCTACAGATACAGCCTGAGAGTGGAAAAGAATCCCCTGCCAGCTGATCTGGTAGCTAACCCACCTGGCTGTTAAAAACGTACTCCAGGGCTTTTTTTTTTTTTCCCCCCTAAATGGAATATGCTTAGCACCAGTTTTCAGCCAGTGGATTCATCCTCCTTTCATCCACCACGGTGAAGACACTTTTTCTTATGAGTTCAGTCTTGTTGAACATGATCCTTGACCACAGCTGAGAACTCTCCTAACTTTCTCTTTGGTTACCTCTTCCCTTCTAATACAGCAGGCTGTCGTGGATCATCAGGATAGAGGGTACAGGATACATCATCATCATACAGTCAGCTGTACTCGCGGTCTCCATGTCAGGTCAGTCCATGATTAAACAACCTTTTGGCTGTATGTGCTTATCGGTGTATGCTTAATCTGCACGAAGAGTCTAATCTGCAGCACCTAGCTGCCGTGCATCCAGTTGTGCAAGGTCTACCTCCTCCAAAAGACATGTTCAGCCCACAGGCAGCCATCCCGTATGCAGGCAGGCACACAGAGCCAGAACTGGGAAGTATGTGCCTGTCCATTGCGTGCTACAGTTTCGCCCAGGCTGGAGAAAGACCCACAGCAAAAGAAGTGCTCAGGGATGAAGGGGATCCATATGTGGGAGGAAATCCTGCCATGTTCTTTAAAACAGAAAATACAAGCTGGCAGAGGCAAAGCCCGGGAACCAGCGACGAGGCCGGCCACAAAGGCAAAGCAGGTTGCAGGAGACACCTGACAAATGCCAAGCTTAGATTGTGTTGGGCAGACGGCAACAGGGCTCACCCTCATGTGGAGCGGACGAAAGAGCTGGGGCACACTGCTCTATGGGTTTCTCCGAGGAGACAGCTCAGGACTTCAGGAAGTGCTGGAAACCATGTCATGGGGCTCTGGCACCGCACAGAAGACTATTCAGAAACATCCAGCAAAGAGGTGCTTAAAGTCGACAAACAAGGTCATGTGTCCCCGTGCACCCCAGACACATTCCAGTCAGGGGAACAAGAGCATGCCAGGGTGGAAAGAGCCCTGAAAGAGCCCTCAGGAGCTCTGCAATGTACAGTGATACACAGAGCCTCGGCTCAGGCCTAATAATAATCAGCAACGATGATGACTCAGAGAGCTCCTTTGTTGGCGGGACATGGGAGAGGAGCAGGAAGGAGCAGAACAGAGGAGCAGGAAGCCCCTGATGAAGGACTCACTGCCCAGAGCATGTTCCTGGAAAAACAGAAATATGCTTTTCATCTCCACGATGTATTTCCATCTCTGGACAATTCTGAAGTCTGTGCTTTCAATGCACACTTAAGAAAGCACTCCATCCCATGCACAAACGCCGTGTGTGCCCTTCAACATACAGCAAGGAAAAGAGAAGACCAGCTAAACAGTGAGATGGGGAGGAGTGCTAGCAAGGGCTGAGCATGAGAGATGGAACAGTCCAAGCCAGAAGATGAGCACCTGCTCATCCTCAGTGCAACGGCTGGAGAAAATTCTGGATGGACCTGCTCTCCATCCCTGGAACATCTGCCAAAATTAGTAATACCGTATGAGAGGAGGTGAAGCATGAAGCGCCAGACAGCACTTGTGACCTTTTTAGCAATTTTTGCACACCTACTGCTTTCACAGCAACTTTCTGTATCAGCTTAGAATAAATCCAGGCCTTCCGAAAGTAAAGTACTCGGAGATTGTAGAAGCATCTGGCCCTTCCTCTACAAAGCCAGACACTACCACAGACGTATCTGGGGATGCAAATACGGAGGCCAAGGAGCTATAGAGGGGATTAACGCTGTAGGCCTGAACCCCAGCATATGAGAGAGAAGCGTGGTGTCCCTTGTCCAGACACGGCTGCTTTCAACTCAGAGCAAATAGGTAACCCAAAGCACTGTCCCCAAGTTTGCATCCAGGAGACATCTTGGCTCTTCTCCTCTTCTGTGTGCAAGGCTCCAGGTATTAAGCTGTGTAAGAGCAACTGGTGCTCCACTCTCACAGGGGGTAGCTTCTCCCACATCCCATATTAGACCAGGCCACATCATCTGCAAGAGGGAGCATCTCTGTCTTCAGATGCGGCTTCTTTGAGCATGGGCCCTCCAAGAAGCATTTTTGTAAGCTCTAGGCTCCATACACTGAACACAAGGGCTCAGCGGGGTCTGCTGCTTTCCAGTGGGGTCTCCTGTTTCCCAGGATACAGCAGATGCTGATGCTGCAGCACCAATGAGAGCAGCTGAACTGCATAGGACTTGGCCAACAACAGGCAAAACCCATCCTGAGGGAAACAAACTGCAGCTTCCACAGCGGGGCTGTGCATCCTGCACAGGCTACATAGCCCAAGGACCACAGCTCCCCAGCAATCTCTGCAGTGTGGTCCGGTTTTCAGTTATAGGCACCGACCACACCATGAAAAGGGCAGAATCTTGGAATAACTGGATAGCAAGAATGTCCAGAGCTATAGCTGTTAGTTCAATCGACAGATTTAATATGCCTTCCAGAATGAAACTAATCTCCAGCTACCAGTCCTTGGGATAAACCAAATGCAGGGCCAGAATCCCTCCATGTGCCGTTGCTACAGCCCAAGACCTTTTAGCAAAGCAGCTGCCTCTGGCCCCAGGCAAGGACCTGGCAACAGACTAGATTAAAGCTCAGGTTAACCCCTCCTGGAATTTCCTGTACCTCTCATTAGACCTAGTGATAATACTCAGAACACACAGGGAAAGCTCCATAGCAAATAACCTAATTAGAAGTGAAAGTCTCACATCCTCTTGGTGACCAGCACTTCTGCTGAACTTGAGGGTCAGTGTCCTCCGTGGTCAGCAGGGCAGCAAGAAGAGGAAAACATGGGGAGCCCCTCCAGACCCCTCCTGCTGCCCCTCCCAAGGGTCCAAGGCTGCTTTCTATGGAAGATTCCCACTTTGGCTGAAACGACGCCAGCATTTGGGCAGGGCTTGGTGTTATTTTTAACACTTGCTCACATAACTCTTTGGATGAATCCTGGGAAGAGCTTGTCACCAAAATAGTATACTGTGGGCACTATTTATACACCCACTGGCAGCGCAGCGGGATATGCTAAGGAGGGAAAGCTAAAGGACCCCCTTCCCTCCTCACAGCTTAGCAGCTAGGGATTTAGGGGGGCCCTAAAACACGTGTTTTTGTTTGGGCTGTTCCTCAGAAGTAAATCATCACCTGCAGAAGGCCTGATATCCTTGTCTGTCCAGTTTAGGAGATCCTCGTCCACATGGGAGGGGAGCCCAGGTACAGCAAGCTTGGGGAAGACGAATGGCTGTCTGTACAGGGGCAGGCACATCCCAGTTGCTGTGGTCTAAAAAAGTTCAGTTGTGCCTGAACACCAGCTAGGTCAGAAGAAAATGCTGCTGTCCTCCTATTTTATCTGTCCTTGGCTACTGCAGGGAAATCCATCAGGGTCAGCGTTTCTTGGGCAGCACCTCTTTTCCCTATACAGCCTCAGTAAAGGTGTGCAGTGGTGGGGGAAGGTCAAGCATTAAATGCCAGTGAGGTTCGCTGAGGTTCAGATTAACAAGACTGACTCTCCTTCATACCTAGGGACAACAGCAGCCTCAAGCTTTTCCATATCAAAAGAGCTTGCCCTAAGGAGCTGAAGAGAAAAAAACAACCAAAACCCCTTTTGAGACTATCCAGGGAAGAACCTTTTCCCCGTCTGATTTTCTGGGGTAAAAATAACTTCTCTAAAGCCATTTCTGTGCCAATTGAACTTCCTTGTTTTCTGTTTTCCACGAGTTTCTTCTCCCTCCCCCTTTCTCCCAAGACACATCCAGATTGCTCTCTCTACTTTCATGTCTCTTGGAGAAGAAACGTGACGCGCAGAACATGCACGGGACGCTGCACGAGAACAGAGAAGGCAGAGAGGCTCCCGAGCACCAGCACACCAACCTGGAGTAGAAAGGGAGCTAGAGTTTGATTTTCCAGTGTGTAGGTAAAAAGAAAATAGATATATGCATTTTCTTCCCTTGTAATAGAGGCTACAGCCCTACCAGCATACTGACTGTCCATCAGAGCTACAGAACAATGCAAAATAAAACCACACTACATACTACTAATTGAAGCGTGCTCTCCAGGCAGGGGCAGGACAGGCCACATCATTACTTTTAGCAGAACAAATGGAAGGCATCAGCTCCTACCTTGCCAGATACAAACTCCCCAGATGGTGGGCTCAGCTCGCTGCAGCTGGGTGCCGGGTGCAGCAGCAGCAGCATGAGAACGGCAGCAAGACGACAGCACACAGAGCCAGTGATAATCCGAAGCAAACCCAGCTCGTCCCTGTGCCAGCTGAGGGATCAGCGAGCCGTGCTGCGGGGAGTCTCCGCAGGCAGCTCCCTCGTTGCGGCAGGATGGCGGGCGAGAGGCAGCATGACGAGGCACTTCTTCCAGACGGGAGCGGGCTCGGGGATTCCTCCCGCGGCCAGTCGCCTGCCCCTGCTCGGGCGCAGCGCTGCCGGGGCGCCGGTCTGGCTCACAGGGCACGTGGGCAGGAGAGAAAAGCGAGGCCCGGGGCTGCGGGCTGCCGGTGGCGCATGGGCCGGATTGCTAATGAAAGTCCCAGTGTAAATACAGATGCACTCTGGAGAGGGCTATGGCAGAAACGCAGCTCGTGTTACAGAGAGACGTTTACAGCAAGCTCAGAAAGCAGCGAGTGTGGTGGGGCTGCGCGGGCCGACCCCACCGCCCGCTTGGGCAGGGGGGCAGGAGGGTAGCTGCCTGCGAGGGCAAGCCCTGGGGTGGAGGGACCGCCATCAGTGGGAGACCCCCCGACTCCATGATCTCCAGCAGCTCCTACGACTCCACACATAGCACCTGCTAGCAGTAATGCAGACCTAGGCAATTTTCCATCCTACACCCCGCTTGGGACAGCCCCAGCCCCAGGCTTCCCAGGTGCACAGCTACTAGCCCATCACGCCTGGCAGAAGGGCCGATCAGAGCATTTCTCCATCCTTGTGTGTGACCAGCTCATGGTGCAGGAGCCCATTCCCATTGTCCAGGCCCTCTCCCCATGCTCAGGGGCTCCACATCTTTCGGACTTACCCTCTCTCCAGTTCGTTGCCTTTGGCAACCTCCTGCTAGGATTTTTCTTTCCTCCCATTTCAGGATAATTTACAAGCTGTATTGCAGCTGGATTTACACCAAATAAGGAAGATGGGGGATAGGGACTAGCTCAGCAAAGCAGCAATGTGTCAAAGGGTTTGGGGGCTTTGCTCCGCCGTGCCCACAGGTGGAACCAGCACTAGTGACGTTTTGCAGGTTTCAGCCACTGCCCTTTAAACGAGCACTGAAAGACCTCAGCAAGAAGCTGCAAGGAGCTTGTTTCAGGATGCATACCACAGCGGGCACAGACTATTTTCAGTAAGCCCGGTGCTCACGCCAGTCACCTCTGGGTGCAACTGGTGACAAAGAGCAGGCAATTCGTGTAGTTCTGTAGCAACTGAGGTCTGTTATGTAGAGGCTGGAGGAGACCTCCTTTGAAAAAATAGTGCCTAGCCTAAAAAGACAAAGTTTGAAAACACTTGACTTAGGCCAATTGCATCAGTGAGTGCTGTTAAAAAGGTAGCTTCAAGGAGAGCACAGGGACCAAAAGTAACAGGTGTATGTCCTGGTGATATCTGCAAGAGGGGGAAGCCAGCCAGGCATTAAGCCAGCCTGAAATGCTCCCTGTTAATGACAGCAGCGAAGTTCTAGTACCTGTTGTCTCCTCTCTCCAGCAAACTGCTGGTACAGCCACTAGCCCTCCACCAAACTGGGAGAGTAAGGTTATCAGAGCAAAAACCCCTGTTCTGGCACATGCTGATATCCTCTCCCTGGGCTGATGGTGCCTGGCAATGAGGAAGGGGCATTATGCTCTCCCCCTCCATGGTGCAGAGATTCTCCACCACAGCCCAGCCCGGCTGACCTTGGGATGAGGTAACTCTCTTGGCATTGAGCTACCTGTGCACAATAAAAAAGGGAAAACTTCCCAGCCTAACAGCAATGAATCTGTTGCCAGGTGCAGCTCCCCAGGTCTGTCCCAGAAGAAATAAGGCTACGACTTCATCACCAAGTATTCATCAACATGAGCAAGAGGGCTCCAGACAGGGGGCTGCTTCTCCAGACATGATGAGCCTCATGACTTAATACCTGCACAGTAACAAACTGGGAACAGGTCTCTCCTGGGGTGAAGCGACTACACTGACAGGCTGGTTCACTGCTAAGCAAGACAACACTGAAGCCACATCTTCAACCAAGCTGCTTCTGCAGTCTAGCTGGTCTCAGCCAGGGAACAGCCAACCACCAGATCATCCCAAAGGTTTTAAAAACCATTCACAAAAACCCAGGCTCAAACGAGGCAGCTGGGAGTGTTTAGATCAAGGCTGAAATCAGGCTCACCTCATCTGCAGCAACAGCAATCCTGCCAAGGCACAAGTGACAGCCCCGCAGCATCCGCAGCCTGCCAGAAGCATGAGCATGGACCTTGGCTGGGGAACCCTGTCTGTAAGTGCTCACGTGTGTTTTCTTGCACGCTTGGAAAGACGGAGGAAAGTGATACCCAGAAAAAATGGGGTTTAGCAATCTGTACAGCCTGACCCCATCTCACTTTGGGAGCTGCTGTTCCCTACAAGCACTGCTCCACCTCAGTCTGACCCACTGCCCATGTTCATCGTTTGCTGGAGGAATCCAGCTGTGACAGGAGAGGATGGGCACAGTCAGCACCGCTTCACAAGAGTTTACTTTTCCAGCTCAGCTGCATAAAACCTCAAGCAGACCACCTCCCTGATCTGCGCCTCAATTTCCCCCCCGTGTGAAATATGGATCGTAACACTTACCAGGTTGCTGTAGGTGGTGTAAAGTTGACTTCATTATGGGATGCTGGCAGTCTGTAAACAGTAACGAGCATTCTGCGGCACTCTTTTTCCGCCCATAAAGCAGAGACTTCTTTTGGCTTTCCCAGGCATACAAGCTACTGCACGCAGCTTTCTTCACCCTCACCATGGCAGGTACGCTGCAAAGACAGGGATCCCCATTACCCCCAAAAGCAGGAGCTTTGCCCCCTCTACCAGCTGCACCCAGGCCATCTGCCAGGAGGAATGCGATGCACCAGCCCAGCCTCAGCTGAGCTGTCAAGGCAGCGGAAGGGCTGGGGCTGCACTGCTCTGGAATTCCAGCAACGCACAAACAGCCCGTCAGCCTGCATCAGGAATGACTCCTCCCTGCCCCGGACCAGGCTGAATCACTGGAAATACCAAAACAACGATGAGGTCACGTTCCCAGAGCAAGGAACTGGAGCCAGATATAGCTGCGTGGAGAAGCGTGCTAAAAGGGGACTCAGTGTACAGGCTGGAGGCTCTGGCAGACAGGCACCCTGGGCATTTGTCTCATTTCAAAACAGCTTGAGGCTGCCAGGAGACTCTTTTTTTCAATGCAGGGAGCAGGGAACTGGGCAGAACTGTTGTGCTGGGGCTTTAAACAGGGGCTTTAGACTCTTTATCCATCCCATTGAAAGAGACACAAACGTTAGAGCTCCTGAGTGTATAGATTGGGGTTCAAGCAACAAGGCAGGGGTAAAATTATGACTGGATTCTGAGTCCAGTGTTCCCAAAATCTCACTTGCTCAGGCTTAAGCAGTTAAGAATCCCCCTGCAGCAAGCTGAACGGCAGGCAGAAATCATATGCCCATTACTGCCTGGTTGCTTTTTCTACAGCCTCAGCCAGCTTCCACAAAAAAACCCCCACATTGGTTTGGTAAGTTTTCAATGGGGCAAGTGACAAATAACAGTGGCTCTGCTGTTGCTCCTAAAATGAGCATCTAAAGGCACTCCAGCATCAGCAAATAGACTTCTCAAGGCAGTGCAGTTCCAGCCTTTCCAGTTTTCAGTGGAGGGAGACTGGAGACATTTTGCTACTTAAACTGTGAAGGAAATTGCAACACAGTGCTTGGAAAGGATAGAGGAATTCACAACAGAATTTGCAACAGCCTGCTTTTTCCCCTCGCTGTAGGACGAGACATTTGGATGGATAACAAGAACACCCACAGTTATATGAAGAAGAGGTTCTACGAATCCAGATTTTGTTCCTCCAGGGCATAAACCAGATCCTAATCAGAAGCCAAGGGGAAGCAAAGACAGGACTAGACAGCTAATGCCAGGCATCTCCCCTGATAGGCTGGGCCGGAGTTACTGGGCTGGTGTAGCCTCTGCAACAGCGCACTGAGTGTCTGGCGCACTGAGCTGGTGGGCTATGCCTGCACCAGTCCCTTTCTCCTGCAAGTGCTTTCAGATTTGCTAATAAAAGATAGAAGAAAATCTGTGCTGACCTGTGCCTGACTCCCACAGGATAGCCCTTACACCAGAAGTGCTCAAAACCAAATCAATTCATTTTCACTCCACTGTTTCAGAGCGTTCCGGTAACAAGAACCACCCTACTGAGGCACACCAACAGCTCTTCAGGTCTAGTGCCCTATCCCTGACATTTTGGCACTGGCATATACATATCACAGAGTACGGAGCGGTCTCTCCTAAGGCCATACTCTTCCAGCCTGCAACAATCAGCAGTCAAGGAACTTCTCAAGCTGGAGGCTGCACACTGACAAGCGTGTTTAACAACCACTGAAACACATCTCTGTCATTGAGGTGTCTGGTTCATTTTGGAATCTGTGTATGTTTTCAGCCTTCATGCCATCTCGTAGCAACATGTTCTGCAAATCAACTGTGTTGAAAAAGGACTTCCTTAACCTCCTACCTAATAAATAATTTTGCTGGATGTTCTTCTTCTGTGCTGTGAGAAATAGCAAAGTTGAGTAAGGGAATTCCTTACTCAGCTTCTCCCCACACTATTTTATAGTCAATTACTCTTTCCTGCTATAATCTATTTTTCCTTGTTTAATCTTTCTTCCTGCAGAAGCTATTACAGTCCCGAGATCATCCTTATTTCCCTTTTCTGTATCATGTCTAGGTCTATGCTGCTCTTTTTGAGAGACAGTGACCAGACTGTATATGGTACTCAAGATGCAGGCACAATATGACTGTGTGCCTAAGTGTACAGGGATATATACCAGCATTTTTTAATTTATTCTTTATTTCCAGTATGAAGTCTGCCTTTTTGGCTACAACTGAATATTGAGCTGATGTGCTCAGATAACAATCCACAGTAGCTCCAAAGGGCTTCTTGTGGCCAGTGAGAAACTGTTCACAAATCACCATTACATGCATAAAGTTGTGGCATTTTTCAGCATGGAATCCCATTTGCTGTTTTATCATGCTAATAGTTTTGCAAGATACTTCTGTAATTCTCCAAAAAGTTTTCAAACCAACTACCCTGACTAACTTAGAAACATCAGAAAATTGTAGTCTTCACTCCATCTTCCACATCATAGCTAGATGTGTTGCACAGCAGGTGTTCCACAGGGATCCCCATCGGACCCAGGTGCTGCAGGTACCAGAGCTGTGCTGCATTGCAAAACCTGGCATTTGACAAGGAGTGCTCTAAGCACAGTGACCAGGGATGCTCGGCCTCAGTGGGATATCCCACTGTGGCCTGATGCAAGGAGCTGTGGAGCTCTAATAATCATGGTCTGCACCTGAACTCATGCAGGCACAGGGCCATGCACAAGTAGACACTTGTACCAGGAGACCAGACTGTCGTCAAAACTTTTAATACAGCTGGGATTATTCTCTTGACAATGGATTATGGTGCACAGGCACTTCCCCTACTTCCTGCTTTCCCTTCAATAGCCCCATTACAGTCCCAAAAGAAACCTCTCAACCCCTCACCCCATCACAGACACCTGCCAGATAACACCAAAGGCTTTGCCAGGCACAGTCTCAATGGTAGCACAACCATTACAGCAATAGGATGGCCATGCTCCACATCCCAGCGCTGGGATGAGAACAGTAGCACATTAAATTTGTGCTCACACACTGCCATCTGAATAGTGTCTTGTCCTGGCATTTGTGGAGGATCCTGGTGCAGTTTGAACCAGCCATTGTAAAACCAGACAACAAGTTCTTCTTATGAAGGACATGAATGAGTTGCCCAAGAGACTCCAGCACCGTAGTGCATACTTTTCTGCAAAGCAACTGAACCAGCAGAGGGGTTGAAAGCATCATAAGGCAGTGTCCTCCAACAGCAGCCTTTACAGGTTGTGCCGCGCAGATACTGGTGTCAGTAGAACAGTTTTAACAGCAGCCCAAGAGCTGGCCATGGGGAGACTGTTCAGACAGGAGCAGTCTTGAGAAGGGCACTGTGGTCTATACCCTGTTCCCAACCCCTGGCAATGTGGTTAGCACAACTGATACCACATTATGAGGCGAGCAGCCATTCTCTGTGACCAAGTGGGTCACATATTCATTCCCTTCAATTCTGGTCAAACATTGGAACTGGCTGCCCAGGGAAGTGGTGGAGTCACCATCACTGGAAGTGTTCAAAAAATGTGTAGACATGGCACTTCAGGACATGGTTTAGTGGGTATGGTGGTGTCGGGTTAACGGTTGGACTTGATCCTAAAGGTCTTTTCCAACCTTAATGATTCTATGATTCTATGATCATCAGGCCCTGCAGGTCCTGTGCAAGAAGTAGACAAACCAAACATATTTCTTCTTCTCTTCTCTACTGGCCTCAAGGTTCCTGGGTGCCAGGAACCTGTTAAGAAAAAAAAGCTTTAATTGTAAATAAAATTTAGTTCTGTCATTCTGCCAAGGATCCATAAAAAAGCCTGTCTGTCCCCTCAGTGTTGGGTGACAGACATACACTCCCATCCACAGCTCCACTGAGGAATCTAGTCAGAAGCACAGTCTAGGGCAAAGCTTAAGGGCTATGGAGATGCTCAACAAATACCCACCCCAGGCACAACAGATGTGAATTGTGGAAAACAATGTTCTCAGTCCAGGCAAGCACACACAAGAATGGGAAGAGGAGGACGAGAAACTGTGGGCTTCAGACGAGCAGCAGGTATCACAAGCAAAACCCCAACCAGGCTTCCTGTTGCAGCATTAGAGGAACAAAGACCTACAACCAACAAAGCTCAGAAAACACCCTGCTGTGTGTCCAGAGCTTTGGTGAAGAACTGGGAATTAAGTGTTCAGCAGAAGGCAGGTTGCATAAGGCCAACCAGATTTGGGGTAACTAGCCTCCCTGAACATTGGGGAGACATACGGCAAGCAGAAAAACTCCTCCCAGCCAAGTTTACCCTGGAGCACTCCAAGAAGAGCTGGCAAACCAGAAGAATCTGATGCCTGGCCCAGCTTCAGCAGAGCTTAGCACAGGAAAGAACATCAGGCAGCTACAACTACAGACAATATTTTAGTTTAGTTTATCCTTGGACCTCAACGGTACCCTTGCCACATAGCAGCTTGATGGTGTGGAGAAGGGTGTGAAGGAGACACTTCATCTATCCTTCATCCGTTTCATGCTAAATATTGCCTGCAATTGCAGCAGAAAGATAGAAAGGAGGTTTCAGTGAACCATAACCCCTGTACAATATCCTGGTCTGGGATATTACATTCTCCCGCTCACATAAAAAGAGAACAGATGTGTTCTTGCACATTGCCCATTGCACACTGCCTGGTCAAAAGCTCCACCAGCCCATCCAATAGTCAATACAACCAAGCCACTGAATAGAGAAAAATCGACGTAACAGGCATCCTGCACAGGAAAAAGTGTCAGACAGCATCTGCTGCCACAGCAAAAATGGAGCCAGAAGCAGAACTGCAGGCAGAATATCAGGGCAACCATAGACCTTGCTTGCACCTTGTGAATATTATATGTTTCCTTATCCACGACCTGAAGGTTTTCGAGGGGTGATTTCCAGGATGTAAGGAAGCCTCTGAAGCAGCTGCTCTAGGTGTTGCTAACTAAGCCCAAAGGATGCAAACCCACCACTGCCAGCAAGGTCACCAGGCTGGGACCTGGCCCAGCAGCTTCTAAGAAACGCATGAACTAGGAGACTTTCAGACTACAATTTTTAAACATGAGAGTACAAATTAGTTTTCTAAATAACAGAGCTGTACTCTACATGGAATGAGTGGCCTGGATGCCTGCAGGGTTGATGGAGGGTAGCACTCTACTCCAGATGACATGAAAGACTTCAGTTTAGAATTCAGGGCAGCTACCGACTCCCTGAGTCACCTTGGGCTGCATACGTCAGGCCCCATCTCCCGGCTGAAGTGGAAGATACTGATCCTCCCTGCCTGCCAGGGGAGGGGAATGCAATAAAGCTTGAAAGATCCCAGAATCTCTGCCATAAATCCCGAAGTTAAGGGAGGTAAACGGCGTTGCTCATTATGTACAAAAGCCAGGCTTCTTTTATTAAGTGCCTAATACGGATGTGGAAGCAGGATGCAGTCAGTAACAAAAACATCGTCCTTCCCGTGAGACGCAACGCTCAGATCAGACAGCGCTTTGTTTGTAGGGTGATGCATAGGGCTGGAGGTAGCACCTATAGGTCTGCCCCAGCTTTGCATTCAGGTCTGGGAGTAGCTGCTCCCGCAGCACAAACAAGCAATTCAGCAGCACAGCCCTCACCGGGGCGCAGGCAGCCCCCCCTCAACGCCCAGCGTGACGCTTCCAGAGAACCTGCGAAAAGCCGGTGGTTGGGATCATATGTTTTCCTAATTCAGAAGCCTGGCCCAGCTCCGGTTTCCCGCAACATCTCTTGTTGTCGGGAGAGGGGGCTGGAAAAGGCCAGATCCATTTATAGCTGAAGAGTCTGGCAGAAGGCTCCGCGCCGTGCGGGAAAGCGGGGAGCCGGCAGCCGGAGGGGCAGGCGGGGGAAAGAGACGGGAGTACAAAAACCGCTTCCCTTTGAACTGGGAGCAACGGGAGAGACGTTGCTCCTCCATCGTGCCTCACAGAGAAAACCACTCTCTGCTTCTGAGTGAATTATAAAAAGTAGGGCAGCAGAAGACGAGCTTTGGAAAAACTGAAGTGCAGATGAACTGCAGCTGTGGCCAGAAGCACTCGCAGGTCAAGTCCAGGCTGCAGGGCTCTGAGCCCTTCTCCTGAGCCCTGCATCACGTCCCCCCTGCGGCAGCCCGCTCCCCGTCACTGGAACAGGGCTAGAGGTGGCTCCTGGGCAGGGAGCCGGGGCTGGGAACCTGCCTTTGCTGAGAGGAATAACTGCTCCCTCACTCCAGCGTATTTACATTGACCAACACGTAAGCAGACGTCGTAAAAAGCCCTTCCCAGCTCTCATGGAAAAAGCTTGCCTCTGAGGACAAGGCTTCATTTTAAAGCATCAGCATGCACAGACTTATGCCATGATGCTTTCATTGCTCCCCACATTATTAGGCGTGAGTGAGAGTTGAGAGGTGTTTATTTAGCTAACACAATTTAGATAACAATTGTGCGTATTCACAGTAAAGTTAGGAAAAATAACCACTAAAGCTGTGTTAGGGATCACAGAGATGACGAGGCTGTAAGAAAAGCAAATGCAGTCTAGACAAGGCAGTGAAATACCAGTGCTATTGTACAAGCACTGATGACAAGAGCATCCTATAAAAAAAATTCTCATCACCCGCATTTAAAAATGATAAACTCAAATTAACAGGTGCAGAAAGGGCCTGGGGGAAACAGAAAACCTATCAAACAAGAAGAAACTTAAGAGCCTGGCTTGTTTAGCCTAGCCAAATGTAGGCAGAGAGCGGATAGGATTGCTCTCTAAATATATCACAGGAGACAAACAAAACTGCTGAAGCAAAAGAATAATACTGGCACAACAAGAAGAGACTAAATCCACTGTGAACACATTTAGGTTGAAAATTAGAGGGGGAGAAAAAAACCCAGCCATCAGAACAGGAAGCTTTCCAGCTGGAACAGCTGGTTTTAGGATGAAGTTTTATCAGTGGTCTTGATGTCGGGAAAGAGAGAGTTAAAAAAACAAAAAAACCTTACAGGTAAAAACTTGCAGGCCAAATAAGCATATAATGAACTGGTCTGAAACCAGGATAACAAGAATGGAAGGCCCCTAAGATTAAAGGACAGAATGACCTCAGAGGTTACAATAACCAGAAACAAGGCACAGTAATTAAGAGCAGTATCTAAAGACAGTAAAATTCTGTCAACCCTTCTAGATAGTACCTTGTTATAGCTTCTTTACATAAACCAGAGTCAGGTCTTGGCAAAGATCAAAAATAGGGGCTATCCGCTACATAACCTATGGTGATTTTAATACTAAAAATCACACCTCTAGGAGGAGTTTTTATATGTAAATGTAGGACCACCTTAGTATAATTAATTAGGTAATTGTATAATGAAATAGGTAATTGATGAGCATGCATACAAAGATTTCTGTGATGTAAAATCATGTAACCAACCACATATAATTTCTTTGTTATTTGTACTGTATATAAACTGTTGCTGTTTGAGCTAATTTTGGGGTTTATTGCCTAGCATCCATTTCTCAGAATTGAACTAAAGATAGTATCTTGATTCTGTGTGTCAACTGTCTTTGCACACCAGGTGAAGAGCCCCATTTTAGGCACAACAGTCTTATGGGGTTATAGGACAGCACCTCTGCCCATAGGTATCCAAGAGTTCCCTTATGTTCCACTTTTTCTTCCCAGCTGGCAATTAGCACAGGTCATTCAGATGGCTCCGTTCTTACAACAGACCTTGTTGGAGGATCACTCCAGTTGGAGAACCTAGGGCAAGCATGTGGCGATGCTTTGCCCTCTCAGTCCATAAGAGCTGCTCATGAGTAGCAAATTCCAGGCTACAAGTCAGCAGAGGAGAGTTGTATGGATGCACAACGATAAAGTGGGAGCCACCAGGCAGCCTAGCAGGAGTGTAGGTGTTGCAGTTAGCCATGTAAAATACCCTCGAGGTGCCTCTGCCCAAAAGCACCTCAAGATGCCTTTGCCCAAACGCACTTGATGCCCCACATTATTAGTGACAGAGGTTGCTCCATGTTGCCCTGTTAGATTCAGGGGAGAGAGAAGATGCTCTAAGCATCTTCTTAGACCATCTTCATCAAAATGCTCTAAGCTGTCCTCTGCCACAGTGTAAGGAAAGTAACCATGTCACCACTGGTTATCATCAAAGCATTATTGTTATTGATCCTGAAACTGCTGCCCGGTGGGCTGGTGAGTATTTAAGTGATACAGCAGCACGCGGTGTTCAAACCATGAACCTCTATGTTATGGAGTGAGAAAAAGGGAGGAAAAAACCCCACACCAAAAACACATTACAGGGATTAATTTTTGATATAGCCATCAAATACAAGAGCTTCATAAAAGACTAAATTATCATCTTCAGACATTGCACTACTGATGACTTGAGGTCTGACAGCCCCCCGCTCCGTGGGACTGGGCAGAGCACAGTGCACATGAGAGTTACTGACACCCCCAGGCAGCTGCCCCCATCCCCATCCCCAGGGCTGCCTGCACTGGCCACAGACAAGCCTCCGCCAGGCAGCGGGGTGGGATCTTGGCACTGCCAGCACCGCCCCCCCCTGCCCCGAGTCCCCCTGGGAGTCAGCATCCTCCATCTAAGGATGTCTGATGTTTCCTCTGTTTCCTCTTAAAACATCCCTGATAGGATCCAAAGTTCAGGAATTTTATCGTTTCCCAAATCAGCATGAAAAACACTGTCAGCTCAGATCCACCCTCCCACAGACTATCCTCCCGCTTTAGAAGGTCGAGGACCACATATACATCTGGTTATAAACTCCTTTAATCAATTAATAGACTGGCAAGGAATCAGTCATCCCAATATTTTTATTTTAAAAAAATTATTTTACAAAATCAGGAGTGATGTAGGACAGACATCACTGCCAGCTGATATGTTTCAGACACTGATCTTGTCCAACTACGGAAACATTTGTATCTAGCACATGTTCACCAATGGCTCTATTATCCCCTGGGTGTCCTGTGCAGCATTTGCAAGTTCCCTTCAGCCAGAAGGTGAGTGCCTTGAACGTAAACCATATGAGAAGAGTGACACAGTCTCAGAGTTGCCTTGCTCTGTCAGTAAAAGGTCTGCCTCTGTTGCTCAGCGTTATATTCTGCTGCGTTACATGCTAGGAACAGCTTTGATAGGACTCTGGGTCCACAGACCAGTCTGGGTATCGTGGGGATGTCTGCTTAAATTCTTCTTTTCCCTCTAGCCCCAGGGAGGCTGACTGTGAAAGACATAATTCTCATCAGAAAGCCATGATTGTCCCTGCAAAGTGAATGGTAAATCAGAGGGCAGTGACAAGCACTATGGCAGTGGGGGTGCAGGCTCTCACTTAGGTATCTCCTTGCAGGGACATCACCGGATTAGAATTTGCTCCTTCCCTAGCAAGCAGCTCCTGGCTGCTGAAGTCTGGACTTAGTCCCAGCTCTAGTTTTGCACTGGCTCTTCTGAAATTTAATACCTCAGTTTGCAACAAGCCTCCCAAAGCAGCAGGTGCAACAGACAGGGTTTGTTTTTTTTTTTTTTCTGTGCTAAGTTAAACCCAGGGAGATGAAACCTTCTATTAGAGCTTAAACAATCTCACACAGTAACCGCTGAAACTGAGACCACAGGCAGAAAGTGTTACGTGCAGACCAGATGAAAGGGGGACATGGCTGGCCTGTTGCCATCATATGTTGCCTCCACCAATAGCTCAGAGACTCAAGGCAGAGAGCTCCCAATAAATACCAGATGGTTACTGTGCAAAGAAAAATCCAATTCAAAATAAGGAAGGAGTCTAATTTTTTATAAAGGAGCTGAAAAAAATAAAAGAGCCAACGCCGCTTAGTCCTCTGCACAAAAAAACCTCCATTTAGACAGCGCAGCAGAGCTGGCAACACAGACTCTCACACTGCCACACTGTCCTTCCACCCAGTAACCGTGCTGATTATGGAGCTGGTGTAACAAACAGTGAGCAAATCCCAGTCCCTGAGGATCACCATGTCTTTGGCTGTCTCTGTGTGTCTTAGGTCCCTCTGCTGGCTGTCAGGCTAATATGATTTTCAGCTCTCTGCAACTCATGATTGACAGATGAACTGTTCCCAAACAAAATATTAGCAAGCATAGAGAAAGTCTGCAGAGGGTCCTGAGCCCTCACTAGGTGAAGGCTGAAACTTGACCACACAGCTCATCAGGGAGCGTGAGGGAGGCACCAGGTCACGCTTCATCCCTTACGCTGAGCAACACCACGGGTGGAGTAAAGGGCAGGACACCCCGCGCTAGCCGTGGAATGGCATCGCTGCCTCTGATACTGCTTGTGTGATATCCATCAGGTCAGGCTTGCGTGTGTCTCAGTCTGTTATGGTGGGAAAGACCCCCGGTGCTAGCAGCTCACATGAGCCCTAACCCTTACAGGGGCTTCTCAGGGCCAGATTTTATGTTTTGATCCATATGGGAGCCTAAGCTTCTTTTGCCCTTTTAAGTCTAAAGGAAATGGCTGGTGCCCAGCTACAAAACCTGAGTGGGCTCTGAGGACAGTGATCTTTTACAAGAGCAGATTTGCAATGCAGATAAAACAGGGCAGGCTGATGAATGTCAAATCCTTGTCCCTTGACCAACTAAGGGTTTCTCTGAGCTTGCAGCACTTCCTGACTGCAGATGCAGGAAGAGGGTGGTGTTAGGGCACTGGCCGTCTCTTGAGAAACTGAATTAACCATTAGTTTGGAAGGACGTTATTTCCAACTCATGCCTTCCAAAGTGCCTGTGTACAGTCAAAAGGCTATAAAATTACACATATTACAAAGATTGGGGATTTGGGGGTTGTGTGGCTGGACCTAAGGCACACCTGGGGTCAATATTGTCACCCCAGTAATATGGCCCAGAGTGGATTCATTACAGAAACAAAGGCACATGAATGAGAAAGACATCACCAATTCAGCCTTTTCCTCAGCTTGGACTTCTCTTTGCTCTGAGGTATATAGTTAAAGGGAGAAAAAAAAAAAAAGCATTATGAACAATGTCAGGGAGCAGAGATGCCTCCCGCAGCATGTTCTCTCTTGTTCCAGGGGGGCCCTCTGGGATACTATACAACAGCTCTAATTCACCCTGCCTGCCTTCCCCGGCATGAGCACATGTCTTTGGAAGAGAAGCTGAAATCAGAGGGTGCACATGGGTGAAAGGAAAGGCCCAAGTCCTTGATTTGGTAGCCCAGAGGGCAGAGCTCTAGGTGGGCACTGGCTCGGTGCTTTGCAGGGAGCACAGCCTCCTCTCCTGACAGCCCTTTACTTTGGTTTGCCTTTTTTTTTTCCTTTTTTTATCTTTTTTTTTTTTTTACAGTCCTTTGTGTTTATGTTTGTCACTATTTGGTGAAAATGTTCCTGTTGTGGCGAAAGGTGATTTTGGCCGCATGTTTCTCCCAGACATAATGAGTGCTCCAAAGCCGTGCTGATGAGAGAAGGCATAGCCAGAGCGGCGAGTGCTGGTCCGACGCAGGCGTCTCTTGGGTGAGGGTGGAGGTGGCCTCTTTTTGGCTTCCTTGATCTTGAGCAGGACCTGAAAACAGAAAATAAGGTGGAAAAAGTGGGAAGTGCATCATTATTCACAAGTACAGTAAAAGACGAGCAAAGAAAGAGAAAGAGAAGCAGGAGTCCAAAGCCAAAAATGATTGACAAAACAGGAGGGCAGGAGGGGTTGCAGAGCAAAAACTGAACTGGCAGCACAAGGTGGCAGCCTGGTAAACGGAAAAGCAAATCTTACTCTAAAAGGCATTAATGGGAGTGTCATCTGTAAGACATGGGAGGGAATGATTGCAGTGCATTTTTCCTCACAGCTCTGTGATGTCACGGTTGGGGTATTACTGCAGCTCTTTTAGGCACTTCAGTCAAATAACCCAAAATGTCAAAGTTGTCTCAACAATAGTCAAAAGTTCAGAAAACAAATAAGAAAGCATTTAAAAATTGGCTTACTTCATCTAGAAAACAGGCTACCAAAAGGGATCTCTGATAAAAGCTTTTTATGATGACAATGGTGATCAATAGATCCTCATATTCTTGGCAGAAGGGAAAGAAATAATGCACTTTGTTTGCAGGTAGTGGGCTCTCTGCTCCCATGTGGCCACTGAGATCATTTGCAGGCAAGCATCTTTTCAGAAAGGGGCTGTCAAAGACAGGAGGCAAATACTGAGTGCCTGCGACTCAGCACAACCCCAGTCACCAGACCCCTGTCCTTCCTGCTTGGAACAGTGGCAGCTGTAGGTACTTGGCCTCTCTAAGCATCAGGCTTGTATTTAAGTTCCTTTTATACTTCCAGCTGGGGATCTCAGTACAGCAGGAAACCCAAACGCTCCTCTCATGAGAATTCACTTAGAGAAGGAGGTAGAAAAGTAAAGTAATTTTGCATGAGAGAGCGACACTCAACCCAAGGACTGAGGCTGAGATGATTTTGGGCCACAGCTTCCACTCAACTGAAATGTAAACTCAGCCCATTTTTACATATCTGAGCTGCCTCTGTGCCTGACGATCTCCCTACCTAGCAGTACCTTCCCTAACACCCACCTATTGCCTCTGCAAGGGCTGAGAATTCCCCTTTGCTCATTCTCTAACAGTCCTGAAGCACCTGGGGAGCTTCACAGGCAT
The DNA here is from genome assembly GCF_964289735.1 of Phaethon aethereus. Classification (NCBI taxonomy): domain Eukaryota; kingdom Metazoa; phylum Chordata; class Aves; order Phaethontiformes; family Phaethontidae; genus Phaethon; species Phaethon aethereus. The sequence continues at coordinate 12,451,647 of NC_138577.1, read as the reverse complement.
CCCAAGGATGCTCACTGCCGGGCACTGAGGAGCAGGCCCTTGGGTCTGTCCTCAGAAGACACTCGTGTGTCTTGCAGCTCAGTGCAGGAAGAGGAAGGAAGCACCAGGTGGCAGCAGCATTTAGCAGATCCTCTTGTTTAAAAGCCAGCCCGGGGAGCTGTGTTTATGCTGGTCTTCTGGAGGGATCATAGAATAATAGAACAGTTTGCGTTGGAAGGGACCTTTAAAGGTCATCTAGTCCAATCCCCCTGCAATGAGCAGGGACAGCTTCAACTAGATCGGATGCTCAGAGCCCCGTCTAACCTGACTTAGAATGTTTCCAGGGATGGGGCATCTACCACCTCCCTGGGTGACGTGGGCCAAGGTTTCACCACCATGACTGTCAAAAATTTCTTGTTTCTATCCACTCTAAATCTGCCCTCTTTTAGTTTAAAACCATTTCCCCTTGTCTTGTTGCATCAGGCCCTGCTAAAGAGTCTGTCCCCATCTTTCTTATAGGCTCCTTTAAGACCTGGCAGGCTGTAATAAGGTCTCGCTGGAGCCTTCTCTTCTCCAGACTCAACAACCCCAACTCTCTCAGCCTGTCCTCACAGCAGAGCTGTTCCATCCCTCTGACCATTATTGTGGCCTCCTCTGGACCCACTCCAACAGGCCCATGTCTTTGCTGTGCTGAGGGCTCCAAAGCTGGATGCAGGACTCCAGCTGGGGTCTCAGCAGAGCAGAGCAGAGGGGCAGGATCCCCTCCCTCAACCTGCTGGCCACGCTGCTTTGGATGCAGCCCAGGACACACTTGGCCTTTTGGGCTGCGAGCACCCATCGCCGGCTCATGTCCAGCTTTTCATCCCCCAGTACCCCAATTCCTTCTGGGCAGGGCTGCTCTCAATCCCTTCATCCCCCAGCCTGGACTGATACTGGGGGTTGCCCCAACCCAGGTGCAGGACCCTGCACTTGGCCTTGTTGAACCTCATGATGTTCACACAGGCCCATTCCTCGAGCTTGTCCAGGTCCCTCTGGATGGCATCCCATCCCTCAGGTGTGTCAACTGCACACTCAGCTTAGTGTCATCTGCAGACTTGCTGAGGGTGCACTCGATCCCACTATGTCATTGATGAAGATATTAAAGAGTACTGGTCCCCATACGGACCCCCGAGGGACACCGCTCATCACTGATCTCCATCTGGACATTGAGCCATCAACCACTACCCTCTGGATGTGACCGTCCAACCAATTCCTCATCTACCCAACGGTCCCCCCATCAAATCCATATCTCTTTAATTTCGAGAGAAGGATGTTGTTGGGGACCGTGTCAAAGGCCTTGCAGAAGTCCAGATAGATGACATCAGTAGCTCTTCCCTCGTCCACTGATGTGGTCACTCCATCCTAGAAGGCCACTAGGTTGGTCAGGCAGGACTTGCCCTTGGTGAAGCCATGCTGGCTGTCTCGAATCACCTCCCTGTCCTCCATGTGCCTTAGCATAGCTTCTAGGAGGATCTGTTCCATGGTCTTCCCAGGCACAGGGTGAGGCTGATGTGTCAGTAGTTCCCAAGGTCCTCTTGCTACCCTTTTTAAAAATGGGTGCAGTATTTCCCCTTTTCCACTCACGAGGGACTTCACCTGACTGCCAGGACTTTTAAAATATCATGGGTCCATTGGCTGCAATGAGCTGTGTGCTCTCTGCCTACTCTCTCTCTCCCAGGCTCTCCTTGCCCTAGTGGCCTCATCTTTATATTCCTGGGGATGAGAGCGCAGCTGGTTTCAGAGGGGATGTATAACCATTGGCTACAAATGATGTAAATCCAGAAGTAAAAAGAAAAACCAGCAAACATATATGCCTGGGTGGAGGGTGAAGGCTTGCGGTCTGCCAGGCTAAAAACTGTACGGCAGCAGGGTGGGCGGACTGAAACTCACCACTCCTTTGCCACTAAGCCACAGCACTTAAACCCTGCACCTAAAAATAGCGTGGCTTCCTCGCTCCAATGCTATCTAATCCACATTTAAATAATCTTAGCCTTGGTCCCAGCTGCAGATGGTTTGAACTGTGCCAAAACCCAAATTCAATCCTCCTTCTCAAGGGACTAGGGGACAGATGGATGGCAGCACTTGCACCTACAGGGACATACACTCTGAGCAATGCCAGGCACCTGCAATATGGCTCCATGGTAAGCTTAGGTGGTAGTCAGCAGGATTTATGGTTTAATAAGGTATCTCCTTACTTTATCACTGGGAGTTGGCTTTAACTGAGCCTTCAGGAATCGAAAGCCAACTACAGGCAGCACACAGAGGGTGATGCTGAGGAAGATTGCTAGCCACACATTTGGTTGGCTGAGGGTGTTTCGAGCCGTACCTGAAAAACAAAAGCATGATTAAAACTGTAGCAGCAGCACTCTCACCATCATGCACTTGAACTTTTCACCCTCTGTGATTCCAAGGCACGTGGCAAACAGACCAAAATTTTAAGTAGACACCATCTCCAACAGTGAAATCAAATTGCTGTGGGGAAGACAGCGATATGAATATCACTGAGATGAGCAAAGAAAAATGTCCAGGCTCAGCTGCAGCAGCAACTCAGGGAGACAAGGATGCCAGAGTGAATGACATCTCTTTACAAAGCCAAATTGTAAAGGATTGATATAAATGCTCAAGACCTTCTTCAGCAGCAGTCCAGCTCTCTCACCTTTTGCCTGGACTCTAGTCCAAAAGGAGGAACACTATTTCCTTACTTTCCAGCACCATTTCCTGAAGCATATGGAGTACTGACTCTGACTGCCCAGTAGACAATAGGATCACAGTCCTTTATGACAGGAGCATGCATTGCTCTGGATGTCTGCATGGACAGCATGGCCTAATGGGTGTATTGGCAGAGCAACTGCCATGTGCTGGGGTGACACTGCCACCTTCTTTGAAACCAAAGTAGTCACTTCTGGATCCTCCAAAACTGGAAGAATGTAAGACAGAACAAACAGCCTGCAAAACCCTCATTACAGAGCTTAATGATACTGTTGTTGGCAGTAAAGTTGCTGAATGTTTTCTTTTCAGTTGACCAGATTCTGCTGTAATACAACTCCACTGAAACTAAAGTAAACAAGCTGTCTGAGTCCAGACTAGAAACACTCTCCTTAAAAATCATTTCAGATTGAGACCTTATTAAGCGGCGCTCAGCACTATGGCTAATTTGACCTAGGTAGTATCAACAGACCGGCAGAGAGAGATATCCCTGGCAAGTGATTTACCACCTGTCTTTGGAAACTGAACTGTCTTCTTGGAAACTGAACTGTCTTCTCTCATTCAGCACTTTCGATACTAAAAGCGATTTTACAGTGGATGTGACCATCTGCTCCGAAATACATTGCAACAACTCACCTGCATCTCAGATATTTCTAAAATGGCCAAGCACCTTGATATTGCAGTGAAGATGGGCAGAACAAGCCTTGGCTTAACAATTAACCCAGAAATAAAGGCATTGATTAATACACCAACCTGACATTTGAAACAAAAGCACTGGGATTTCAAAAGTAGAGTCTCATAACAATGCTGCATCAATATTGGCTATGGATGCACAGAGCTATTAAAAACATCTGAATTACTTTGCTAAGATTTCATCTCCTCCTGGTCAAAGTCTCAAAAGACAAGCTCATTTTTATGTTTTCCTTCATCTTTTGCATGCGTTCAGAAATCTGTTATCATAGAATCATAGAATCTTTGGGTTGGAAGGGACCTTTAAAGGTCATCTAGTCCAATCCCCCTGCAATGAGCAGGGACAGCTTCAACTAGATCAGGTTGCTCAGAGCCCCGTCCACCCTGACCTGGAACGTTTCCAGGGATGGGGCATCTACCACCTCCCTGGGCAACCTGAGCCAGGGTTCTTACCATCATCACTGTCAAAAATTTCTTCTTTAGATCTGGTCTAAATCTGCCCTCTTTTAGTTTAAAACCATTACTCCTTGTGCTATTGCATCAGGCCCTGCTAAAAGGTCTGTCCCCGTCTTTCTTATACGTCCCCTTTAAGTACTGGAAGGCTGCAATAAGGCCTCCCTGGAGCCTTCTCTTCTCCAGGCTGAACAACCCCAACTCTCTCAGCCTTTCTTCAGAGGAGAGGTGTTCCAACCCTCTGATCATTTCTGTGGCCCTCCTCTGGACCCACTCCAACAGGTCCATGTCCTTCCTGTGCTGAGGGCTCCAGAGCTTGATGCAGGACTCCAGGTGGGGTCTCAGCAGAGTGGAGCACAGGGGCAGGATCCCCTCCCTCAACCTGCTGGCCATGCTGCTTTGGATGCAGCCCAGAACACACTTGGCCTTCTGGGCTGTGAGTGCATTATTGTCGGCTCATGTCCAGCTTTTCATCCCCCAGTACCCCAAGTCCTTCTCGGCAGGGCTGCTCTCAATCCCTTCATCCCCCAGCCTGGACTGATACTATACCCGGGTGCAGGACCCTGCACTTGGCCTTGTTGAACCTCATGAGGTTCACACAGGCCCATTCCTCGAGCTTGTCCAGGTCCCTCTGGATGGCATCCCATCCCTCAGGTGTGTCAACTGCACACTCAGCTTAGTGTCATCTGCAGACTTGCTGAGGGTGCACTCAATCCCACTATGTCATTGATGAAGATATTAAAGAGTACTGGTCCCCATATGGACCCCTGAGGGACACCGCTCATCACTGATCTCCATCTGGACATTGAGCCATCAACCACTAGCCTCTGGATGCAGCCGTCTAACCAATTCCTCATCTACCCAACGGTCCCCCCATCAAATCCATATCTCTTTAATTTCGAGAGAAGGATGTTGTTGGGGACCGTGTCAAAGGCCTTGCAGAAGTCCAGATAGATGACATCAGTAGCTCTTCCCTCGTCCACTGATGTGGTCACTCCATCCTGGAAGGCCACTAGGTTGGTCAGGCAGGACTTGCCCTTGGTGAAGCCATGCTGGCTGTCTCGAATCACCTCCCTGTCCTCCATGTGCCTTAGCATAGCTTCTAGGAGGATCTGTTCCATGATCTTCCCAGGCACAGAGGTGAAGCTGACGTTTCGGTAGTTCCCAAGGTCTTCTTGCTACTCTTTTTAAAGATGGGTGCAGTTTTCCCGTTTTTCTAGTCTCCAGGGTCTTCTGACTGCCAGGACTTTTCAACTATCATAGAGAGTGGCTTGGCAACTACATCAACCAATTCCCTCAGGGCTCTAGGATGCATCTCATCCGGTAATGTGTATGTTCAGGTTTCTCAGGTGGTCACGAACCTGATCTTTTCTTACAGTGAGAGGGACTTTGTTCCTCCAGTCCCCATTCTGTAGGCCTCAAGAGGTGTGGGAAGAGAGACTGCCAGTGAAGACTGAAGCAAAGATGTCAGTCAGTACCTCAGTCTTCTCCTCATCTGTTGTTGCTAGTTTGCCAGTCTTGCTTTCTTTGACCTTTGTTTTCTGGCTGACATACCTGTAGATGTCCTTCTTATTATTCTTTGCACCCCTTGCCAAGTTCAGCTCCAACAGGTCCAGTATGGTATCCCCTATGGTAGGACTGTCTATTACCTGGCACAGGAAGTTACCCTCCATGTACTCCAGGAGTCTCCTGGACTGCCTACCGCTCGCCGTGCTACTTTTCCAGCAGATAACATTATGTAGAGTAACTCCAAAGACCTGGTCATCACTGGAAATTTTTTTTTGTTGGGAATTTGCCATTTAACCTGGCTGAAGGGTCATCATAATCACATTGCTTTTTTCTCATGTCTAACTGGATGTTGTACTTTTATGCTTTCCTATACCAACATGTTAACTTATTTACGAAAGAACATGCATCCTTCTGCAAACAAAATGCTCCTTAGATATCTGTAAGAACTGGACACCTGTAAACAGAATATAAAAGAGCAGCAGAAAGCATTCCAGTCAGCTTAGTAGGTTTATTTAAAGGATCATTCCTGTGGCTGCATATGAATGTGCCTTCTTATGCAAGGAAGTGAATTTGGCACATGTTCACCTAGATGGATGGGATTCAAAATAAGCATTCCCAGCAGCCCTTAGAAATACCCTGGCATGTTTTGTAGAAAAGAAAATCAATATATTCTTCTATTGCCTCTAGAGAGGCAATAACATGTACTAGAAATACATCACAGATTTAAACCCTGCTGTATGCCCATTTTGAGTGCAATCCAGATTTGTCTGAAGGCTTACCAACAAATGGAAAGGAGGCTGTGAAGATCAGGTACATGCCATCACTATACATGGTGAAGGTGATAGCAAAGTAAACAGAAAGGCTGCCCCAGATGAAGAACTGGTTCACAACTGTCCAGTAAGAGGTGTCCAAACCAATCTGAAAGAATGGAGCAATACAGCCAGTGTCAGTGCCTGAATTATTTAGCAAATCTGTGCTGAACACAGCTAGAGAACTTCTCCTTTTCTTTGTACCCCTGCTCCCAAGGCTGTTATTCATTCAAGTCTCAAGAAATACCAAGCCACAGATCATAGGATGCTAGGACACCATTTAAGGCAAGCATTACTATGTTTGCCCTGTTGCGGTCTTCTCAAGCATTCACCAGTGGCCAGTACTGGACACAGGATACTAAGTTCAAATGAGCCATGTTTATGTCCTCACCCTCAAGCTCTGATCTCACATGGAAATTTAGAAGGACCCCACAAGACCTCACACAGCAGAAACCATTATCTAAGGAGGTATGGTTGATTGGCTTTTCTTTTAAGAAATTTCTTTCATCCTGCTAGTACCATCTCAATTTTGCACCACCCAAGTCTTAACTATTTCTTCCAGCAAGTGCAGTTCTACTATCTGCATCATGCATGGGGCCAGGCTACAGAGACAGCCTCATGATGGAGACCCTATAAATAACTGCCTGATAGCAGACAGACAGTCCCATGCTTCAAACTCATCCCATAAAACTGAAATTAGTCCTTCTCTACTCCCAGCCTTAACTGTTTTATCTGCTATGACTTTAAACTTAAATGCTTTCCTGTCATCCCGATCTTCCATAACATACAAATCTGTTGTTCTGTTGAACTGAGGAGAGTCACCTGATGTCAAGAGACTTTTTTTTTTTGCAATAATGCAAGATGCAGCAGCAAATACAATGCTATCAAGATCCTGAGTGGCCCTCCAGATGCTGCCTTCATAAAGCAACAACTAATTCCTAAAAAATGTTACCTGGTATGGCTTACCTGTACGGACACCACAATCAATAAACAGGTCTGGGCCATCAGTGCAAAAGACTGGTAGTCAGCAATGGCCTTCCCATCACTTCTCACTGTATTGTACATTGCGCCGTAGGGTATGAAGAATAGAATGAGGGAACTGTAGATCCCTTGCAACATGCATTTGATAAACACCATTTTGTTAAAATAGAGGTTTTGCTGGCCAGGCACATATAGCTGAGGAAACAGCATACTCCAACGATCATCCACATCCTGAAAGTACACAGGAGATGGTCAGATTTGCTGACACCACCCAACCAACCAGACAAGACCACTTAGGTTTGCCATGTCCCCGTGACATGCATTTCCATCAGAAAAGTCTTAGCACACAATCCACTCAGTTGTGCTGACAAGCGTGACACATCCCAAGATCACCTAGACACATTTTTGGTGTTGAATTTCACCTTTCTTGTGCTGAGAAAGCTGGCAAGTGCTGCAAAGAAAAGAAAGAAGGTACACTTCATCTTAAGCAGGCTGCATGGTCTCCTCTCCTGGGAGTTGTCTGGAAGCTAAGGAATAGAAAGTACATCCACTGGGTCCACACACAGGCAAGGCTGTCTGACTTTGATCCCTTAAGAGTCTAGAGCTGAACACTGTGAACCATTGCAGAGTAGCCAGTTCCTACATATTTAACTGCAAAAGGCATATAGGAGCAGCTGTATTGCTCCTATGTCTTGCTGAACAGTAATAGCATGTAAGGTAAAAATATGTATGTGAAATTACTGCAGAAAGACTCCCACTAGAAAGGCTGAACCTGGAAAACCTGGCTTCAGATTTCTAGTTCATTTATTGTTCTGTTTGGTCTTTAAAAAATAATTTGTCAGGCTTCAGGAACACAGCTAGTAAGATGTGACTACTTCAGGGGAATGTTGCAGTGGCAGCAGCCTAACCCAAAAGTCTCATCATGCACTGAAACCCACAGGCCAAATCAAGCTAATACACCGTCTCCTCCCTGGTGCATCCTTTTTTTCTGTTCTCAGGTCTCATTCGCAGGAAACTATTTTAGGAGCTACCACAATAACTAGCCAAAAAGTCAGCTGCTTTTTCTTCATGGAACCAGCTCAAAGCACCTGGAGATAAAACCCCTATAAAAATCCAAGTGGTGACAGAAAGAGTACCTGATCGAAGAGGCTCATTCCTAGCACTGGGAGAGAGGTATACACCAAATTGTAAAGCGTAATGAACCACTCATCATAGACAGTCTAAAAAAAAAAAAAGTCAGAGCATGAAATTAACAAAAGGCTGCCTTTTCCTTCTCTTCAAAAGTATACACAATCAAATACTGCAATATCTTGGTTTGAGATGCTACTGAGGCCAAAAGTATAAGGTCACTCGAGCTCAGCAGCCCTAAACAGATTATTACCATAAGCTTTGGGAATAAACAGGGGAGGGATCATGTTATGCTAGCCCTGTTTGCTCAGCACCCACCGCCGGCCACAGCCAGAGATGGATCTGACCCCTGGCACCACGGAGTGGTGCCCCGCAGCGGGCAGCCAGTGGGCAGGGGCAGATGGCAACTGCCCTGCCTGCACCCTTGCACCCTCAGCCCCTGGGCTAACACTTGCATGCTCCCTGTGCTTCCCAGGGCCTGGGTTGGGGATTGGTTTGTCTTCAGGTAACACCAGATTTTTCACTGCAGGAGATTTGCTCCTCTTGCAGGCTGCTGAACCACACCTGGGGTTAGACTGATTGCTTCAGATGTGCTAATAGGGCAAGCGTAGGTCTTACACAGATCTGTGACAGACTGGTCAGACGTGTGTAATCTGTATCTTTATTTCATGGCTGTAGTCAGTTTGAAAACTATTGAAAATCACGTTAGGTACCGATGTACTTCACAGTGCACCTAAATGTCTTCAGGCATCTGTCCTCTATCAGCAGCACAACGAATGGAACAGTATCTGCTTTTTACTCAGACAGCTGAAGAAGACAGACATGTGTGCTGTTCAGTAAATGGGCGGGAAGGAATGGCTTAGTTTATTTCCTTTTAAAACTTTTCCAGATACTTTACTTGAAAATGCTAGACATGACCATGAGAAAACAGAAGCTGGACCTACCTGGGCTGAGAAGCCAGAGAAGAAGCCATACCAGAAGTGCACTAATGTGAAGGCAAAATTCTTATAGAAGAAGTATTTGAGGAACTTGCACATGCGGATGTAGGACCACCGGCCATGGACTAAGAGCAGGCGCTGCAGGTAACGGAACTGTGCAAAGGAAAAGTCACTGGACAAGACCGCCTGCATCCCCTCCTGGCCACTGATACCAACCCCAATGTGGGCAGCTGCAACAAGAAGGTTATTGATCATGTCATTACAGTGAGCGTTTTGATTACCCCATTTTTAAAATGAGTTCCCTGCACTGAAACACTGTATTAATTCCCTCTCATCCTTCATAAAAAGTCATATGTGAAGTTATTTTTAAAAAAAATAAAAAGATGTTGGGGCACTAATTCTTTCAGTGGCATTATGATTTTGGCTGTGGTGCTACATTTCCAGTAACTGGGCTTTTATTATTTGAATGAAATTACACCCTGAGTGACAATTCATGTTTTCTTTCTCAATGTTTTCAACAGCATAAATGCTGTTGTTCGTAACAGCTGCTGTTATGAAAAAATGCGGTTGTTCATAACAGCTGCTGTTATGAAAAAATAACTTTAATTTATATTGCCATGTGACTTATATTTACATGCATGCATGTCCTTCCAGCAGCCTTAAAACATCACTCCAGACAAGTAAAATCTTGAAACTCCCTACGGATTTTTCAGACACAGTGCTACAAGGCAGACTGTAGCCTTTTTTATATTTCCTGGGCTTTACTACTTCAATCAAATAATTAGATAGAAGAGTCACGTCTTTTTGGGTTTATTAAACATGGACATAAGTTTAATGTGGCAGTTAATTATACATCTTTAACTAATGAGAACAATCTTGGTGGCTGGATGTTGGTTAGATTCAGAGGTTTCCATGGAACAGTGAATTGATAAAATCCTGAAGTCCCAACCCTCTTGTGTCTGGGGGTGGGTTAGTTTCTAATTATCATGTACACTTTAACTTGCATTTCTTATCCTTTCTTTCCTGACTGCCTGACTTATCTCTCTTGAAGCTCCCTACTTAGCCTTTTCTTTCTTAATTAAAAGGCTCCAGTTAATCAATTCTTGCAAATTAACACAAGGAAGATTAGCAATAGGCCCTTCTGAATAATCTTAATTTAATTATACCTAGGTAGGGGATTTTTTTTTTTCCATAAATTCACTTGAGGTAATCAAATGACGCTGAAGGATGAAGGGGCCTAGAAGCCCATGTTTTATGACACAAGGGAGATAGCTGACAAGTGGGCCTACCACATGGAAGTGTAAAAAAATTCATGTAACATTATACAGACCATTTACAGGCATTAAGATTTTCTTTCTGCATTGCAGACAGGCCCTCTCTGAAACAAACTTGTTTGTTCTTTGTACTGCCCTTGTGATGGTGGCCATGCAGACACACAGGTGGATGTGTCACAGCCCCGGTGGGCTTCTGTCTATTCTAAGGTAGAAACACAGAAATAGGCAATAAGTGCAGCCTTAGCTTCCTGGTGTCACCGTGGTGGGAGCACAGCAAAGGGCCTTCCTGTGTGTCCTGGAAGGCAGGAGACACAAGTAGGCTATAGAATCATAGAATCATAGGATAGTTTGGGTTGGAAGGGACCTTCAAAGACCATCTGGTCCAACCCCACTGCAATAAGCAGGGGCATCTTCAACTAGATCTGGTTGCTCAGAGCCCTGTCCAAACCTGACCTGGAATGTTTCCAGGGATGGGACATCTACCACCTCCCTGGGCAACCTGGGCCAGGGTTTCACCACCCTCATGCTGAAAAATTTCTTCCTCCTATCTGGTCTAAATCTTCTTTTGTTTAAAACCATTACCCCTTGTCCTACCACTACAGGCCCTGCTAAAAAGTCTGTCCCCAAACACGGTGACTGTGTAGTCATGGTGCTCTGTAGAAACCTGCCGAAACTTGGGGCACGGCCACCAGAGAAGGTGGTACAGAAGGCACTCGGATATGTGTTCCTGCTAATATGGCAGCAAGTCCATTTGCTAGAGCATGCCAGCTGTCAGCCACCACTCACTTTTGATCATGCTGACGTCGTTGGCGCCGTCTCCGATTGCCAGGGTCACAGCCTTCTTGTACTTCTTCACCAGCTCCACCACCTGGGCTTTCTGCAGCGGAGTCACCCGGCAGCAGATCACCACTTTGCACATGCAGGCAGCTCTCACCAGCTCCAGCTCCAGATTCCCTTCCAGTGCGTAAGCCTGCGAAGAAGGAGCAAAGGGGGTGTTAGGGTCAGACTAGCAGCGACTTGTGGCCTGACAACGAGGCGGCAGCGGGAAGAAAGTGAGAACGGAGCTGGTTCTTCCATTTGGCAGAAAGAAGGTATGAGACACCCCAGGTGAATCCATCCCTTCATTTTGCAGGGAGCATCCGCGCGGCGCAGCTTTACGCCAGGCAGAGTACACCGACAAGCTTGCGCCGTGGGTGTGCCACATCTGGATTTGCACAACATCTGCTCTGGCTGATGTAACCTGACAGTGCGGCAGAAGTGTCAAACAACTGTCGAACAGCAGTAATTTAACCAAGCTGCTGCTGGGCCTGAGACAACCTTGCCTATCTCCATGCGAGAGAGTCTCTGCTCATCCGTCTCATCTCATCCAAGCTGTTTTTTAAGCTCTGGGAGATCTGTGGTGTAAATAGAAGACATTTCCATTTGGGAGCACTTAATTAAAAAAAAAAAACACGGAAAAAGCTGAGCTCAGGTGGGCATGACAAAGCAAAACACAAAGCCAGGGAGAAGGCAGTGAGCGCTGGCCTTTTAAGTCAGTCAGCCATGTTATTTCTGTTCGGGACACACAGAGGTAATTGGATGTCTGGACACCCCTCCAGCTTTGCGCGGGAGGAAGGGAGCAGTGTTAGCTTTTCATATTTTTTTCAGATTGTGCTTTTCGGTTCTGTCCTTTGATGCGTCTTCTCAGCAGACACGCATAGAAGGAACCTACAGGGCCCTCTCCCCTCAGAGCCATTGCAGCAGGCCCATTGCCCTTTCTGCTAACAATCCTTAGCCCAGATACTCTTTGCTCTTGACAGAGAGCTGTGAGTCACCAGCACCCCCGCTTCCCTCCGGCAGCGTTGCTCAACAAGAGAGACCTTTTCATGGTTTAGCTTTAGTACAGGCTGGTCACTGCTGTTAGAGATGGCTTTTGCCACAAGGCCCTCGCTGCGCAGCACTAGCAAAATGTTATCACGTATTAGATCTATTAATGGTTCTGCACACAAATCAGCTAGTTGTATGATGATGCCGTTACAGATGCTGCTATGCTTCTGTTCATTCGCCATGTTTAAGCAAGACCACAGTGCTGCCATCCCACCCACCTGCATGTAGGGATACGGCACTGAACAGATGCTGTGTTTGAGTGGGACAGTATCAGCACTATTACAATTACCTCACCAGGAAGACAGCTAATCCAAAACTCTCTTGTCTCAGTTTAATTCCATTACTTTGCTTACCTGTTATTATTTGAAGAGATATTACCAAGACTGATCAATTTTCTTTAGGCTAAGAAATCCTAACTCTCAGTTTTCCCCTATGCTTTCCAGATCATGCATGACCACTCTTAGAATTTTCTTGGTACTCTCTCTAGCTGATCTAAATTGTCTCAGAGAAAATGGCCCAAATATGTTGAATTATTTCAGCTAAAACTTTACCAATGCCAAATGAAGCAGGAGGCTTTCTTCACAAGTCATGCAGGTGATGGTCTTACATACATATCTTTGATGTCGTATGTGTGTAGTCAAGTATGTGAAAGTGGAGAACAAGGCATTTGTTCTCACTGAACTGCATTCTCCATTTTTTCGAAGTATTTCTCCAATTTGCTAAAATCGTTTTAAAATCTAATCATGAACTCCACCATGCCTGCAGTTTCTTCCATCCTGGTGTTATCTGCTCTCTTTTTAAGCAGTTAATTAAAACACTGAATATCAAATACATATGGGATAGCCCTCTGCAGATGCCACTTAACTGTTGGTTTAGGTCAACACTGAGCCCTTAAGAGCCATACTTGCCAAGCAGTCTTGCATCTGTCACCTAACAATTTCATCTAGACCTTATTACTTCAGTTTGCTTGGAAGAACATCATGGGAGAGAGCATGAAACAATTTATTAGTTAAGTTATAAGATATATATCCTATCTGTTAAATGAAAAAAAAATCTGTTATCAGATATATTTAGTAGAATATGTTCTTGGCATACTTGAAACCCATGTCTGACATTATCTTCTTGCTGCATACATAAGCTGCCTGATTATTTTTCTAGTATCTTTCTGGAAATGAAAATTAATCCAGCTACTCTACCCCTCCTGTTCACTTAACATCAGGGCCAGCTCTTCCCTGTTCCACTCTTCTGAAACCTTGCCCATCACCTTTAATGTCTCAGAAAACCACTGAACGTAATCTTCAATTAGGAAAAATAAATTCCATTCCTCTTGAGCTAAATTTTTAAAGCATTTTCAGACTTCCAGTATGTCCATATCACTTTAAATTCTCCAGAGAACTGAACCCTAACATGACTCTGAACCTTCCTTACCAGGCTGTGGCCGGTGATAACAAGACCGTACACCCCATTTGCTTGCTCATCAGGTATAATTTTTGGTTTTTTTGAAGATTTTTCAAACTGAATGTTGCTTTCATCACTGTCCAGAAAGGAGTCTGGCTTCATCTTTTTCCTTGCATTCCTAAAAAAAAATCCATAATAATAATGAAAAGCTAGTAAAGATATATATGATTTATTAAATCAACTTTATAAAAATAAAAAATTCATGCTTCCCTTTGATAGTTTACTCCAATTTTCCCTGTAACCCAACAACAACATACAAGGTTTAGCTACTGCTGTTTGTGCAGATCACCCTTATGGGAAGATCATGGAACAGATCCTCCTAGAAGCTATGCTAAGGCACATGGAGGACAGGGAGGTGATTCGAGACAGCCAGCATGGCTTCACCAAGGGCAAGTCCTGTCTGACCAACCTACTGACTTTCTATGATGGAGTCACCACATCAGTAGACGAGGGAAGAGCTACTGATGTCATCTATCTGGACTTCTGCAAGGCCTTTGACACAGTCCCCAACAACATCCTTCTCTCGAAATTAAAGAGATATGGATTTGATGGGGGGACTGTTGGGTGGATGAGGAATTGGTTGGACGGTCACATCCAGAGGGTAGTGGTTGATGGCTCAATGTCCAGATGGAGATCAGTGATGAGCGGTGTCCCTCAGGGGTCCGTACTGGAACTCTTTAATATTTTCATCAATGACATAGTGAGATCGAGTGCACCCTCAGCAAGTCTGCAGATGACATTAAGCTGAGTGGTGCAGTTGACGCACCTGAGGGAAGGGATGCCATCCAGAGAGACCTGGACAAGCTCGAGGAATGGGCCTGTGTGAACCTCATGAGGTTCAACAAGGCCAAGTGCAGGGTCCTGCACCTGGGTTGGGGCAACTCCTGGCATCAATCCAGGCTGGAGGATGAAGGGATTGAGAGCAGCCCTGCCGAGAAGGACTTGGGGTACTGGGGGATGAAAAGCTGGACATGAGCCGACAATAATGCACTCACAGCCCAGAAGGCCAAGTGTGTCCTGGGCTGCATCCAAAGCAGCGTGGCCAGCAGGTTGAGGGAGGGCATCCTGCCCCTGTGCTCCACTCTGCTGAGACCCCACCTGGAGTCCTGCATCCAGCTCTTGAGCCCTCAGCACAGCAAAGACATGGACCTGTTGGAGTGGGTCCAGAGGAGGCCACAACAATGGTCAGAGGGATCGAACAGCTCTGCTGTGAGGAGAGGCTGAGAGAGTTGGGGTTGTTGAGTCTGGAGAAGAGAAGGTTCTGGGGAGACCTTATTGCACCCTGCTGGTACTTAAAAGGGGCTTGTAAGAAAGTTGGGGACAGACTTGTTAGCAGGGCCTGTTGTGATAGGACAAGGGGCAATGGTTTTAAACTAAAAGAGGGCAGATTTAGGCCAAATCTAAGGAAGCAATTTTTCAAACTGAGGGAGGTGAAACCCTGGCCCAGGTTGCCCAGGGAGGTGGTAAAAGCCCCATCCCTGGACACATTCCAGGTCAGGTTGGACGGAGCTCTGAGCAACCTGACCTCATTGAAGCTGTCCCTATTCATTGCAGAGGGTTTGGACTAGATGACCTTTAAAAGTCCCTTCAAACCAAAAGATTCTATGATTCTATGCTTCTGAAACTCTAACAAGTGTGTGCTAAACTTGTGCAGATCTGATCTGAAGTCAAATAAATCATCTGAATGTCATGAAGGACAACATCCCAAATGGCATCCCAATTTCCTGTGCATATAGTCTGACAACCACCTACTTCAACAGAAAAGGACTGAAAAGCTTTCCCATTTTCGACCTATACTTAAGAACTTGTGTCTTCTGAGAAGGCTATGGAGGCAGGCAGATTTCCGGATAATGCTAGAAAAGGACCGTATCCAGGCAAAGGTTTGCAATGTGGATCAATGGCAACAGCAGTAGAGTAAGAGCAGAGCAGCCCCCTTGCTCAAGCCTGGGGCTAAAGGCTTTTTGGTTCCAGATCACTTGTTGAACATTGGTTGATATTGCCTGCCTGACTCTGCTTTCTTATACATTTATATAGATTTGGTCTCTTGGATCAAGAAGCTTCAGAATTTATCCCTAGATGAGATTTCTACACTATGTTGCTGCTAGATCTTCCAGGGAGCCAGCTAGCTGTTACCTAAGGTCCCTGAATGAACTGCACCAAGTAAAGCCCACAGGAAAAATAGCTGGAATAATACAAAATGCAAATACTGTTCCATTTTAGTGTCAGTGCACAGCAATGAAGCTATATATTTCAAGGATTTACCTCAGCTCATTAAATACGTCTTCAGATGTGCTGCCTTCAATAATGAAAACATCTTCCATGTCATCATTCAGCAAGTTGCAGGAGTAACCAATATTCATTGCCGTCTCTGGGAAAGGCAAACGAGGAAGATGACACATCTTAGCAGCCCCAAACTCCCACACTGTCTCTGTGGCCTTTTTACACACATCACTCAAAAGAGCTCTGAGCCTTTCAAAGTCAACAGTTTAAGAGAGCCAGGAGAGTCATCTTGATGGACATCACAGCAAATCTTCCCTAACTGAGCTTTACAAGGCCACAGAAAAAAGTAATTCTATCAAAGCAAAAGGCCTAAAACACCCTTTGGCCAACATACTTGGAGCAACAAAATACATTTCATATTGATTCAAAAAAATCTTTTCAGGATATTTAACTTTCCCTCCCCTTATCTCCAGAAAAGCCCTGAACCATATTTCTAAAGAAGAATATCAAGACATTTTGTTCAGAAAATTCTGAAAAAAAGGTACTTTGGTATTTCATAAGCAAAAGTATTACACATGGAACATGACAAAATGAAATTTTCTCAAAAATTCTCTGCTCATTTCTTGGATGGAATGATTTGCAAACATTTTTGGCCTCCCTGAAATATCATTGTTTCAGTGAAGTTTCTATTTCTCCAAAAGAATTTATTGGAGTCTATTCACACTTCTCTCCAATTTAATGCTTTTTCCAAAAGCCTATGTTTCCTTCATTTCTATTCTGGATCATTAATGCCAGGACCACATTGAAACAGACCCAAAATCCACTTTAGCATTAAAGTTCTTGGAAAGTAGGACAAGATTTTTTCCACTTTCCTGGAAAACATCTAGTACAGAGGGTCAACTGTACTAAATTGACACCTTTTTACAGCATATGACAGGGGCTATATAGGATGCTCATTGTCACATCTCTAATGGCAAAAGATGCTGCCTCCACACTGCTTCCAGCCTCAGAACAGGAATTAAGAACAGGCACTAGCTATAGTTATCTGGTCTAATTCCAGATAACTGGAGATTTGCCTCTCTGGCAATGAAGCAAAGCCCTGTAAGTTTGTCCTCTGTGCAGCTTTTCAAACGAGAAAGAATAAGAACATGGGTCTTAGCAGAACCATCCCATTGGTGGGAGAGAAGAGAAGCATCCAAAACTGTAGCTCCTTTACCTTGCTTGTCTCCAGTGAGAACCCATATCTTAATGTTGGCTTTGGCAAGAGTCTCAATTGTCTGCGGGACTCCATCTTGTAACTTGTCCTCAATCGCTGTGGCACCTAGCAGCTTAATAGAAAATGGCAGGGAACTGGTAAATTTTCCCATTGCTAGCAAAGGAGAAAGCATTAGATCTACAGGTAATTACTCAAGAAAACAGAAAAGAAATCCGGGAATAAGATTGTACTAATTTTCATTCTTCCTCAGCAAATTTAGTGTACAGAGTAGAGATCTGATCCTGCAAATGTTCTAGTCTCTGATACTCCAGGCTCAGCTGGATCATGAATATGCATGAAATTATTTGCCAACAGGTTTGCAGACCTAGGGGTCTATGTTCTTCCACATGTTCCCTTCACAGCAGAAGTACAAAGACAGCAGTGGATCTGTGTCTCCAAACCTCCATATGCATCCTCTATTATGGAGCTTGCTACCAGCAATATTGTACTGCAGCAGTCATATGGCTGCTAAGCATCTTCCTGAGCCCACAACAGACCTGTCCTCACCCCTGCTTTACATTGTCACACAACTAAACCAAAGACTGCTCAGGACACACACCTTCATTATTTTAAAGTTATTGCTTTTTCTGCATTTTGGAGATACTTGGTGGATTTAATCTATTGTCAAATTGACTTGAAGGTTTCACTGCTAACTCAGGTTTAGACAGCATCTGCTACCACCTACCTCCTGCTGCTGGGAGACTAAATTCAGGGGTTGGCTTTGAGCCCAAGATCCCTTTTGGCTTCCTGGAATGTTCATCATTCACCAGCTATGAGTGTTATCAATGTAGATAACAGCTCTGAGGGAAGTTCTCTATAGGAAATTCTCAAGGCTGCACAATCCACTTTTTACACCAGTAGTCCCTGGTCCAGCTAGTGAGAGCTTAAAAGCTTGTAGCATGTAAAGCCACCTCCTGGGAGTACCTGTTCATCCTTGGCAGTCTGAGTCTGAGCTGGAAGCCCAAAGGTGGACATTGATGTCAAATGTGCCCAGGAACAGAGGACAAGGGCATGCATTCCCCACAACCATTGTCTTTCTGTAGCTGCAGAAAAGCACAATAGTATTGTTGACAGTCCTTTGCCTGTCTGCCCATGACCTGCTGTCAGAGTGGCTGGAGGGACAGTTATGATGTCTTCTTGACTGTGGATCTTCCTTAAGTTTTATGTCAATCAATTATAAATAATATTTTTACTACTGCTTTCTGAATATAACCATGTTCCATCCCTTGTTGTCCTTATATCCTTATTCTCCCTAAGGATCCTTATCAGGAGTCTGCCACACAGAGGGATCTCTGCTCTTGCCCGTCAGCCTGACTATGGTAATTTGCAGTTTTCTAGATATCCACAAGACCCTTCTACTTCCTTGATGACTCTGGCTCTCGGACCCATTCTCTGTCACAAGCTAGGCTTTCCTACACATCCTCTGTCTCTCCCTGCAGCACATTTGGGAAGTCAAGTCACTCCTGTACAGACTACAGAGAGGGGTCTGGTGTAACAAGTGTTTTCTTCTGAGCTGCGCTTCTTCCTGCTGTGAGCCTGTGACCTCTTCTGTACTCAGGCCATGAGCTTCGTAAACCTTTCCTGCAAAGCAGCTGGCTCCCTAACCTACTAACCCTCCATGTCTTTCCTGCTTTGGACATGACCTGCACAGCATTTGCATGATGTATTCTCTTGACTGGAGGATTAGCATTTTCCCAGACCAGACCCAAAAGGGCAGTATGTTCTGCTCCATGGACTATGTAACTTCCAGAGGTCAGCCGCGACTTGGCTCACAGTTCTTCTTGATGCCAGGCCCTGCTGGCATCCTGAGCGTACAGCTAAGGGAAGGAGCAACAGTGTGGCTCCCAAGATTTCTGAGATTTCACTCACTGCTGCGAGTGAAAAAGCTGATTTGCTTCCCCTGAGATCCCACACATTCTTTTCATTCATTATTCATGGCTCTAAAACACAGGCAGACCCCCCAGGGCATTCAAAAATCTGTAACAATACTCATGGAGAAAAGAATGACTTGAAGATCACAGTTTAGCCCTATTTCAAATCGACACAAACATGTTCATGGACATCATCTCATCATGCTGCCTAGGGCTGCAAGAACAAAGAAGACACTCTCTGAAATGGAGGCACATGGGGCATTATTCACCGCCTGCCATTTCAAAGACAGAGAAATAAATAGAGCAGCCATTTGCACATACAAAGGATAGCTATGAAATATTTGTGTCCACATCATCTCCCTCAGACTTTGGTATGTCACTTCATCAGGAGAAAGCTACTCTGACACCTATGTGAGTTAAAATAAAACCATTGCCCTGCACTGGTGGCTGACACCCCAGTTACGGGCTCCTGAGGGAGGTGCCAGTAAAAACCCAGGATTGCCATATTCTTAACTGCTCCTGTCACACAACCCACTGAGCTCTTTGCAGAGCAATGTTTGCTGAAGTCATACTGAGCTGTTTATTGACAAACCACCATCCTCGCTGCCTCCCCCAGAGCTTGGCCCAGATTCCCTGAAACACCAACCATTAGGTCTTTTTCAATCTCTTCATATAACTCTGACAATTTATCTTCCCGTCCTTCCAAGGCAGTGCTTGCTTCATGGTGACGCCTGATCCAGTCCTGAAAGTAGTCTTCATCCAAGTTTTTATATGCCACCACGAGTGTCCTCAGACCCTCACCAGCAAACTCCTGTGAGACAGTAGTGAGGCAGAATAGGTCAAAGAAGAACAGTCTGCTCACCTGGGGTTACAAAGGACTCTCGGAAAGCAAACAGCTATCTGCAAAAGCTTCTTGCCTAAAGTCTGCAGAGGAAAGGTGAAAACATCACACCTTAGACCACAAACTCTGGGGTACTTTTTAAAAACTAGTTCCAGACCACTTTACCATTGTCATCCATGGTCTTTACAAAGAACAAATTCAAAAGAGCTTTCCTACTCTCTGGCTCTGAAGCTTTACAATTGACCAGGCAGTGATTTCCCAGACTTATATTTCTCAACATAAGATTCAGAACAGTGAGACCTAAATAAACACTGAACACAGCCTTGAACTTTGGACGTGGGCTCAACATTTTTAGAGTACGAATGCCAGCTGAAATGCACAGCACAGGCAGAGTCAGTTGTGACATCTCAGCAAGGCCTTGTAAGTGTTCTTTCTGCAGTTGTATGATTGACAGTATGGATCTCAGTGTTGGGCGGATAAACAGAGATGTCTTCATGAAAACTGAGGTGTTCCCCCAGGCTTGAAGTAAAGGTGTGTCAGGAGCAAGGTGTGTCAGGAGCAAGACACATCCTCAGCCAGTCTCTGCTCTGTCCTCTCTGATGCCTTTTCCTTGCTGCCCAGTCAACATATGATCTGGAAGAATGGGAGGTGAGCAGGTCCCAGAGTCTGCTCAGTCCTTTCTGACTGAGACCTCTCGGATTGCAATCACTACATATCTAAATTGTATTCAAGAAGGTAAAGAGCTCTGTGGCCCTTTACTGATTACCTGGGTTGCTCTAATCCAAGGCATACTTGAATAAATTGGGTGCATGTATTGTACAATAACAGCAGACTTAGATGGAATGTAATTGTTAAAACACAGATGCATTGTGCCATTTCACATTTTCATGTGTTTTACCTATCCTGCCTGGCTTCCAGCTCCTACTCCAGAGGAATACAGGTCTTCTGAATGTCCTGCACTGTATTTGCCATCCCCGTCCATATGTCCTGGATATCCCAGAGCAGTTCAAATGGCACCCAGTGCCCATGTTTAGGTAACTGATTTGAGACCTAAGGTTTTATGAATTTATTTTCCTCTCCATTCCCCATGAAAAAAAACCCCAAACAAACAAAAAACTAATGCTTAGATGCTGCTTCTGAAATCTGTTTTTTGTCTCAACACAAAGTATGTTTCCATACCTAGAGAAAAGGAAACCATCAAATGCAGAGATATTATGCAGAAGGAAATACTTACATTCAGGTGTTCTGTGGTCTCCTCTTTGAGAGAATCGCAGGATGAATGAAGCAGTTCATAAAGAATGGTGTCAGCTCCCTTGCAGTACAAAGTCAAGTCACCTTCTGGACTCTGCACTACAAGGAAGAGGAAAAGGAATACTACAAATCCCAGACTGAGGCACCTGGGATTCACAGAACTTGCATCAAAACACAGAAAGGTTTTCAGAGGTGTTCAAACTCTGCCAAGTGTTGGCAACCTCCCAGGAACCAAGAGAAGTTTTGCTTAGAACAGGAGATAATGCAACTGCTCTCCACTTTAGCAGTAGCAGCACAGGCAACTGTACCCAGATTGCATCGGTCTGAGCAGATGCTCTGTTAGACTACATGGTTCCTACAGGAAACACTTCAGGCAGGACATCTGCATTCAAAAGTCAAGAACAATTTGTTCTTAGGTAACTGGTCCTGATGCTTCTATTGTTCCTACCAGTAAAGGTATTATCACTCTCTTGCTACAGTTATGATATTCCAATTCCTGAAGTATCTGAGGATAATGGAGAGTTAATAAAGGCTACACAGGGTTTCTTGAATCATTTCTCCATTTTCCTTTCAGGAAAGTGGTCTTCTCTACTGAATCTTGCATTCTCTTTTCCCACTTTCTCAGACTGCATTGGTAATTTTGAAGCAGATTAGAAGGAAGGCTTTCCTGCACTGTCATGAGGGAGGTAAGATCACACATAAAGCTTAGTGTCTTCAGGAGGCTGCTCCATTATTGTGGTCCAGATGTTAGGATGTTCTCCCACCAGCCCAGTTTAAGTATTTATCTAGCACTGCTGCTGCATAACTAAAAAGTCAAGGCAGCCCATCTCAAGCACTCAGAAGTAAACGTTATTCAGAAAGCACTGCAAAGGAGGTCTCCTAGGAAAAGGCATCACAGCAGAATGAGGGCTAACTTGAGAGCCTAAAAAGTCAGGAAGAAAAGAAGGGAGCAAAGGGAACTTACCAATAACAGACATTCGCTTGCGAACATTGTTGAAATCTAGAATAGCCAGGAGTTTGTAGATCTTTGTTTCTCCCATTTCCACGACAGTGATGGTCTCTGGTGTGCGAGCCCGGAACACAAATCCAAAGTTTCTGGCAGCAGTGACGAGGGCTCCCTCATCAGGAGATTGTGCCTGATACACCAAGTTACCTAACATGCAAAAAAAAAAAAAAAAAAAATTAGTGTGGCTTCTGCCTTGTTTTGGAGGCTAAACAAATACAAAATCCAAGACATGGTATAGCAGTCAACCCTTTGCTTTTCTGTCTATCCCCAGAGGTGCAGCCCTAAAAAGCACCTTACGTCTACACATCTCCATCAAGTCCCATCAATCCATCCACCAGGCCAGTGCAAGGGGCTGCCTAGACTCTTTTGGGGTCATTTGTTACTCTCTTTGGAGTCTAACAGATCTCACTGAGAGGACAACTTCCTTAGGTTTAACCCCTTCTAGTTACATCTGCATGTATTTTTCTCATCAGCATTTTCACCTTATAAGCGTCAGTTAACGGTTCTAGCCTTTAAAGCAAATTTTTCACCCTGTCTGAGATTTGGGGAGACTGATCCAGTACCTGTGGGAACACTGGGTGAGCAGAGCTAATGAGTGTCCTGTGGATAAGGTGCTCTATGCTCTTTGCTTTATGGGACTTGGTGCAGAGTAGAGAAAGAGTGGGGCAAGCCACCTGCCACCTCAGGGAAGCTGTGGCACCTGCAACTTCTGCACTCTGGGGATGTAGTGTTTGCAGTAGTGTCAGCTCCACCACAGGAACACACAGGGAGTAGAGGCCCTGGTCTTTTCTCTTCCCATGTGGCATCTCCAAAGACACTGATTTATGTGTATCCATATACTACAGAAAATCACCAGGGAGCCAAAAGGACCAATAACAGTTTCTGTGGAGAGAAGACATACTGTGGTGCA
This sequence comes from Phaethon aethereus, assembly GCF_964289735.1. Classification (NCBI taxonomy): domain Eukaryota; kingdom Metazoa; phylum Chordata; class Aves; order Phaethontiformes; family Phaethontidae; genus Phaethon; species Phaethon aethereus. The sequence goes on along the minus strand of NC_138577.1, from coordinate 12,428,463 downwards.
GGATGAACATAACCACTTAGTTTGGTGTCTTCAACAGTCCTCACCTTCTTTCTTCTCTTCTGGCATCACTGTGTGACAAAGTGAGAGCAGCCGGAAGAACCTGTGTGTCGGGACATCACTCAGCTTCACAGCTTCAACCAGGCTGTGGTCATAGAAGGCAAACTTTGGGTCAGCTAACTGGTTGTATGAGAAGTCAACCTTCTCCGTGTTCTGCAAAAATATGGTTCAGTGTTATTTATGGAGTTTTCACATGCTCCCATCATAGCCCCCGCCTCTTCCTTACATTTACAAAGGGCTTTCTCCTGCAGGGCTGTTCATGACAGAGAATGATGAGTCTAAGTAAGTGGGAGGTCTTGAAAACTACTGAGTCACAGGAGAGGACAGGCACTTGAGGTGCCTTTCAAAGCAGCACTTGGGCTGACAACCTTATTAGCTAAAGATCCCTCTCTGTATGACAGTAAATGCTCCTATAGGAACCCTGCCAAAGGATTTCTATAGAAAAGAAATGCCTGCCTTCAACACATGCCTGCTTGGTGGCATCATGCTCCCAATTTCAATGGCTGCCTGTGATAGGGGAATATGGAAACTCAATTTAAAACATTTCAAAAGGCTGTGTTGTCCACCTTATTCTCCCAAAGCAAGAAAAAATTGTGATATGGAAAAAGACGACAGGCAACTGATGTAAAGGTTCAAGTCCACAGGCACTGCCCATTTTGTCTAAAAACAAAGAGCTCCAAGCAGAGGAGAAATGGCCAGAAGCTCAGAGCGTGATGTGTCATGGAAGAATGCACACTGCTGAGCCTGCCTGAGATGATTCTGACTCCCACCGCATCCTCGATGAGCTCAGAGTTTCCAGGATGGGAGTCATCCTCTTGACCTCTGCAAACTGACATTTAGCACTTACCACAAGAGCACAGGCCCACCCCACACGCACACGCAACTGCACAGCAAAGTCTAGGCACTGCAACACCATCGATGTGTGGGCAGCAGCCTGTTGACCTGCAGGACTCTGCTCTGGCAAGTATCATGGGCAAGAGGAGCTGCCAGGCAGCCAGTTGACAGGGGACCAGCAGGTCTCCCCAAGCAAGTCAGCCCTTTGCATTTTGGTGCCTGAGTGAGGGCAGTCTGGAGGCACAGCACTCGGCACAAATAGCCAATTTCAGTGAGTAATTTAAGTTTTAAATGGCCTGGAAATGAATCATTGGAACGAGGAGTGGGTTTTTCATCATCATCTTGCCATTTGTTGCTTGGATTACTGCATGCAGTTTTCAGACATTTTAGGCAGTGAAATCCAAGACATGTGGGTTTGTGTCAGCAAGCAGAGGCTAGACAGAAATGGAGAAATCACCCATTTTCACACTTTCCAATGTCCAGACATTAGGGGAATTTGACAGTGACCTTGTTATCAATATGAACTGAACTCACTGATTCCCTGCCAAAATTAATTAACTGCCAAAGATAATAAAATTCGCCAGTGTCCAGGTTTCCAACAAATATCAAAGGCCAAGTATTCAAGAGGAGCTGTGCATGCACTAGGGTGTCATGTGAAGCTGAGGGAACAGGGTGCACTCAGGCTACCTGACCTGCAGGTTTAAACCAGGCTTTCTGGAAGGGAATGCAACTCTGTCGATCCTCTGAGATCTGCAAGAGCACACATCCTTGTTGTCAGGGTCAATAGTGGGTTATGTCCACTAGCACCTACACAGGCAGGCTCACAGAAAGCACAGATCCTGCTAGCACTTGAGCACTTACCTCATTTATTTCTATTCTTTGCCCAGACATATCATACACATCACCTGCAAGCAAGAGAGACTGATGTTATAGCCACAAACTCCAGATAAGTGCAGTCTCTGAGTTTCTCTACCACAAAAATTGGTTAAAGTGTTTTGGAGATAGTATCTAGATTTTGTTGAAAAAAGTTTCAGTAAGCACAAATATCTTGACATGGGTACTGGAGACTGATAAGTCATATCAATCAGTTCCTAGGTTAATCCATGACAAAATCCAGAGACTGACAGATACTTGAGACACAAAGCAGTTAACATAAAAATGACTGATATTTGGGCAAAGAAGACTTGGCTCAAGCTGAACCCAGAAAGGACATAGTACTGGGTAGGAAACAAAAGTGCTTTCAGGTCGTGACTTTTCTTGTACCTTCCCTTTGGGATGTGAGACAAAATCCATATCCTGGATCACATTGGGTTTGCAACAGTCCCTGGAGAACCACAGAGAAGGAGTCGTCAAAGCCCATTCTTCCCATGCCTAGGTAGTAAAGCTTCTCCATTCACTTTCCCTGAACTAATAATCTAGTCACAGAAATGAAAGGCATCTCATCTCCAGGAAACACTTTTGAAACTTCTTCTGCCTGAAGAAAACTTTCACATGGAAGGTCTGCACTGTGCCCACCCCAGCCAGATCCAACACTTCATTGAAATAAGATTGAAATATATGAATGATAGATCCATATCTGCACTAGCAACCTCAACTGTGATCAAAGTCAGTGTAGGTATTGGTAGTCCCTCACAAAAGAAGAAACTCAGAAGCCACGTCTCCTGAGAACTGCACATCAGTTGATCCCTTGGGAACTGTAACTGAGAGGCTTTTAGACACTTCTTTCCCAATGGAAAGCCTAAGCCTCTGGAGTACCTTCCCTGGCAGCAGAACTAACTCATCCTTTCTGGCATGGTTTTCCCAAATGCCCCTGAGCAGCAAATCCAAAGAATTATATTCCTAGGAAGAAGCTAAGCATTTAGAAAACTATAGGCAATAGATTGTCCATCTTCTTTATGCATATTTCCCATTCATTTTTTGAACCCACATCCTATATCTATATTAGTGGTGACATCCACTTTGGAAAAGTCAACTAAGGACACACGAATGAACAGACTGAATATTTTTCAAACTGTTTAGCAGCACTAATGTTGGCTAGCATAGTAGCACTGTTTGAGATATGGTGGTCTCCAAATATACACAAAACAAGACTTACAAGAAGAAATAACTTCTTTTATTAAGCCAGTTGATAGCACTGTGAAAAAGACAAGCTTTCTGGCACACTAGTCCATCAGCAGGTTTGACACAGATGAAACAAGCATCAGTCTATGAATAAGTGGTGACTAATTTCTATGGGGTAATCTAATGGTGTTAATCAATTAGTCAGTTTGCGAATTGTTAGCACCCCTTGAGCAGTGTGAAGAAAACTGCCCAGGGCCATACAGTGAAAGAGCCTTTTAAGTCAATGACTGTTAGTATCTAAGAGAGCTAAAAACTTTTGTTTCCCATTGTTTCCAAATCCCTAAAAACTTTTCTCTCTTCTGGTAGGTGAAGTATGCTAGACCTAAAGACAAATGACAACGCCATTGACTAGGTGCTGACCAAAGTTTCAGCTACGTGAACAGGATGTGGAAAACTGTTGCTCATGACATAAGAAATTGCTGAATGTGAGGGATAACAGTGTGAGAAGCTGGCAAAATTTGCAAATAACACCATGAGGGATGGCCGATTTTACAAGTGGGAAGTTAGTTAGGAAGAGGGAGTTTGTTACGTGAGTTATGTGTTACGTTTTGCAGGGCTAGAAATACCTGGGTAACCATGTCAATAATACCATAAAAGGCTGAGATTACCTAGGTAGTGATATAAGAAGAAAACAAATTTGAGTACAGATGTAGTAAAACTGGGACCAATGAAGAAAAAGTAATAAGGTGCAGGTTCTTTAGCTGGGATGACACTGGGGCGGAAAAAGGGAGGTAAACGGGTGACCAAAAGGGGAAACAAGGGACAGGAAAACTATATTAAGATACACAAATTATGTAATCAGGGCTGTCCATGCATTTGATCACTGCAGCTTCTTACAAGACATTCTGGATATCACATTTCGTCTCTGTGAACCAAGAGGCACACGATGGAATAAAACGCAAAGAATAAGACAAATAGATAACATACCATAGGATTTGCCATTGATGGAGCACTTGTTGAAACACATGATGTTCTGAGTGAGAGTGCCTGTTTTGTCTGAGAAGATGTACTTGATCTGTCCCAGCTCTTCATTGAGTGTAGTGGTACGGGCCTGAGCTGGTGTGTCATTCAATGGATAATACATTTTACGGTCCCAGTCAATGTAGAAACTGTTACCCAAGCGTATAATCTCTACACTGGTGAAACAGAAAGAGGAGGTCATGGAATATTCATTAGTTTAAGGGACAAGATCTTTATCTTCAGCACCACCGTAAGCAATTGCAATTAGAAGACAACTTTGAAGGTAATGACAGGATGTACTCATCAGGTTGTCCTCAAATGGCAGTTAGCAAGCAATGCTGAAGCAAGTCCCACTGAAATCATCTGTGAGGCTGTAAATTCCTTTCCTTTATTTATAAAGTAACATCTTATAAATGTATTTGAAAAGTTTCGTAAGTTTTCAGACTGAAAAGTGAGGCAGGAGCAGTGGGTTTCACTTGGTGCAGTTTTGGGAGTAGTGCTCAAATGGGGAAGATTTGCAGCAGGGCTCTGATGCAAGCAGATGAGCACAGCCATTGCTGAAACAACCCAGAGCTCTACAACCAGAGTCATTGTGTAACTCAATACAACCAAGGAGCCATATCAGCTCACAGATGACATGAATTTCTACCTTGCTGCTGGTGTGACATACTGGACAGGAATGGGATTCATTCTTTCTATTGACTAACGCAAAAGAGAGTCTCAGTAGCAAAGCTGCCTGAAGAGTTAGGTGCAATGATAAACTATACAGGCATACTCAGTCTATACTCTAACCTCAAGGTCTTGAGAGCATCACAGATACATTGCCTACTCTTTACCCCTGCTTTCCTATCTGCAATAACCAACATAGCACTATGTTCTCTGAGAAGTGGCGACATTCACTCTGCTCATACTTCTCCAGGTACTCTGGGTCCTCAACCTGATTACACCTACTTACTTGGCAAGCCATTACTCACATGAGCCCTACAGCCATCTCAGAGAACATGCCATTCACTTTGGTGGGCAGTGGAAGTGGGAGAGAGTAACGCTAACTATAGCAGGCTTCCAGCCTTACTCCTATAGCATCCTACACCTCCCATTTCACTGCAAAATCATCCTCTTCTCTTCCAGAGCTCACTGCTGTCCCTACTCCAACCCTGACAAAGATGTCCAAAGGCAGCAGAAAGAAGAAAAGCATTGCTGTGGTTGTGTGTGATCGTCCGCAATGGGGTTGCATTTTCCATCTAGGAAAAATGCTGCTCCCAGCTAAGGCAAAAGCTAAACTCTCCTAAGATGAAACATGAAAGGAGGTTCTGGCACGTACCTGACATAGAGTGAAATTGGCACCACTGTGTTTAGAATGATCACATATGACCAGAACATGAGGAAGCCGGAGTAGGAGGCAGAGTTGACGCCGTCTGCCCAGGGCAGATACACCTGGAAGTAATAGCCCTTATCATACTCCCAGATGCCATTGCCAATTGCTAGGATAAGACACATCAGTGCTAAAAATGCAAAGATCTGGAAAAAAAAATATTACATTTTAGAAACAAGTAATTTACAATGTACAGGTTAATCAGAAGACCCTAATGAAATTTGGTTGGATGGCCTGAATCACAGGAAAAGGTTTCTAGGGGTGAAGGAGAAAAACCAGAAAAGTTATGACACTTTTACCTCAAGGACAAAATTATACAGTGCAGAGTCTGGCAATTTAGAATCACAAGACCTCAAAGGTGGGGATTTAAGTCCCAGGCAGAGACCTAAACCAGGGTGTTCATGGGCAGCTGGCTGCAGAACATCAAATCTCATTAGAGGTGAACTAAGCTGTGGGTCCTCAAACACCTGACTTCACACTTGCCAATACAAACTGCCTGGAGGACTTCATCTGGACATTTCTGTATATATCATAGTTTTCCTCATCATTTTTTAAAAACTACCGAAGATAATTTGTACACAGAAAATCCAGCACTGTGCAGGTTGGAATTCAGCACTGGCTATCATTCTGATGGTTAAAGGAGAGTTAATCACTGACTCAGGACTAATGGTTGCCTTGGTACCTGCCATCACAATCTGATTACATTTCTTTCGAGCAAACAGAAAGCAACACTAACCAGTGATGTGTATCCTTGGACTTTAGAGAAGCCTGTTTCCTGAAGCCTAAAGCAACGAGGAGAACAGCAACAGGGAAGAGAATTTCAAAGTGGGACACCTTAGTGAAAACTGGGACTTCCTCAGGAACACCATTTCATGGACTCGAAAGCATTACACAGGCCATAAAACATTTTTTTAATTAAAAGAAGACAAGAACATAGCAATAAAATTATTTGGAAAAGAATACAAAAAGAAGGGGAAGAAGGGAAGTTAGCAGACATTAATATAAACAGCAAGGAATTGTAGAACTATGAATATCTAATAATCAGATAAAATATCAAGAAAAGAAAACAGTAAACTCAAAAACAGGTGTGGAAAAAGCAGACATGTTGAACAGACAGTCCTGCAAGAATAAAGGCGGAAGGAAGCAGAAGGAATTCTCTATTGCACATGATGTTGCAGATGGAAAAGACAGGTTACATTCTGTGACAAGGAGAACTATATGGCTCTATCTCTTAATGAAAAGCATTTTCAATGGTGTAGGTCCAGATAATTTAAAGACGAAAACTTAGAGGCACTAGCTTAGAAATTCTCTTAACCAGTATGGTTAATTTTTAACAATGCTTTGAAAATTGGGAAGCTCCACCATCCTGAAAATTTGCTAGTGTAATTCCAATATTTGAAAGGTAGAAATGGAGATTGTGGGAAAGATAAACTGAAGTTAGCTTGATATCCTTCCTGGACAAATGATAATAAAAACAGTTCTGTTGATATAGACTTCTCCAAACATTTGACGTAAAACAACCAACATCGTAATAAAAATGTGAAGATATGGAATCAACAGGCTGCACAAAAGAGCAATTAAAAATAATCTTTTGCAAGTATAATCATTACGGAGGAAATATCAGTAAGTTGGGCCATTATGTATAAGACCACCCAGTAACAATCACGTTAAAACAGTAATCAACCTTCTTAATAATTGAGGTACAAACACAGAAACATTGCTAAACACAGAAACATTGCTGGTAAAGCTGATACTTGTATTGCTGAGATAATCTATGAGAGGAAGAAGGATACTTTTATGGAATGATTTGAATCACTTGGCGAAAAGTTCATGTCCGACCAACTTGAGTTTTAATACCAAGAAGCTGCTAAAAGGAGACTGCAGTAAGTAAAGGTACTGGGCTGAGTTTCAGGGGACACATTTATTTCCCACATCGATAGTAGCTTTTCTATTTAATTGTTGGAGGCCCAATAAATTACTGCACTTGTGAAATGGAGACAATACTGCTTGCTGGTAAGGAATATGTTGCAGTGTTTTTAAACCTCTGTGACCAGCAGGAAAAACAAACTTCATTTTATGCTGTTGTAATCATCAGGACTTAAGGAGGCATGACCGAGGGACAGGTAATGTCCTTTATTAAGCCAATAGACATAGATGGAGAAAATAGACAAGCCTGCCTATTTTTATAGATATTTCTGTTGGTCAAGCAAAAGATATTACTTCTCTCTGCAGACCTTGTCTGTTGTAAAAGAAATTAATTAGAAGAGCCAGCGGGCTCTTGTATCTTATCAACATACACTGAATGATTTCTCGCTGCCCCACAGGATGAAAACTATCAGTTTGTACAATATCACAATCCATGTAGGAAATTCAATGTGTGATTCAGCAACAGAAATACACATGGGGCAAGACAGCAGCTGAACTTTCCCATATCACAGCAGTTCTTGTCTACGACTGCACTTGCTTTATGTATATTTTGCTTTACGTGCATTTTGCATGTCAACACTCTCATCTCTAACAGCTCAACTTGTGTGCAATACTCATGCTTACACAGCGTTCACTAACATGCTGCTTGCTTTTAGACAAATGCAAAAGACCGAGCTGTTAACAGTGGCCCCAGAGATTAATTTCTGTGCAGAGAAACAACTGTGTGCGGGGTGTTGTAATCATAACCACAGCTCTGCAAGAGAAGGACGAGAAAAAACCCTGATCGTAGGCTTGTGCATGCTCATGGGGCTTCCCAGCATGAGCATCCTGCTTCCCTGGGTCCTGCCCATGCAGGTCCTCTGTGCGACTGAGTAGGCTTTTTATAAAGAGGAGGTGACTTTTGACAAACATTTCCTGTTGGACTGTGAATTAAAACTGTCTTGGTTTCTTTATTAGCACTTTGAGTTCTCTTCTAGGATTTGAAGCAGTAAGTTGTTTAAGGATGAAGGTGACAGCCCTATTCCTCTGAAAACATGCTTCCCCAAAGCTGCTAAAAAGCACGTTTTGGAGGAAAAAGCATTCCTGGAGTTGGTGGGTGTGTCCCTAGAGGAGGAACATTCACTTCTCTCAGAACCCCAAGAAACACTCCCAAATGTGAAAAAACAGCTATGGTTGCCATCTGGAAAGTTCCACTCCTGATTAACCCTTGTTAGGACACACCAGGGCGACATTTAACCAGGACTGCATTGGCGAGACCTGCTTAAACACTGCTTTGTGCCTGGAAGTTTTATGGACAATTAAACACAAAATAGCTTTGCAAGTGTTAACATGGAACAAGTTTCATCACACTTAAAATGAGCTATTTATAGCAAGCTGAGGCTGCTTTGTATTTCCAAACTCAAAAGCGCAATATAATGCCTCTTTTTATGACTGTGCTTTGTAACCTTCGGCTGCCCAGTGAGCTGGAAGGACCAGATGTCACATCCCCTCGGGTGTGCAAAGAGCCTGGTGCTTAGGGTAGGACACAGCTTTACTTAGACGTCAAAATGTTAGGTGCCTTAAAAATGTGTGAATGAGAAAAACACACCCTTGGCTCCACCAGCACCCAAGAACCCAGGCAGAGTCTGATGCAATCAACTGCAACTTGCTCAGCTTCTTAAAGCAGAGCCAGGAGGTAAAATCATCTTGTTTGTGTTCATGAAGAGAAGCCAAACAGACTGAAAGCTCTGGGTGGGACCTTTGGCTTGTGAAAGGAGATTTGGCAAACCTTAATTGAATGCTAAATTCCAAGTTCCCTATTCACTTTTTCTCTGCTCCGTTTCTGTGCCCTGTGGATCCCTCACAGCCTCTCATCCTTTCCAGCTATAGCATGGCAGAACAGCTAAGAAAATGTGATGTTTTTCAAACGTTTGCAAAATTTTGAATGTAAAAGGCCCAAACCTTGCTTGATTTTGCTGTCCCCTTATGTGTGAGCCAAGAAAACACTGAGGAAAACAAGCTGATGATGGTAATCAGGATCTTCACTTGGTGGAGACCGGTGTAAGGTTACTAAAGTCAAGGGCATGTCCTTACTGTACATGGAGCAAGGACTCAAGAGGGCTTGAAGATGACCCTGGAGTGTCTCTCTGTGCTGTGGCACTGCTTTACAGCAAATACACACATGCAGATGCTCAGAACACTGCTTCACAGCTCTGGGAGTCAGGCTAGCTGCTGCTGCTATGGTACTTTTTCAGTCTCACAGAGGCACAACCTGCTCTGTAACACCTCCCATCCCTGAGCCCAACTAAAGAGCTTTTGGGATCCTGAAGAAAAAGCAGGAAGACAGGGGCTGGGGAGAAGTGGTAAAGTTGGAGAGTGGGGCAGGCTTGGAGAGGTCTGTGCTATAAGACGCAGTGCTGAGGGGGCACGAAGTCACGCAGGGCAGCGAGACCTCAGGGCAGCCTTGCTGTCATGGCCAGGCTTGCTTTTGGATGCCTTCTGCAGGGCTTGCTCCAGCGCCTGGGGACAGATCCTGAGCCCAGCCTGGCCCTCAGTTTGGGCTGGAGAGCAGAGCAGGAGAGAAGAAGAGGGAACAGTGGGCAGAGGAGTGTCCAGAGTTTCCCAGTGTCATAAACTGAAGGTGGTGCAGCATGCATGAAAAAGTATGAAAAGCTTGCATCCAAAGGAAAACAAAAGCCTGAAACTAAAGAGTTTTTTTTCAAGCAATATTGAATAAAGCAGTGTAGAGTGTGTGTCTCTGCAGAGTGAGTAACAATGAAAATAGTCCTTTCCCTGATTGGATTTGAACTCAAGCAATAAAATCTTGGGAGAGTGTCCGTAAAAGAATCACTACCTCTGCCTGGAAGTGTTTGCCATTTGTCAAAACCACTGACAAGCTTAAACTTCAACTCAGATCTGTTTTCTAACTTGAGGAGAGTATCTGCTATATTAGATTAGTGTTCTCAAATTTCCCAGCTGCTAAAAACACCAGTTTCTGAGTATTAATGAGACAATGTCTAATATTTTACCCTAATGTGCTAAGTCAGAAGCTGGCATCATGTAAATTAACAAACTCCATTACCAAGTCCTATGCAGATATCAACAGAGATGCCAAGAAATCGGGAAGAAGAGAGAGAACTACAATGTTTATTTAAATAGAAAATGACAAAATTACTAGGGAAAAAAGGCATTTGCAGGCTTCAAAATGATTCTCAGAAAAAACGCAGAGCAAGGGAGAGCAGAGCAAAAGCTCAGAAGAAAGGTCCTTAATGATGTCAAAGTAATGGCCTTGCTTTGCAAGATGGGCTGGCAGAGGTGCTGCAGAACTCAGGCTGCTAATAAATTATTACATAATTTTTCTTTTTATCATTAGTCACTTCTGATATTCCCCAATGAAGACATATTAATCAGACTTACCACCAACACGAGGACATTCATGAGCCGATCAATGCTTGTCCGTTTAAAAGTTGTTTTTCCACTGTTCTGCATTAGTTTGGTGTCCGGCCCTAGAGGTGAAACACATGAGTTTTAGTAATAAAACTTAGCTGTTCTAAAGCTGATTCCCTCTGAGGCCCCACTTTGCTTTAGAGCATAAATACCCATCACAGCTTTCTTGAAGGCAGGTACATACAGTTTACAGTGCTGGTGGGAAACTTAGGGAGAAAAAGTTTAAGTCACTTGCCTTAGGTTATATGGAGAGAATCACATAAAGCCATTAATTCTGGATTTTGATCTTGCTCTCTTCTTTCAACAGTCAATCCTCCCTTTCAAGTTTAATGACTTTTCACAAAATACCTGATACTGCTGTGTTATTAGCAACATGTTTTACATAACCTCGCCTGTATACAGCACTATAGAAACAATAGAAGGTCTATGTTCATAAAAAGCATGGTCTATAATAATATTATTGATGACCCTGATGTTCCAATATGGATTAAAATCTCATAGAAATTATGTGGAATTTTTAGTCCAATACACCTAAGAAAAAAGAAAATCTTTGAACAAGCCTGGTGAGAGAAAGAATCCAATTGGCCCAGTGGGGGCCAGTAAAGGCAGATTTACTTCAGCTTTAATTCTTAAACAGATTTAATTCTTATATTTTTTCTTATTGATTGATCAAGACTTCTCTCATATACTTTGCTGCATGCATTTCTGAAATAAAAGAATATTTCTGCATACTAAAGCAATTAATCAAGTTGGAATTGGATGTTATAATGTAGCCGTTTCCTCTTATAAAAAAATCTCAGATTCAAATCCGCTGTACTATGCACCATTTCCAGCTCTAGGCTGGAAAACTCTATGTTAAGCCAGGGGATCTCATAGAAACATAGAATATTTGGGTTGGAAGGGACCTTGAAAGGTCACCTAGCCCAACCCCCCTGCAGTGAGCAGGGACAGCTCCAACTAAACCAGGTTGCTCAGAGCCCCATCCAACCTGACCTGGAATGTTCCCAGGGATGAGGCAGCTACCACCTCTCTGGGCAACCTGGGCCAGGGTTTCACCACCCTCAATGTGAAAAATTTCTTCCTTAGATCTCATGTATTGTTTTGCTTTTGTTCTTGCACCTAGTAGAAACATTTTTTCCAAAGAAGAAAATTCTTGGTTCCTGTGTGCATACTGGGTGTGATGTACTTCCACGCTAGTGCTGCTATGGTCTGCAATTCATATGTCATTTTTTCTACCTACCGGCATAAATAACGAGACCAAAGCACCACTCAGTGTTCCTGATCGTACAGCCCCTTAGCAACATCTTCTCATTGTCCAGGGCATACTTCTCTCCTCGAAGAGTCAGAGTTCCTGTGAACTTATCCAGTTTGTTATTTGGTGCCTCACATTTGACTTCACCTGTAAAAAGAAGGTAAAAACAAAAATATGGTGGAAACCTACTTAGCACAGAAATATGTCAGTACTGCATTCTCAGCTGTTCCACAGGCAGGGAATATTTCACACTGTAGCTGCAATCCACTCCCTGTCATTCCCATCCTCTATCCTATATTTACTAATATTTTTGGATATTGCTCCTTCCCCATATTCATGTCATAAGCCAATGGAGCACAATGAATTTGGATTTTTCCTATTCTTTGAACATGACAATCTTGTACTGGTAGAGCCCAAAACAAAGTTTCTATGCCTTTTATTCAGGTAAGAAGAAATGCTGAACCAGCAAAGTACTTTTAATTCTTCCACAGCAAGTTCATAGTGGTAGGATGTCACTGGATAACTTAATAAAAGTGCTGATCTTGTATAATTCCTATTCCATTTTCTTTAAAACTGCAGGAGCCCAGGCGAAAAAATCATAGCCTGAAGGAAGCAAGAGAGTAATTAAGTGAGGTGTCTTTGTTCACTGTTTTTTAATTTAATCTGTTTTATACCTTAAATTCCAGAAGCACATGAAAAAAGATACTGCTACCGTCAGCCATGTAGCTGACACTGTAAGTGACTGGAGAGCCTGTTTCTATTTCCATGATTTATATTTATTTCTTATAATAAAGTGTGTTCACACAAAACTGTAAACACAGACACTTCGTGATAAAAACTATTATTTAAATCAAAATTGGCATGCAACATGTAAAGATTCAAAGCAGAGCCCTCTAGATGTACTGAGAAAATACAAATACATCTTATTGAAAGGGAATCCAAAAGTTCAGTCTGTTCAGTTAATCAGCAGGAATGTTAAAGTTATTTTGATTGCAGGCTGCAAATATCTACATAAGGACTTATTTGCAGAGAATACAGCTTTTCCAGTCATTCTCACACAAAACACACCAAGCTCAACAGACTGGAAGCAAAATCCAGAGAAGTACAGAAGAAAAGTACAACTTCAAGTGTGGTTGGTACTCTCCACTACTGCAAATTTTAAAATCAAGAATGGATGTTCTTTTCATAGAAAAGTAGCTCTACTCTGGGGCTTGAGTAGTCAACAGACTTGAAAGATGAAACCTCTGGGAAATTCTATGACATGTGACATCAGAAATCATGATTTCATAACAGCTGTGCTGATCTTCTATTTTGTCATCTAGTTAGTCCAAGAACAATCAGACCCGTACTCTGTCACTTCTAAAATTCTACAGTAACCAGACCTGTCTCAACCTAGCAACCCCTTAAAAAGCACAAAGGAAACAGAGGCTTTGCAGTGTAACCTGAAACACAGCACAATGAGACTTTGGTGAACAAAGCCCAGGGCATGATCCCTCACCGGGAAGATTGTGCTTCTCCTCATGCCAGGTGTGGGACAGCGCTCGTGTGAGCACCTTGTGTCAACATCCACATCTGCTTTCAGGTAAGCACGTTGATCTTGGTTACTGATACGCTGATTTTGAGATCACAAGAGGTTCATCCAAATTGGACCGATCACAGAAACATGAGAAGCTCTAGAGATTCACTGAATATACCTGCACTGAGCCAGTAACTGTGCAGCTGAAGATACTCAGCAAGGCACTGTGCTTCCTCCTACCATTAACAGTAAGAAGATATCTGGAATGCATTTCACCTGAAACAGTTAAATACTGCCAAGTCTACATGTGATAAGAAGCAGGTAACTGAAAAGTATTGTTTCCTTTCTCATCTCCCAGTTCCCCAAATCAAACAATGTTCAGCGCTTTGCAAGCATCTTCCTTATCTGAACCATCGCAATGTCAACAAACATCATAACTCACATTAAGCATTCAACTGAGTGCCTATATTAGCTGCTCAACCCTTTCCTCTCTTCCTGTCTTAAGAAGTAATTAGATAAAGAGTTACATAAATATTTAAATACTTCTACAGAGGTTTGCTAAAGGAAATGCAAGGTTGGGTCTGATTCCAGGCACTCTTCCCAGTACTCTGCCAAATATAAATCATCCTGGGAAACATTTTATTCATTTTAAGTATCATGAAGAGGCCACTTTTATTTACAACATAACTAAAATAGAGATTTAAAAGAGAAATAAATATTTGGTAAGAAGAGTTTTAATTTTCCAAAAGATTTCAAAACATTTTTTTAATTATGCACATTCAAGAATGTAGTATCCTTAGATAAGCATTACACAGAAGAGGCTTGAAAAATTAAAGATGAAGATTTTGCTCATAAATTGATAGACACTGCAGCCTCTTCAGGCAAATAATTAAGGCATGCCATTCTGACTGTTAACATAAAGCATCTAACTGCATGTGTAAAAACGTATTTCTCAAGACCAAAATGCTCAGAACCTCAGCCATCACTTCTGAGAAATCCTGATGTACTGAGCTGACACTCAGCCGAGACCACACACATAAAACCTCCACACTGAAGGCAAAAAAAAAGTCTGTGCCTTTGGATGACTCTAGCAGAGACAGTCCCAGCTATGCTAACACTCTGCCACGTCCCCACGGTTTGTCCTGGAATCATCTTGTTATTTCAAAGAGAATATTTAAAATTTATTTTTCCTCTTTGTCTAAAAATATTTCTTGAGAGCCTGCAGTCCTTGAGATGTTCCAAGGACAGTTGTACTCACTCCACCCCTTCCCATACCAACTCCTCTCGTAACCCTGCCCATGTAGCCAAACCAGCAGGGCACTGCAGAGCGTGACTAACACTGCTTGGTCTGTTCCCCCATCCTCTCTCAGCAGACAGATGATGTGTGAGCGTGGATGATTCTGGTTTTGACAGGTCTGGCTCCTTTCTGTGTATGTGCTGCTGTATATTTGATAGACAAAACAGTGCTGAGAAAGGACACGTTGCCCATTAACCACATCTGCACTGCTTGTCTTCAGATATCTCAAAATGCAGTTTTTATTGTGGCATCGAGAGAGGAGAGAGATGCAGGACAAGGCTTCAGGCTGGGAGGTTGTCACCTGTCCTGTGTGCACAGAACAGAGTTAGTCCTCTCCGCTTGTCTGGAAATTGCCACTGCTCAGAAGCTAAATGTAATCAACGCAACAGCCTTGCTGCATCAATGTAGAGGTGAAATATATTGTGAAAATAATTTGAGGTCAGAACTAAGCATGCAGTTTGGGGAAAACAGGTTCCGCTGCGCAATTACAAGAACTCTTGTATTGAAGCTTGAGATGAGGAGTCTCAACATGCACAGACAGATGCTGAGGAGAAGTGTGCAGCCAGAAGGAGAATTGCCACAAATGCAATTTCAGGTAAGAGCCATGCACAGCGCCAGGAGACCTGCAAGCAAAGGGGGATCTCTTTCTCTATGTCTACTGTTGATACCTGTTGTACAGACTGCAATGTCCCCTTTCTGTTTTCCTGCTGCTGCATCCAGAGGACCTCTAGCAAGGAGCAGGGAACAGCCTGGAAGCAAGACTCCCAGGCACTTTCTGGACTCTGATGTTTGGGCAAATGTTTTGGAAAGTGAATTTTCCATGTAGACTCACCGCTGAACTCTGTCAGTTTCTGAAGATCTTCTCCAAGCTCTGCAGTGACTGTCAGTGCCTGCTTCACCTTGAGGTTTGTCTCACTGTAACAAATAACATGAGACAAAAATATGAACTGAAAGTCATACGTGAACTGAAAGCTCTCCCTGAAAGTCACTTCTCTTCTTGAGGAGAGTCTTCTTCCTTAGACATCTGATGGACCATGCCATCATTGGCCTTCCTTACCTGGCCAAAGGCTGCAGTTGTCTCTCTCAGTTGCAAAGACAGGCAGGCCAGAGGAATTCTGGACATAGTACCATGGTACCAAAGAGGGTGAGGTGTGCTCTGTCTTCTCATTTTCACCACAAAGTGCAAGACCAGGCATTTCAGCTCCCTGAGCAGCTCCCTGTCTCTCCTGCAACCCATACCACACTGAACCCTAAGGTATCTGAACATACAGGAGCGCTCTGGATCGTCTCCCGTGGTGTTCTGGTCCTGAAGAGTACTCCAGTCCTTGGAATAGCTAGCTGGGGAGTTTGAAATGCATTGTCAAAGAAACACTGCATTTGTTCAGGGCCTCCTAAAAGTGTTCCCTGGCACCTGTGAACTACAAGCTTATTTTCAGCAGCAATTAGATGGGGGAAGTTCAGAGTGCTGTGTGTAGGGTTTTGGGCGAGACATGATTTCTTGGTCTCTGTGGTCTTGCTTAGTCCTTCAAGGTGATGCTAGGTCCAGGTAATGCAGAAAAGGTGATGCAAATTGGGTCATAAAGATGAGGTCAGATCCAGTTTATTCCCATTAATACAAATTAGTTATAGAATTATACAATTATAGACTCATTTAGGTTGGAAAAGTTCAAGTCCAACTGCTAACCCAGAACTGCCAAGTCCACCACTAAACCATGTCCCTAAACACCGCATCTACATGTCTTTTAAATACCTCCAGGGGTGGTCACTCAACCACTTCCCTGGGCAGCCTGTTCCAATGCTTGACAACCCTTTTGGTGAAGACATTTTTCCTAATAACTAATCTAAACCTCCCCTGGCACAACTTGAGTTGCAGCCCTCTGACTTGTGGCTAGTTGTACCCTGGAGTGAGCAACATTTGGAAGCCTTTGCAGTGTGCATGCATTAATATTATGGTATAGCAGTCCAAAGGAGATTACTGGAGCTATTCATTGTGATTATGTCATCCAGATAATCCAGCTAAGAGAAAAGACTAAATGCGATACAAGAAACAGAAAGATTCTGCCAGTGACCTGGGATATTGCAAGAACACATTTCAAACTCTCAGTGTTAGAATAACTGTCACTAAAAATAAAAGGCCCCTCCTTACATGACGTTTGCACTGAAGGAGGCAAAAGTACCCACCAAAAGATGTTATTTTCAAGATACCTACCCAAAGTTGATTCTACATATTAGGAAACTCTTGCTACAAAAGACACTGCAGCTAAGCTTGCAGCACCCAGGGTCACCAGAGAAGATTTGGCCTTGCAGTGGCTGCAGTGATTGCACCCGAGGGCCAGGCTCACTCACCCGTCCAGTTCAGCTGTCTCGATGTATGTCAGGCTGTGCGGCTCACTGCTCGACAGTAACAGCAGATCGGCCTGAACATGAACAGACAGACTTGGCATGAGTTCGTGGAGTCAGAGGGCATGGCACCACAATGTTACTTGTGGTTTCTGAATGTTGCAGGTCTCTGAGTGAGCTATCATCATCACTACTGACTAATTTGCATGTGAATGATAAGAGTAATTACAGAGACTGTGAGCAAGATGGAGAGAAACTACTTACCGTCACAAAGTTGTTGTTTTCTAGTTTTATTATATCCCCCACTTGGACGTTCATCCATTTTTCGTCCTTCAACCTGCAAGAAAACTCCTACTAAGTTCGCACGTAAAGTAAATACCACTTGGGAAAGTAAGATACTCTGCTCTGCTCCTGAAGCAGACTGTAGGTACCATCAGGTAAAATGGAGCTGGGTCTGCCAGATGTGGCCTGATCCATCCTAAGCTAAGGGAACACCACAATACAAAAAAGGCAGCAACAGTGGTTGGGGTGACCTGTGCAGGGTTGAGACCAAGCCCCACAATAGCAGCACAGCCTGTCTTTCGCTCCAAACTGACTAGTCCCTTCCTTTGGCTGCATCCAAAGCAGCGTGGCCAGCAGGTGCAGGGAGGGGATTCAACCCCTCTGCTCCACTCTGCTGAGACCCCACCTGGAGTTCTGCATTCAGCTCTGGAGCCCTCAGCACAGGAAAGACATGACCTGTTGGAGTGGGTCCAGAGGAGGCCACAACAATGATCAGAGGGATGGATCAGCTCTGCTGTGAGGACAGGCTGAGAAGAGAAGGCTCCAGGGAGACCTTATTGCAGCTTTCCAGTACTTAAAGGGGCCTTATAAGAAAGATGGGGACAGACTTTTTAGCATGGCCTGATGCAATAGGACAAGGGGTAATGATTTTAAACTAAATGAGGGCAGATTTAGAGTAGATAGAAGGAAGGAATTTTTCCCAATGAGAGTGGTGAACCCCTGGCCCAGGTTGCCCAGAGAGGTGGTAGATGTCCTGTCCCTGGAAACATTCCAGGTCAGGTTGGATGGGGCTCTAAGCAACCTGATCTAGTTGAAGATGTCCCTGATCACTGCAGGGGGGTTGGACTAAATGACCTTTAAAGGTCCCTTCCAACCCAAAGATTCTATGATTCTGTGATTCTCCTAGAGGTCCACATTGCCTCAGGAAAAAAAAATCTCTACTTTGTGTAACAGACTTCCCAAACACATGGGAAAATTGCCAGTTGTGTTAGCGGTATTAAAGGCCAGAGCAAGAGATCTGGTTCTGTATGGGCCTGGCTGTCAGGAAGGTCAATGCAGATGCTTTGGTTGTGCATGTGCCTAGCTAAGCCCATGTCTGCAGTGGCCTTCACAGCACTAAGCAATATGTGCATGCAGGCAGCCAGCTAAACAGCAAGCTGCAACGTAACCAAGTAATGACATCTGTATGTGCAAAGTCTAGAAGTGAGCAATATCAAAAGCTATATCAAAACAGGAATGGGTATCCAAGCTTGAGTTCAGCTCAGCCTTCCTTTTTCAATGTTGGTCAGAGTTGGGCAGTACCTATGGTTTCCAGTCTTTGAACAAAGGCAAAATATTAGAAAATTTGTATTTCAATATATGTTTCCTAGACACAGTAACTAATATACAGTAAATTAAGAAACTGGTTTACTTAGCAGAAAGCACAAGCATGTTCCTATTCTTCAGTTTCCAGTTATATTTTTAGCTGTTTGATCATCTGTTGGAGTTTACACAACATACTGCTATCTATAGTATGGAAAAAAAAGTCACCAGAGACTTCACAGCTGTCTACAGCTGTGTCCGACACATAGTTGGACTCCATGGAGCTGCAAGTAAACAGCACATCTGTCTGCCACAAAAGCCAAAGCCTCTGCTATTTTTTCTGCAGGAAAGAACAGCGCTAGCAATACAATGTCCAAAGCACACAACTGAAATGTTTTGAGTACATCTAAGTCAGAAGTGCTACACACACTAAAAGTATTGTGAGATGTATGAGGAAGCTATTCCTACTTAGTTTAAAATAACTTGTTGATAATGCCTTGTTTTGCTTAATGTGGAAATAAATGCTATGAACATAAATGGACATTGCTTGTCACTTCTAGGGTAAGGAGTAAGATAATACGATACTTTCAAAGTATCACTTATTTAATATATATATATATCTCCAGAAACAGCAAGAGCTTTCTTTTTGTCAGTGCAAGGTCACAGCCATAATGTCTGCACTGATTGTGGTACAGTCTTGGGTTCATTAATCAGACATACAGTCCAGAACTGCAAGGTAAACGGTGTGAAAGACAATTCAACTTTAAATTGTTTAGTGATACTTGGGAATGACTTATAAAAAAAAATATTGCTAATAAAATGCTCTTTCCAGTCAAAATTACAGCAAAAGAAAAAGGACTTACATGCCATTGATCAGGACCTGGACTGGGCGGTTGTTGACGTGTTTGTCACTTTTGTGTCGATTCTGAAAATTTGATCGGTATGTTAAAAGGCATTTCCAGGAAACCAAGCACACAAGAGCTGTAGGCAGCTCATTAACATTTCAGGTTTTCACCCAGCTGACTGAATGGGTCAGGCAGATTAGAGTCACAACTGAGTCATAGTCCAGCCCATTGTTTACACTACTAACATAGGGCATAACAGGACTGCAAAGAGCAACAGGCAATACAGGGCTTGTTCTTGGAGAGAAGAAGGAGGGCCTTATATGTCACTTAGCACAGTCCTGACTCAGCTGGCATTGGTCCTGCCCATCACAGTTTTGTAAACACCAGAGAAATCCATTCTTCTGCTCTGATATGGAAAATGGCCACAGATGTTTTGGCATTGCTTCCTAGGAGTGCACCTCACCACCTCTCACCTGCCTACTTGCAAAGTTTCACCGAGTCTCCATGGAACATCAAAATTATTTTAATAATGAGAGAAAATCAGATGACAACTCAGCTCTAATGTCATCCTGTGAAGTCAATGGAACTTTGACCATTAGCTCTGATGGGAGCAGACTTCAGCCAAAGCTGGGCAAATTTGAAAAATCACATGTGATCACACATGTTGAATGCTTACTTCCTACCAAATGTTGTTTCCACGTACATTGCAGCTACATGGTAGAGGATGAGCTCTCCAAAGTGAAGCCTAAGAACAGACTTCTGTGTATGTGTCCAGACACTCTTGTCAGTGACCATGTTTTCAGACATGCTGAGTGGTTTCAGAGAAAGTCCATGGAGCTGCTGGGCTGCTCAGCACTTTCGAAATTCTAGCTCCTTTTTAGCTAATACACTATAGATTTGGGGATCTAATCTCAGATCCCATCTTGGCTACAGACCAGTTCTCCAGCTGCTTGCCACTGGCTGTGCTTATTTTAATTGGTTTGCTTTAGTCATTGTGCTGAAGAATCACGGGCAAACTCCAAAGTACAGGTCAGCAATACAGATCTTACAAAATCATCGATGGCATCCTTGACTCCCGATACAGCCAGCACCAGCACCAGGGGCACCACCGTTGTAAACCAGGCCAGCGAGGAAATCTGAGGAATCAACTGTAGGAAGAAAAGATCTGAGTTGAGAAATTTCCTGCCAGTTCAGCAATCAGATGGAAACAAGCTGCTGTTCTCTGTGGAAGCTGCAGATAAGGTTTTCTATGATACCTGAATACAGAATAAAGACAGAAATGCAGCTCTATGATTCACATGTGACTCCTCAAAGGTTGGATATCCAGGGAACCCATGCTTTACTTACAAAACAAGCTGTGATTTAGTCTGTAAACATGGAGCTGTCAGGAAGTGTAATGGGTTGCTCTTTCTCGTTGTTTGTAAAATTAGGATTGCAAAGTCCCCACTGAATTTCTTTGGAGGTACTGACATGGGCAAGCCTGCTGTGAGGGGCCCAGAGCTATGTGAGCAAGGCCTCCTGTGCAGAGCCTTCAAATGCTTCTGGTTTTTGTTTCAGTAACTCTTCACATTTTGCTGAAGTAAACTTCATATCAATAAATAACACACAGCTGTTGCCAGGGCTGACCTTGCTCTTCCAAGATCAACGGAGCCATTTTTGTTTCCCACATCTTTAATGGTGAGACGACCCAAGAGTTGAAAGTGACTCTGTCATGCCTTCAGTGATGCAGAGATGGATGTCTTACCCCAGCATAGTTCTCCCCTTTCTCTAAATTCACAGCACTAACGATGGAAGCAATGTGATACCACCATCAGTGTGTCCCTCAGACTGGATTTGTGAAGTTGACATTTACGCCACTAAAGCAGCTGCTTAAGGTTGGAGAGTTGGTCTTTGGGATTGGTCCTTCTGCTGCACTGTCACAACACAGATCCTACAAGCACCACCAAATCCAGCCAAGAAGAATGATGTTTAGAGGCAGGCACAGTGGGCAGAAGAGAGCAAAAACTAAATGGACGAATATTGGAGAAATATGTAAATGTAAAAGACTAATAGCTGCCCTCTTTAGCCTACCTTGGTGCAGGTAGCAGAAAAAGCCGTATGCTTTTCTATACAGTTGCTCCTAGGTGGTTCAGCAAAAGACACAGCAGAATAATTTAAGGCCAATACTTTGAAATACTATGAATTTGATAGACAAACAGCTAGAGTGCAGTACAACAACACAAGAATAGTGCTGTCAGCTTAGCTGAAAAGGTACTTTCACTAGGTTCTTGAGAGATATACATGGGCTGAAATTTCCTAAATTCATTCCCTGTAAACAAGCAAAGAAGATTGTATGTAGTTTGCTACAGGCTTAACAATTTTTTGCCTATGCTTCTTTGAGATGAAATTGGAAAACATAATTTGGAAAAAGTAACTTTTCAAACTTGTGTGCACTGAAATGGTCAAATTTAAAATATCATACTTGGAACATAATCAAAATTATACCTTTTTTTGATAATGTGTATTCCAGTATGACTCGGCAACAACCAAGTACACTGCATTTATTCATATTCTAGCAAAGTGCAAAGGGCAGAAATCCTGATATAACTTTCTCTAGTGCCTTCAGCTATCAGAGAGAGTAGTACTACCGACAAAGATGGGCAAAGTGCAACTCAATGCCATTATGAACCACAGGGTTCAATACTGTTGCCAGTGTCTTACATGCTCCATATTAGATACCTTCCTCACCCTGCTGAGCAGGGAGCAGCAATATTCAGCTTTATGCAAACTAGTTCCAACCTTGAGCCTTCCTGATGTTAACTCCTTCCTTCCCAGGCAAACAGTACAGGTTACAAATTTGTTCTTCTTGCAGTTTCCTTTGAGATTCCCAATAGAATTTGCCTTTAAGCCTATGGATAAGAGACGACTTCCTTTTGTCCTACAGGAGGAGTAAGTAATGCAAAACCAAGGACAGCCAGGAGCACTCAGATGTAGACACAAATGGGTAGTAGGACAAGGCATGAAAAAGGTACACAACTTGCTGAAAACTTTAATTACATTTTTTCTTCATTTAGTTCAAACTCTTATATCCAAAGGTAAGACAGGACATATGTTTTTTTCCGCCCTACTTTCTATCTGCTTTAAGGTTCTACTAAAATGCTAATTCATAACAGGGGTATAGCTTGCACTTTATTACAACTATCAATACATAGACTGGCTTTGATAACAGACAATGTAATCTGCTAGAAACAACACAGTGAATTCGTACCTGTAAAATCAGCAAGAAAAGAAAGTAAGCATTGGCTATTCGCTGAAACTGTTCAAACAGGTTGAGAGGCAGGAAAGTGAAGAAGTTGTATTTTGATGTTTTAATTGAATTGTTCTGTAGGGAAAAATGGAAAATAAATAATATTGGTAAAACAGGAAACAAAATTGCAGCACAACCCAATTTAACTGTGTTTTTACTTGCTTATATTTAGCAATAGCATTGTTTCCAACAGCAGCTCAGAAAACATTTCCTTTTCCCCCCCACAGTCATACTGAGCCTGGATAAACAAACAGAATTCCTCTTGGAATTGGTGAAAACATGATGCTCAGTTTATGACAGTGCAACTGCAGGTAGATAGGTACATGTAGTCACTCACAGAGACGTATCTTTCCTTTATTAATAGTCTTCCTACTTACACAGTGCATAAATAGCATTAAAAACTGTAACCAGAACACAACAATTTTGCTGTAGTGTCTAAAAAGCAGTGTTAGAAAACACGTTATGTCAATTATCTATAACTTGTCTGAGACTTTGAAGCACTGTTCAGCTGGACATCCCCACGGGAGCTATAGGTTGTCACAGAAACAGAACATGACATTATTATTTTCAGCTGATTCAGCAGCCTCTCAACTCAGCAATGTGGAGAGGTGGCTTGTTTCTGTTCCACAAAGATCACTTGAATGCGGTGTTGTGCAAACAGCCACTAATACAAAACCTCACCATTTAAGTAAGTGAGTTGCAGCTTAGTTCCGTATTTCCAGTTTCCTTTCTAATTGCAGATGGCCCCTCCAGCCACAAGCAATGGCTGCTCCCCTGTCTGTCTTCTTCAAAGCAGAGAAGGACCCAAGCTCGAGATTACAGAACTTTTCTTCCCTGAAGATCAGAGCACTCTAGTCTGATTCTTGCCATCTGATAGACAGGATCAATCCATCATACTGAGCCCACCAGCTTGGCCTGTTCCTTCAGTTTTTGGGTGTGCTAGACTTTCTTTTCATGTGAAATTTATCAAGCACTCATCCAGGTTTAGTCCTAGAAGCATGTATGCCATCTGTTGCCAGCACATCTAAAATTTCCCCTCTAGAAGCTCTCCAGAAGATGACCATCAACCCGCTCCCAGGGAACCTAAGGTGTGACAGCACAAGGAGGTAGATATTACACAGTGCACCTTCATTCAGTAATAGATTTGCTGGTTCAGTGGAAGAGAAAATGGTGATTGTAGGATTGTAATAGCCTTTAGTTATTGCTAAGCTGGTGGTAGGACAGGAGCTACTAAGTATGAATCACAGGCCACTTCCAATCCATGCATTAATCCAGGATCTCAGCATCTAAACTGACAGAGGTCACCATGTTTCCACAATTAAATCAATTATTAAGATCACCACCATATGGGGCAAGCTATTCCATAAGGTGTGTATGGGGGAAGCTATTCCATTTTAGGCAGTTACTGTATTTCTGGCTATGTCTGGGCACAAAGTACAGCAACATTCTTCAGCATTAACTTCATGTTTTATCCCTTGTACAAGCCAATGAATAACTCTCTAAAAGAGCAGAGATGGAAACGCCCTTTATGGAAGAGGTAGTCAAATCCTCCCGTTGACTGCACTCCAGCAAGAAAATATGTTTATCAGGGATCATCATGTAAACAATATTGCCTGTCTCCTGGCATCATGTAGCCATCTCTGGGTGTGGCTAACTCTGCCTGCGATCTAAATGTCATGACACATAGTTAAATTTGGTTTATTACAAATTCTTCACCATGGGATATGTGCTGCACACAGGCTCCACCGACACTGCTAAAACAGAAGCAATGGAATAGCAGCAACCTCTGCAAACCCAACGTGCAGAGAACTAAATTGCTTGACAAGCCTGTGTCTACCAGACAGAGACTCTGGCAGTTTTTTTAATAAAAACTGGATCTAAAGATGCTCCCTGCCCACTAATCTGAAGAAAAATATCATGGCCACTTACGTAAAAAAAAAAAAAGACGACAGTAGCTGCAGGAAAAAGTAAGTACAGGGGACCCGACCTTCGTGCGTCAACTGACTTCGGAGGGTCACATACAACATGGGAAAAACTACTCAGTAAACACTCACATAAAGCAAAAATCTCAGAGGGGGATAAGAAAAGAATGGGAGTGGTTTATTTCAATTCCTGCCTTCTATTTCTGTCCATTAACTACATCAGGAAAACCACTGAATGAACCAGAGCCATTAATTTTGTTTCCTATTGCCATTAGGCATGGTAAAAACCCCAGACATAACAGCTTCCAAACGCTTAACTGCAGAAACCTGGACATCCAGTATGTTCTCCATAGTAGTTCAGGATTGTGATACTGTTTGACACACACTGTCTGTTGGGACACTACAGACCTCAGGGTAAGGACAGGGAGTATTATAGTGGATCTTCTCATTATTCTAAAATCTATAACTAAAACTAAGCAGCAGGAAAAAAGAATCCCTTGTAATCACTATGAAGATCTCTAATTCAACAAGTAACTTGTTCATGACCCTCAGAGGCTAAAGGAGTATCAATATTAAATGATAAAAACAAACTAGGGAAAACATCAGCCTTTCCAATTGAAAGCTCTGCATCCCCACATCATGGATACAGTTGAAGCTTCTGTGTACGGTATCATTCATGTTTTCATGCAATACTCCAGGGCTGTGTGCTTTGACAGCTCAGGCTCTCGGCTGACTTCAGGGAAATCTCAGTTGGCCTCTGCTCTTGATCTTATCCTACTCCATGATACTTAACACCATCACATGCTGTTGCTCCTTTAGAGCTGTACCAGAACCTGTCTCTGGGATGGGAGGGGTACTACGGGAACCTGCAGCACTGCAGTGTGTTAAACAGTCCATACACAGCCATCATTTTATAAGCGATGCCTCTAACACATCATCCTCCTTATCTCCCCCATGCTCTGCCTTCAGTAAGGGAGAGTCCCATATGGGAAAAGTGATGGAGAGGAAAAATCTTTGAAGTAGCAATTAAGAGGCCTTACAAGATCTTCTGGTTCTCATATATATTTATAAAAATAAAATGTCCGAGAAAAGGAGCACTATGGGCTGAGCACAAAGAGGGGAATCAGGAGCTTTACACTTACTCCCAGATCTGCCCTAGGCGTCTGGTTGACTGTGGGCAGCTCCTGCATGTGCCTGCATCCCAAATGAATAGGCATGAGCATGGTTACCCACCGTTGGCCACGAGCTCTCCAGATGCAAAGCTTGACACGAGAGCAACATTGTCTGTGGGTGAAGGATTATTCTCATCTGCTCTTTTCAGGGGCTAGATTCACACCTTCTGAAGGTGTGACTCCACCGAAATGCTGTCCCTAAGAATAGTGCTCATCGCACCACAGTTACACAAGTCCAGATCTGGTGGATGAGCTGTTACTTTGGGGGTGTTTTCAGAAGCCCGCCTATGACGTTTGACTGCGGGCAAATGCTCGGCAGATGGCTCCTACCTTTGTTAGCTGAGCAAAAAAATCATCTCCTCACCATAAAAGTCACTGGAAATAAGAGACACTGCTGTTTTTCTGGCCAGATTACAGGGGCTAAAGGGTGACCCCCAGAAAAGGTAGGGTATTGGCCATCTGAATTTATACCCCTGGCTCAGTGACATTAGTTTCTAGCAGCAGGACAACCTGGCTCAAAGCAAATCCTAGCGAGACCTTGGCTGTCCCACAGGGAGGTATTGTGCCACGACACTGGGCAATCTCACTGGTACCTGTGTAGCACACGGTACAGACCAATGAAGCAGCTGAGAAGCAGAAATGTCTTTCCTAGGTGCTTTGATAAAGCCTTACAAGGAGGCGTCAGGAGCACAATTCTATGGCACTTTGTTTAACTGCAGCAGTGCAATCTGAAACCAGGCAGCTGCCATAGGCAGAAATGTGACCACAGGGCTGTGAATGTGCTCAAGGACATATTTAATAAACCTGTGTAACAGGGCAAGCGGTGCCACAGGAGCTTTGTTTTCATAGGTAGTACAGAATACCTGGACTAGATCAGTTTTAAGCCTAGCGCCTTCACTGCCTTATTCCTGATGGTGGGCAGCAGTCCTAACTCAACAGAAGACTCAGAAAAGCCAATAGGATGCTGATAGGGTTCATCTGATCCCTCTAAAGATCTCATCCTGACTCCCAGAAAGAAAAGACTGGCCAAACACCAGAAATAAAAGGATCTATATCCAACCCACACTCCTTTTTTCTTTTTAATTCTTCACACACACACACACACACACACACACACACACACACACACAGTGAGAATCATTAAGGTTGGAAAAGACCTTTAAGATCAAGTCCAACCATCAACCCAACATCACCATGCCCCCTACACCATGTCCCGAAGCACCACATCCACTTTTTTTCTTTAATACTTCCAGAGATGGTGACTCCACCACCTCCCTGGGCAGCCTGTTCCAATGCTTGACCACTCTCTCGGTAAAGAAATTTTTCCTAATATCCAGTCTAAACCTCCCCTGGCGCAACTTGAGGCCATCTTTCTTATATTTTTAATTTTTAACAGTTTGGGGAATTTTTTACATATGTAACTCCTTGACCACCTCCTGGCAGCAATAACAGAGTTCCAGGATCCTGTCACATATTCCAGGAAACTCTCTAGGAAAATGTGGTCACTGGTTGTGTTTTCCTACAGAGTTCCTTCTGCCTGGACTCATCCCGCTACAGAGCTGTTAATCTGTGTAACATTACTGTGGTGACTGTCCTCATCATGGTGGTGCAGAGGAAGACCCAGAGGCAGATGGAGGTGGCATGGCTTGACAACCTCATGCCATCGCTCACAGGACAAGCACAGGATCTAAAGGTCTTGTCTGTTGGTCATCTCCTTTGACTACACTGCCTTCTCCTCCTTCTCAGCTCACTACCCGAAGCTGCTGCCAGGCAGGGGGGAGAAGTAAAGGGGAGGGAAGAGCACTGCCGAGTGGTGCAGAGCAGGCAAACTCCAAACCACTGTACCCTGTTCATTAAGGTCTCACACAACCAGACTTCCAACGAGTACAGTAGGAGTTTTGTCTGCATGAGGTTTAATCAAAGATGAAGGGTGGGCGACTTGGTCCAACGGAATCTATGGACTTCATTGCAGCTCATGTTTGGCACAATTCAACCTTTCTGTGCTTGTCAGGGCCCTAATAGGCCTTAAGAGCCTTGACTTCACCTGGTTCCTCCATCCATAACCCTTGTCCAGGGTTCAGGAGCTCACTTAAGCCCAGCCACGGGCCTTCAGTCCTTGCCTGAGCTATGTTATAGGAGTACCAGTCTCCAACCTGACATCTGTTCTAGTTTCCCATATGAATGTATCCAGCTCTGCTTCCTGGATTGACCTTGGACCTATGGTGTAGTCTTGTCTTCAGTCCTGTCTCCCACCTTTCCTGACTGGGCTCCCCAGATGGACCATGGACCTGGTTCATCACCTCACCTTGTCTGGGATTGTCAGGATGGGCCACATTACTAGCATCCTACCCTGTTCTCCCTGACCAGATGTTGCAGGACTGCATCCTCATCAGTGAGGGCATTGCCTGTGCTAGGGTCACCCTCAGCTCCCAGCTCATCCCCTCTCACAGGGCAGCCCTGCTCTGGCTGCTCCCTGACAGTACCTCAGCTGGTCTTTGGATGAATCCAGCTAACACCTTCTTACATGCAGAAGGAGCAGTGCAGGTTGCTGCTGTAGTTGTTCCTTCAGGGGCTACTCAGACCACTTTTCACATGAGCAGACAACACTCCCTTCAGCCTTCAGCATGTTGAACAGTAGGAAACATTTTTAGGTTGAGGATGGGAAAGCGGGCAGCTGTTGCCACTATCCTGACCACACTGAGAAGGTCCTTGAGGATAACCCGCCAGGCATCTTTCTCAGATCAAAGCATGCAAGTGGAGGAGTTAGGGCAGAGTCTGAGCCCACTACTGGAACCCCTTCCTCTCTGATTAAATTTCAGACATAAGAACCCAGCTGTTGATCCAGCCCAGGGAAATACGTATTGGCCATAGGAAGTTATATACATCCCTCCTATTGCACTAGAGAATTTATCAGGTGATTGAGGAGAACAAAAGCAGAGTGCAAGCAGCCCCCGTGCTGCTGGCCCTGCAGAAAGGATGCTGGTTTGACCCTAGATCCTGATCCAAGATGAAATTTGTCATTGACTCATGAGCCCTGCATTTCCTCTTCTATTGTCTGAAAGCCAGTTTCAAAGTTGTTTTCGCAGCCCTTTGTGATGTCCCAGTGCAGCTGTGCTAAATTCCAAAGAAATTAAAGGGAATTGGGACCAGAGCAGACACTGAAATCCTTCAGAAGAGATTTTCTTCTCCAGGGTGTCGGCAGACAGAGAGCTGCGTGGTGGACCCACACGCGGCAGTCCCCTCTGCAGCTGTGCTGGGGACAGTACAGACGGACTGGGGACACTGCATCCAGACCGAATTGCCTCAGATAAGAACCTTGATTAAAGCCCTTAAATCTTGCTGGGCCACATCTGGCACCCTGCATTTCACTTTATTTCAGTCTTTATACAGGCAAATCTTGTACTGAGGTCAGGAAGGATCTTCCTGTCTGCAGTGTGAATAAACACAGGATTAGTACTTGACTTTTCATTTTTACAGACCTATATTGAGTCCGTTTTTGTGCTGCACTAAGTGCCTTTGCATGCCACTCATTCACGCTTCGTTTCTGAGTCATTCCTAACTAATTTTGTGAGCTGGTGGGTAGTACATACCTTCACACTCAGCCCTTCCAGTTAACTGCACAGCTCTTTGTTTTAAAGTTTCTTTTCTTTTTCTAAGCTACTGTGTTCTTGCTGTGCAAGATAAGGCCAAGGATGTCTGGGGCTGCACCAGACTGAGAGCTCTAGTTTCATCTTCAGACCTCACGCTAAGTCCAAATAAATCCTGACCTACCCAAGCACTGCCTCTGCTTGAAGCTGCTGCCCTTAACCACAGGCACCTCATATTATTTAGTCACAGCAAAAATCATCAGAAGACATGTAAAAGTCTGCTTCAGATAAGAGGCACGTCCCTTGTCCCCATCTCATTCTGTGCTGCCTCTGGTCACACAGATGAGACCACCCCAATCTTCCAGCCCACTACATGACACATCTCACATGCCCACAGGGCGCATTCAGTTCTTCCTGTAAAACTGTCCCTCTGCTTCAGCACGAAGCCTCTGTGTTAAGGGGATTTCCACTGTGCGCAGCTCCTACCCACCTCTTAACCTCGTCCTACCCTATCAGTCCAGCTTCCCGCACCGTCCAACCCTCCTGCCCGCCCGGTGCGCAGCTGAAGAGGCTCCGTGGTTGGAGCAGCGTGGCAGGAACACACCGCGGCTTGGCCTCTCGCCTATTTTCTGATAAGCCCTGGGAGGGAATTTGCCCTCCAAAGCCTCCTGCAAGTCCAAGTGTGACGGAGCTGGACATGCCCTTGCACGCATTGGCAGACATGGCTTTCCACGGTGCAGCGTCAGGTTCCTGCCAAGCTGGTTGGAGCGTATTTAGGAGCCTTGCTTCATACCAGGCGGGCCAGCTTTCAGCCGCTGCCAGAGCTGATGTCAGACTCCACACGCAATGGAGTTTCCAAGCTTTTCTCAGCTCCTCTCTTCTCCCGTCACGGATATCCTGTAGACTCTACACCGGGAAGGGACGATAGCCACCAACTATTCAGGGACAGCACACCCACCTCTGACTGTACGTTCCCACTCTCACTGAGACAAAACATCTCCATACCTTTGATCTATGCCTACATAATTGAAACTTTTTTTTAGTGAAAGACTCAAACCTTCACACCAGCTGCAACACAGCAGTAAGCAAAACTTAATGCTTCTGTTTCCATTTCCCTTTCTTTTCTGTACTGGCCTTTCTCAGCAACAGCCTCACCCTAAAGAAACATTTGCTGCCTCACCTAGCTTTGTTAGAAGAACCTGTTCTATAAGTTTTATGGCTAACATGGCTTTTAGTTACCGAATAAAGTAAGCCTCTCTCCTGCGGCTTTCACTGTTTAAAATACTTTCTAAGATTTGTTATATTGCTGTGTTTCCTTCCAGTTTCTGCCCAGTGTACCTTTTATCTGGTTGGAATAGCTACCGGTGCAACCTTCCTTCTGCCTCAGGAGAAGACAAGACTCCTGTGCAGGAAGACAAGGACTGATGGTCCTTGCTGCGGGACCAAAAGCTGGAGGACAACTGTTCTCCTCCTGGCCCCTACAAAGAAGACTCAAGTCTTATTAAGGATAAGTACGCAGATCCTCCTGTCCCAAAGAGCTGCGCTCCGCAATGAAGCACAGACTGTTTAAATGATTCTGTTGTTCGCTCGTACGCAGGTCAAATTAAATATGTGAGGGTTGGAAGACATATTGAGGAGAGGGAAGACTGTGGCTGCAGGAGACAGAAATTACCCCATCCACAAAATACCGGCATGCTGAGAGACAACTGAGCGTATCAGCTGCTGTGCCTGAGCACCCCAGGGCAGGCTCCGGTGTCCAGACAGTCTCAGTCCCCTTGAACCCCATCCCAGTACTTAGCAATAAAACCCCACCGCATTCAGACAAATCTGAGTGTGAGGAATGGTACCAGGTTTGACCCTTGCAGTGGACTACAGGACTGGAAGAGCTAACTTTCAGGAGCATCATGCATATGTTGATGGGAGGGTACCTATGTCCCTTTTTGCCATCTCCAAATGCAGCCAGCCACCTATAGCATGGGATCTAAAGTAATTTATGAGCAAGGTTAGTCCTTTTCATACACCATGGTAATGTGGGTTTAGTAAATTGAAATTTTGCCAGGACTTTTTGGAAATAAGCAGCCCAGGACACGATGTGCAGTGCTGTACTGTTAGGGCAGTGCTTGCATCACCACCTAAAGTCTTTTAGTACCTCACTACCTACTCACCATTTCAAGGCTTGGCTCTTTCTGGACAATTTTCTGGATTTCCTAAGCCTCAGTCTACACTGGACTCCAGAAATCATGAGCCACAGCTGACTAAAACGAGAGGTAGGATTACTGAAATGCACTGCCAAGTTTTAACAGATTATATTGAGCTGGCTTTTTGGCTGCCTCCACTTTCACACCTAATCAATAGATTCTTATGGAAAGCCTCCAGAGCTTTCACAGTCCTCTCCTTAATTTTGGTTATTTGAAGATCCTTGGGCAAGTACGCAATCAGATGGGAAGCAGTGACATGCAAAGTCAGCCTTATGAATGGCTTTTCACAGAAACAGGCTCAGAAGCAGAAGAGTTGCTTATTCTCTCTAACCTGACATCATTGTTCATCTCCCTCTTGCTTTCCTGCCCCACTGCTGCACATAGTCTACCCTGCAATCATTCAATGAAAGATTAAAAATCTGTGCATAGTAGCAATGCCTACCCCAGTAAGCTACTGGCAGGTTCTGTACAAATCAAATGCACTTTCCTAGTCTCATATCACCAGGCTGAATAAGGCATTCATGCTGCATAGTCCTCTACATATGTTAACTACAATGCATTTCATATTCAGGACACATGCAGAAGCTCTGGACCTAGGAAGTCTCTAACCTGTGTTGGGTAGTTCATGGATGAAGGGTGGCCACTGAAAACCTCCCAGTTCATGTTGCCAACAGATCAGCTACATTAGGATCTTTAGTCAAAGCTGTTGGCAAGTCAGTTCTTATCAAGAAAATAGTGTTCTGAAATGTTGAGGTTTTTCAGTTCTTATCGAGAAAATACTTGTGATGTTCCTAAATGAAAACATGATTGGAGGGACCTCCTGAGTAAAACTGAAGGATGAATTTCACCACTGGAATTCAGATATGCAGAAGACAAAATTCACAAAATTCATTTCAGTATTAATTGGCAGCTGCAAACACTTTGAAAGAATCCAGCTTCAGGATTGCCTCACCGAAGAAATGACCCTGCAGCCAGGGAGTACAGGTCTAGCAGCTGAGCTACCCGCCTCTGCACACAGCGTCAGCACATGGTCCACAAGCTTTGGAAATTGTGTTGCCCAAGGAGTTCCTTGGCACCATAGCCTGGCAGACCTGGGTCACAGCCAACCCGTGTCAAGGTGCTCCTTGGAGTCACAGATTTTATGGCACAATGTGAACACGAGCAGGCGGTTAAGGAGCTGGAAATAAAGCTGGCAGGAAGCCACAAGGGCCAGATTCAAAACCTTCCTGCCAGAGAGGATTTCACTGCAAGAGCTGAGGAACTGACACATTTCCTTTCATGTTTTACTTTAAATGGAGACAGGTTTCCAACAGAAAACTCCCCCCAGGTTCCATTATTCAAAGGCCTTGGAGCCTGGTCCTGCAAATGCTTTGACTCACAAATAATTTTCTGGAAGTGTGTAAAGTCACTATGTTATGCTCTTCCAGCATCAGATCTCCTTCAACTGCCCTTTTGCAGGGTTGACTCCAAAGGCAGAGTTCCCTGTGGCTGACTCAGCAATGAACCATCTCTGATGGTTCATCTGGCACCTTTGCCCTGTTTGCAGAGTCATGGCTAGCATGCAGTCATGTCACCCCCTTGAAACAACATTCAAGACATGAAGCAGATGTAGCTACATCTGTGGCTACATCTGCATGAAACAACATATGCTGGTTACTTACAGCATATTCAAACTGCAGATTAAAATCCCGGTTGTTTGCTTGAAGTTGTCTCTCCTCCTCTGTAAAGAAGAGGAAACACATCAGACATCCTTGAAGGTAAGCAGAGTCAATACAGGTATGAATAAAGCATCAGAAAATGCAAACAGAGCTCCTAAAAGGTATTGTCACTGAGAATCTGTGCTCTGGACTAGCTGCCCCATGTCAGGGAATTGAAGAGACTGGTGACACTGATAGAGCAGCACATGGGCTGGTACCATAGCACTCTAAGCCCATACTCCAAGTCTTCTCTACTCACAACCCATGGCAATGCCAGCACTGGTTTTACAGGTTGTTCAGCTTCTCCTGGGTAAGAATTACCGCTTAACTAGTGATGCTCACTATTTCTGCCCTGCTCCATCTGTTCCCCCTGAAGTCTCTGCAGATGTTGCCATCAGCCTACTGTTAGTACAAGTGCATCTCCTAGCATCATCCCACAGATGGAACGTCACCACCATAGGTCAAAAGTAGAAATCAAAAACTACTCAAATGGATTTCAAAAGGTCATCAAATGTATCCTCTACCTCAAGACAGGGTCGTGCCTGTCCCTCCCAATAAATGTCCTAGAAAGATCCAATGATGGTTGTTCTTTAGACTGCCTATTCAAGGACTGCAGCATCCTTGCCCTGGGGGAGTTTTTCCCCCATTGTCTAACATAAAAGTCACTACTGCAATTTAAATAAATTGTATCTTCTCCTGGGATGGTCAAAAGTGCTCTTCTGCTCCCCTTCAGTTCCTTGTACTACTTGCCAAGGACACAGAGCACAGGTGAGTTCATTATGTTTTGAAGGCCATTATGCCTTACTGGAGTCTTCTCTTCCCAAGTGTAAGCAACTCCAGTTTCTTCAGTTATTTTTTACGGGTCAGTCTGTCAGAAGTAGGATCACTCTTGCTGCACTCCAGTGGACTTCCAGCTAGTTCATCTCGTTCTGGATGCACAGTGGCCAAAACGGGCCACAGTTTGCAGCAGACCAAATCTGACTGGAGCAAAAGGGACACTCCACCTATCTTGTAGACAATGCATATTTGACATGGGAATTCACCCAGAAGTAATTTAAAATAATATCTGTATGTACCACCAGCACACAGTTGACAGCATTCCAAAATATGATCCATTTTGGCAGATCCTTTCTGGCAGAGCCAATGCCTCATCAGGCAGTACAAATCTTTCATTTGTCCTTGATGAACTGCATCCAAATTTTTTAGACTATTTCTCCAACTAGTCAATTCTAATCCTATCTTTCAGAGTGCTTGTAGCTCCTGCCAGCGTGGTGCCATTCACAGATTTACTAAGTGTGTTCTTTATTCAGACAGCCAAGATGTAGAAGAAAGTATTGAATACCAGACTCAGGATACATCCATGATGAATCTCTCAAGTTTCATAATCAGTCATTGATAACTATTGTCAGTGTATTTTTCTTTCTGAAATGTCTGGTACTCATTACATGATGATTTTATCTTGAGCAGGTATCTCCAGTTTACTTGTAAAAATGCCATAAGTGACAGTCAAGATACATGACAGCTATCTAAGGCTTTTTCTCTAGCCCTCTGGCTACCACTAAAACAGAATTAATTTTGGCTTGGTGCAGTTTTTCAGGACTGTTGACTGTTAATCATCTCTTCCCCACACGCACACTTCTAGTTACTTTGAAGTGGTTTGTTGGGTTGTTTTAACCTTTACCCAAGAAGTGAAGCCAATATAGCTATAATTGCTCAGCTTTTCTTGTTCCCCTTTTTCAAGATAGGTGCTATGCTTGCTCTTTTCCAAGTCGTCTGAACTTTTCCTGTCTGTGCACCAGAAACTCTACCTTACCTAGCTAACCTATTCCCTCTCTATTCTGGGCCCAAATCCCCCCTTCTCCTCTGTTTCTGGCAACTATTGTGTTACATGTCTAAAGAAAAAAAAACCCCAACCCCCCTCCCAACCCAGATTTCTTATCATTATTTGCTAGGCTTTTTTCACTGAGTAGCAGACATAAAACCATCTTTGATCTCCCTCTTGCTAGAAGGGTTACAGAACCCTAGAGAACCCAACTCTTACAGAACAACTTTTATTACCCTTTAAGTCCTCGATAACTTTTTCTCACTTTGAGCCTTTGCCACACAGTTTGTGCTGGATAAAACAAGCTGCTTTGCACCTTCGAGAGACACCCTTTCTCTACCTGAAGTTAATGAGAATCTTGCAATTTCACCATTTCACTCACCCTTCTGAGACTTTCCATGAAAGATGATAACTTACACCTGTGCCCTTAATATCAAGTATTTAAGGAAATGATGGCTCTGCTTAATTCTCCCTCCACCCCAGACTTCCTTCCCATGAGATCTCAGTTACTAGTTCTTCATATTTACTGAAGATTTCCTTCTTGAAGTCCATTTTAAACACCTTGTTATTGTCACTTTGTCCTAAATATCATATCATCATTTCATAACCATTCCTGTTTACGCTCCCTCCTGCTTTCACAGGACCAGCCAGCTCCTCCCTGTTGGAGGGAATCAGTTCTGGAACAGCCCCCTCTCTAGCTCCAAAATCTTACCCACCTCTGCACCAAAACACTATGCCAGCTGAACAGGTCGTGTTCCCCTACGCTCCTCTCCAACTCTGCCTCTGCATAACTAGAATTCTACATTTCCCGCCATGCCCTGTCCCTCAGGAAACTATATATCATTTTTTTCACAAAAGACTGCCCTTCATGGTTTGCTATGCCTCTGTTCTTTACACTTGTAGCATTACTCAGAGATCTGCGATTTGTTCATCTCTTTCTTCACACTGGATCTCAGAGCACATGAACATACAAGGAAAACATCTCTTCCCTTGCCACCTCTGTTACCCTTTCAGAATAAGCTTTATTCTTTTCTATTAATATTCCAGCATCATGAGTTATCCCAGCATGTGTCTATTATACCTATTAAATGATGTGTTAAAACATCTAGTTCTTCCTGTTTATTCACTCTTGCATTAGCAAGCATCTAAGATATTCAGTGCATTGAACTGCTACTCCTCCTCCTTTCCCTCCAATAACCCTATAAATAACACAGCACCCCTAATTTTTAAGCCCTTTTTCACATCACCTTTTTTTTTTTTGTCTCCGTGGGCTGTTTTCATGAAGATCTCTAATTACTAATTTAAAGCTATGTTAGCAGGTAAATGTGCTTTTCCTTTTCTTCAATCACATTTAGTTGTGTCAGGCATTTCCAATTCAGCTCCCATCTGCCCGCCCCAAACGAGTGATTCAGACCAACACAGAGACTTCATTCAAGACCCTCAAAGTGCTTAATCCTTCACTGCTTTCCTCAGACACATTTTTCTCATCTTTCACAATGGGTACAACAACGTACAGAGAGATCAGAGTAGCTTGTCCAGTGTCTCAGCGGAAAACAGAAGCAAAGCTCAAGAAGTCCAGGCTTGGAGGGCTTCAACTATTGTGTTATGTGACCCTTCAAGAATTTTCCTGAGAGCAACCAGTATAATCAAAGCAGACGAAAGATAAAGCTACTTGTTAAAAACAGAACTTCCCAACACTCGCACATTTCCTCCCATAGAGTAAGCGCTGCTCTGATCCCCTCCCCAGGGGCTCCAAGTCTAGTCCTGGAATAAATGCCACAGAAAAGATAAACAGCTTTAGTGTAAATAGGAATAGATGACAAAGCTTGAAAAGCTACTGGGCTACAGAGGCACGCTCGCAAAGCCCGTGCTGGTCCTGGGAAGGGGGACCAGCAGGCAGGGGACAACATTGTCCGTGCTGCTCATAGCCAGCAGGTCTGCCCAGCTGCCTTGCCAGAAGGAGCTGTGGAAACGCATGATGGCCGGAGAGGCAGGAAGACATCCAGAACTGCTAATCTGGGCCAGAGTCCTTCGGGTAACTATTCCCTTGCCAGCACATGACCCCCAGGGCAGAGCCTCGGGGTCACAGGGAAGCTTCTGAGAGGCCCTTCTTTGAAAGACTGAGCGAGTTGGTGCTGTTCAGCCTGGAGAAGAGAAGGCTCCAGGGAGACGTTATTGCAGCCTGCCAGGACTTAAAGGGGGCTTATACAACAGATGGGGACAGAATTGTTAGCAGGGCCTGATGCGATAGGACAAGGGGTAATTGTTTTAAACTAAAAGAGGACAGATTTAGACTAGATATAAGGAAGAAATTTTTCACACTGAGGGTGGTAAGAACCCTGGCCCAGGTTGCCCAGAGAGGTGGTAGATGCCCCATCCCCGGACACATTCCAGGTCAGGTTGGATGGGGCTCTGAGCAACCTGGTCTAGTTGAAGCTGTTCCTGCTCATTGCAGGAGGGTTGGACTAGATGGCCTTTAAAGGTACCTTCCAACCCAAAGATTCTATGATTCTCTAAAGTCCTCAGTGACTTTCTGTTTTTCATAGGCAGCCCTCAAGGGGACTGCACACTGAAACAGAAATCCAAGTGCTGCTGGCAGCAGCTGGACATGCTGCAAGGTCCTTTGCTCTTCCCAGGGCTCAGTGGGGGAGTGAGGAGCCGTCTCCCTTCCTCAGCCTGCCCCCAGGGTCGGTGCATCGGTGGAAGAGGTGCTTGATGTGCATTTGAATTCAAGGATCTCAAATGCTTGTAGAAACCACGTGTGCATCTGCTCCTGTAGGAAAGGAGCCTGGCTTCTCACCATGGTGAAAGAGGCACTCTCTAAGAGTAATGGCTTTTATGTGAAACACACAAATAGCTTCAAACAGCTTAGGAATGGCACAGAAACATGAATCAGTGCCATGTGAAACAGAACAGCAAATGGAAGTCACTCGAGGCATTGACCTCCTGTGCCTGATCATATGGTACTTAAGGGCAGGTTTTCTAGGACAACCCATTTCTGAAGGCCCCAGATAGCTATGAAACTGGTTCAAAACTGAACAGCCAGCAGGTTCAGTTTTGAACCAGATTTCTCTGGCCTGCCATAGCCATCCATCCCTCTCAGGGGCAGTGTTCCTAAAGGTCAAAATACAAGGCTAATTTCTAGTGGCAAGATTTTAACTTTCCTTACTCGATAACAGCCAATACTCTTGGCTAAAGCAAGAACAACCACAACGAATTACAAAGGGTGCCTCATACAACAACATCAGCAAGCAGAACATTCTGTCCTCTGGCTACACCAAAGGAGAACCACCACAGGCCACATGCACAGGGCAACACTGCCTTTATTTTTACAAACGGAGGACTGTGAGGGCCTACTGCTGTGCCTCCTAAACTAGCAGTTCTCAACTATCATAGACCAGACAACTCTTACTTGTTTCTGGAACATTTGGACAGAAATGAAGCCTCTTGGATGATCACAATAAACAAAAAGTTAGGGAAAGTCAAGCATTACAACAGCTTTGCCTGGAAACCACTGCTCAGGATATTTTGGCTGTAGATCCAGCATGCCCTGTTATTGACATTATATGTCTTATCGTGCCCTGTTGATTCTGAAAGCATTGAGGAAAAAGGGAGGGGAAACCTGAAGGGCTATCAGATGAGAAGTTTTTAATTTCTTGAAACTTTTTTATATCTCCAAGGAACTCAAACTTTCTGCTTCTGCAAACTGCAGTAACAAATCACTGGAAATAAGGAATGGGATTTGTGCTCCAAGTTATCATTTCACTGCCACTGAAAACTATTTTAAATTATTCATCAGTGGAAACTCAGCATACATAAATATGGCTTAGTGCCCAGTTCTTGGTCTAACCACTGAGACCAAGTCACTGGGAAAGTGGCTGTTTTCTCAGGCAGACACATTTAGGAACTAAACCACAGAATAACATCTGTATTTAATAAAATTAAACGCATGCCAAAAATCAGCTATAAATGTAACTGGCCAGCCCACCAGACTTCTCCACTTAGGACTGCTGCATGGAAAAGTCCTGCAAAAGGTTAGATGAAAGATCTGGTTAGGCAGCCTGGAAATTTGTTTCTGGTTTATGCTAAAGAGCATGTGCCAAGAGCAATGCTTTAAACAGGCTGTTGGAAAAATTTTGTAGATATTAGGTCTTGTGGCTCCAAGAAACATGAGGTTAAGATCTGCCTGGTTTTGCCAAGTCATATACAAACCTGATACCTCATGCATGAAACAAACGCAGCCCAATTAGGGGAGTGCCGGTGCAACTAAGCCTGACAACAGAACAGAGAGAAGAAAAACTCTGTAAAAATAATAACCTCTACTCCACCCTTTAAACAAGCAACCTCAAGAGCACAAATGCTGCCCTGCACCAGCTACAAAGAGTGGCATCTGAGAGCTGGACTCATCCCCCCAGCCTTCCTTCCAGAGTGGCTCTTAGCAAAGCAATTAACCTTTTCAATACCAAGTTGTGAAAGCTGTAACACAGCTATGCTGCTCCCAAGGGCACATATCTGACCTTCCTGAGACCGTAATTCAGGTCATTCCTGCAACAGGCTATAAGCAGTCTCAGAAGACCTCCACCAGTCGCAGCACATTCTTTGTTTCAAATCTCACGAGTGTCTCCTTTCACTTCCTCCTCTTCCATCTCCCTTCTACTTTTGTTGACCCTGCTTTTGGGCACTTCATTGTCACTGTGTGACCCAGCTTTTGGTGTCACCTCTCAGCAACGGCACCAGTGCCACCTCACATCAAGCACCCAGGAGACCACCCATCTCTTCACAAACCTTATTTCTGGTCTTTGCTGGACTGTTATTGAAACCTGCCATGATGTGTTGGTACTTCTATCCTGCCCTCAAAAAAGAGAATTACAGTGTTCATTGAAAGGCACTCCATGGGAGAGGGCAAGTCATTGTAAGTCATTAGGCAACTAAAAGCGCAGCTCCGAGGGAGGTTATTGTACAAGCTAATAGCCAAAATCTCCTTGCACCTTAAAGCAATAATTGCCCCTTTTTGCAATTGTGAGAGATGAAGGAACCATGCAACAAGTTTCTCAATTTGCAGGTGCCTTACCTGGGTAGAGTCCCTACCGTTGGCTTAAAGAAAACAGCGTTATTTTTTTATAGCAGTGATATCACAGGATTTCATATTCATAATACAGCAGTGTCTTGCTGGAATCAGAGCTGCACCAAGTGAACTCTACCCAAAACCAAAACCATGGGACTTTACCCAACAAGCTCAACATTTACTATGGATGAGGGCATAGGTGGGTGAAGGGAAGAGCCATAAGACAGGTCTGAGGCTCACACTAGCTAAATATCTACATTTCACAGCCAGTCTGGGATATAGGCGAAAGCCAAACCCTCATTACTTGAGTGTCAACCTGACGCCGTCACCTGCCTGGTGCCGGTGTGCCAGCTGCTCTGCGGCACGAAACCGAAGCCCATCCCTGCCCTGAACCACAGCCAGAGCCTGGCAGGGTGCAGCGAGCGTGGCTGGGGCAGGAGGAACGGTGAGAACCTGGTGGGGTGGGAAGAGGGAAGGAGAAGGTCACAGCCAAGCCCTGCTCGGAGCAGGAACATGCCCAGTTGCCTGGCAAATAAATGTGTTTTTAATTATTGACTCAAGGGAAGGGCTCTCCAGGGCTCCATGTTACAAAACTGCACATTTTTGAAGTGTAGATGCCCCTTCCTTTACAAAGCCTCTCCGGCTGCTGTGGCTGGACAGGATTTATGCTGGCAATCACATGCAGTTTCATCTCTGTAATGGAGTAGCTTGGACGGAGTATGAGGGATTTAATTTAAAAAAACCTGCAGCAAGTCCATTCAGAGACACCACCATAAATGGGTTTAGCCCTATTCCCTCCTGCCTGTTTGTCCATTATTAAATGAAGATCTTCTTTATTATTTCTTTTTCCCTTGAAAGAACAAGAATCCTCCTTCATCCTGAAGAAATTAAATGCAAGAAATACACTTTTGTGGTGATGGATTGTGTCTTTGGTACTGAGCTCAGCCTCCTGCTAGCACTAAACAAACACTACGTGGCAACTGGAATTTCCCACACAGGTAAAACATTTCATATGTCCCTGTTATTAATGCAAAATTATTTTTTTTCTGGCATTACTAACAGAGGGCCCACTTAGGTGGTGTACTGACATGCCTCCATTTTCATACAGGAGATGCAAGGTCTGAAATCAAAAATCTTGGGGGTCAACTGGAATTATTTCTGCCTCAGGTCCAGTAAATTTTTAATGTGAAGGTAAAGTTCAATATCAGATTCTGCCCTTTTCTAAAAGCAGTATTTGATATTGTCACCACAAAGAGAAAAAAAACAAGAAGAGATCTCCAAAAGGGTGCCTCAGGTTTGCCCGGCATGTACAACACTCATGGTCAAGCAGCACTCTTGGGACACGGGCCTGGAAAAAGTGCTAGATAACCTTAAAACAGAACACATTCCCTTTTAAGTTATTCTGCCTCATCTCTACCTTTTCCCATCTCCTGCAATAATACCAATTCTGGTCTGTCTTTCACTTCGTCTTCCTGGAGATGTCTCACCCACCTGCCTTGGCTGTGGGCAACGGGTGGGGACTGACCACATCTCAGAAATGCCTTGCAGTGGGTTATTTCTCAAGAAGCATCTAACATTTCATGTTTGTTTTCAGTCCACTTCAGAGTGAAAGTGTGCATTTTTCAAATGTATTAGCAGTAGAAATTGTCTGTTCTTCATTTTGGATTTTTTTTTTTCAAATTTGGTTTAGAATTTTATATCACTTTCTATCCTGGATTTTAGGAACAGTAGTTCACAATATTTTGACCAATATCAGCATGCCAAATAAAGCAGCTGAAATAGTAATTTGGTTTTATTTTAAAAACTGGTCTGACAGGGACTGGCTGGCACATGTAATTTCCTTTACTAGAAAACAGTATGTCCTTGACATGCTGGTAATGCCACAGCTTGACACAACTGCACATGTTGTTAATAACAGCGATACACAGTGATAGGAAGTGATGTAAAAATCATAAACATAAATACAGCTCTGAAACAAACTTTGAGAAGTTTTTCAATTCACAGTTATTTCCCTCATGGGAAATTATGGAAAAAATAAGTGTTTTTTTCATACTCAATGTCTGTTGTGGTAACACATTTCCTATCAGATCTGAATGGGAGTCCCAGAAGGCAGATGAGTTTTATGTCTGTAGAGCCAATCTTGGTCTGCCTTCTCCGTAGGGAGCTGCTACCCCTGCCAAGCTCTGCCCAGGGCCTGGCTGCTCAAAACCCAGCTGCCCTGGAGAGCAGGATGTGCTTAGCAGCAAGAAGGAAAACCCAATGGAGTTTTCAGAAGCCCTGGCTCAATTTATATCCTTCTTCTTCCCCTCACGGTGCCCCTAGGCTGGGTTTAGGGAGACGATGCTGCAGCAATGACTGTTCTTGCCATCAACTGGAAGCACACACCTTGGGATAAGGTTACTTGTGTAGATGAGCTCTCC
The DNA here is from genome assembly GCF_964289735.1 of Phaethon aethereus. Taxonomy (NCBI): domain Eukaryota; kingdom Metazoa; phylum Chordata; class Aves; order Phaethontiformes; family Phaethontidae; genus Phaethon; species Phaethon aethereus. The sequence continues at coordinate 12,385,764 of NC_138577.1, read as the reverse complement.
CTGTTCCCTGTTTCTGCTTGTTTCATAGATAGTACTTGACCATCCTCATCCTCGAGGTATGAAGCTCTAGTGCTGAGTTAAGCTGCCATGGGAACAAGCCCGTGACCAGAGATATTCCACATTTGTCAGCAATCACCAAGGCACAATCCTTATTTCTTCCCACAGACTACATGAGCAAAAAGTGTCCCCATTCTTCTCTGTTTCATCGATGTTCATTGTAGGTTAAACCTTAGTGTAAAAGATCTCGGGCATCTTTTCCATAGAAACACTACTGCTGCTCATCTCAGATGTATTTACCCACTTTGGCTTGAAGAGCTTCACTAAGGTTCAGTCGTCTGGGAACTGGTTTCCTCCAACAGTATTTGCGTGTCTGACATGACACTACGCATTACTGCTCTGTGAAGGTTAGTTTTTACATCCCCGATTCCTTGTATAAAGAACATAGAACTATAAAAACTGACTATTATCTCCAAGAAATTTAGACCATGTAACCTGAATCGTTAATCTATACCTATCCTGAAAAAAATCCCAATTTTGCCTGCATTTCAGGTTATGTGGAAACAGCCATGTCGTGCTGGGAAGAAACAGCAAAGTATTACTGGTTCTCATGGGAGCAATCCTGATCCCAGTTTCAGCAGCTGATGCTTTAGGTAACCCATTCACTCCCATGAGAGTTATGCCACAAGCATGGCTCTTTAGTAAGGTTAACTGTCATCCAGCTTTGTTTTTGGAATAGAAATATGGTCTTTCCATGAGCAGTACTGTCCCTCCAAGATGATTGCATGGAGTGTTCCCCACAGAAGAGCCTTGCCTGCTCTCAGACAGGACAGTCCTACGGATTTCTCCAAATACAAAGTCTTATAAACTGTTGGATTAAAATAGCACTTCAACCCTGGCATTTACTCCAGTGAAATGTCTGCAAGGAGCAAACATAGCCCTTTCAGCTTTTGGGCTGCAAGGCAAAAGAATTAAAAATAAAAGAGGAGGAAAAAATGCTCTTTTAGCTTCCTGTTACGGAAGCTCCTCATTCCCTGATCACCACAGCTTCCCTTATCCTTCTCTGAACTTCCTCCAGTTTGAATTCATTGGTTTTGAACTGGTGATCAAAAGCACATAAAATGTGAAAATAAATTATTTTTCCCTATGAAGTATGGTTTTTACATCTAGGAAGATCTGAGTTTCTTAGACACTTCGTTGAAGAGGGGGATGAACATTTCTCTGCTAAAACCCGGATACAGGGCCAGGCAAACCACAATTTTCCTAATATAGTGGCATAACCCTTTTGATGGGCAGAACTGCTACCGCTCTACAAGAGAGGATGCCCTGGGTGGACAGTGGCTCACAGGCAAGCCTGTGCTCCCTCATCTCCAAAGCCAAGCTGGAGAAAGAGACCTCGGGCTGGCAGAGATCCTTTTCCAGGAGCAACCACAACCTCCTCTCCTGGGACTATCAGAGCAGCAAACGGATGCCCCTGTCTTAACACCAGGGCTCATGGTCTGCCCCATGCCAGGAATGGGAAACAGCAGCACAATTGCAAAAATAAACCCTTGGGGAAAAGCTATTCAGTCTTCTGAGCTCAGAGAGGTTGGGAAAAAAATAATTTCTTGTCAAAATACAAGTAGGGCAGTAATCTCTGTGTTCATCAAATACAGGGAGGAACACCCTGGAAGGGAAAGCTTAGAGACTTTCCCTCTTCACAGTGTCTGTGGACCTGAATCCCTGACCAGAGAGCGCACCGTGGGCCTGGAGGTGAAGTGACAAAACACGAGACTCAGTTCAGTGGCTCCTGCTGCAAAGCCTAATGAAGACGCACCCTAAGAAGCTGTAGGAAGCTGGCCATCTTTAAGAATATGCTAGTAGCCCTCCTGTTGGACTTCTTCCCAGCATTCAGCTCTTCAGGGATTTCTGTTGCAAAGTCTGGTGAGGATTGTGCTGCAGAGGATGGCTGCTCCCTAGCTCCACACCCATTTATTTGGGTGCCATGTGGAGCTCACAGGAAGGGGTCTGGTTTCTCCTCCAGAGTTAGTTTTCCCCTCAGCAGCTTTTGGGGTGCTCTCAGGGTGCGTCTCTGTACTTTGTTCTTCTTCCTACCTCTCATTGAAGGGAATATCCGGGGCACTGCCATCAACATATTTCATCATCAAAAGACTGCATCAGACCTTAACACTAACTTGCTTCTAGCATAGTTTATAAACTGCTTGGAAGAGGGCACTATGCATTGCCCATCCACCCACTCTCCCAAAAAGATCCTTGTAGAAAAAACACCAAAACTCAACTTCCTCAAGCCGGTCATGTGCCACATCAGAGCAGAAACTTTGCAGCCTGTTCTGTTGCAGATCTTCCTCCACTCACTGGCACACACTCCGCAGCACTCCTCCAAGGTAGTAAAAAATGCAGGAAAAGACAAGAAAGTCTGTCTTCCCATGCCTGCTGTGCAGATGTAAGACATGCTCCCAAACAGGACCTCAAGGGCTCGCACGTGTGCTGTATTTACATCCCTTAGTTTGTCACTCATGACAACGGCATCATGAGACAGCACTCACCTTTCAATTTCTTCTTTCCAAATTTTAACCCGAATAGAGACATCCCAAACCTTTATTTTAGTCCAACTCCATGGAACTTCTGCAAGAGAAAAGAGAAGGTAATTCACAATGGGGGTTTCTAGTCCCGCAGCACGACATGATGCAGCACATACATGTAATTCTGTGCCCAGAAAATGGGAGAACCAAACTCCTAAGCACCATGGCCAACAGCTACAATTTATGACATAGTGTGCTTTAAAATGCAAAACCTTCACAGGTTTGCAAGCTGCACCCCATCATTGTGGGCTACCTTACCTTGGACATTTTGATCTGTTCATCTCCTGATGTGGCACAAAGAAGGGGGCAGTGGAAGAGAGACTGAAAGGAGAGACCTTGGCCCCATACGAAAAGGAAAAATACAGGCACAGGGCTTGTACTTAAGGTACGGAGGAACTGTGTGACTACCCAGAGTGAGATCAGCCTCCTTGAAGAGGAGGAAGCAGTGGGAAACACTGGTTTCCTGTACATGTGCCTGTGCTCAACACGTGCTGGTTCACACTGTTGCCTATCTGCTGGTGACCCTCCATGTTTGGGCTGGACTAGCCTGTACGGCTCTGAGTAAAACTTCTCCCCTGCTGGCTGCAAACTTCCTGGCCCCGAAGCCAATAAACAGACACCAGAAATGCATTTAAGGCACTGAATATATCCTGATACGCAGAGGAATTGAGCATTAAAAAAAATCACATCAAAAACTGTCAGTAATGAAACTTTCAGTGTTCCAAGAATCGGACAGTTTATTTAAAGGACTTAATGGTGATGTTAGTGCTGACGGCCTGCAAAGGTACATGAGCATGAGACAAGCTGGATGCTCAGCACGCCTTGCTGACCAGGAGCCTGAATCAATAAGAACATTGTACCCGTTGCTTAACTGGCCAAGGGAGCCAAGCTGAGATGTTTGAGGAAATCATAATCTATCTAGAACAAGTTTTCTAGGTGACAGAATGAAGTATTTGCACTTTATCCTATGCTATCTGTGCAGGGCAAAGGTGTCTAAGGAGACAAGTATAGCAAATATATCATACTTTGGAAACACACAAATGCAAATACAGCCTATGCCACTGCCCAAATGCAAGCCTGATGCATCACCGCTGGACCATGCCTGGTGCAAGCTTGGGCTTCATGTCTTTTCAGAAAATGAAGGTAAACCTTTAAGGAGAGCTCTACAATCATTGCATAGGTTGAACAGTTCTACACAGATCTCTATTCCAGATGCTAAAGCAAAGTTATATTTAGCAGCTGCAATTCAATGAGCCTGAGATAAGGCAAACAGCAAGCAGGTAAACACCAGCTAGCCAGCTGAGTGCTGCACACCCTGAGCAGAGCACGGCCCCGGCTCAGTGCTCCCTTCCACTCACCACGTTGTTTGGGAACCCCCCTGCCCACTGTGCTGGAGCGTGATCCTTTTTCTATTCACCTATGTAGATCCAATTATTTCTGCTCACCAGAGCAAATGCTTAGGCAACACCTGTCCCCAAAAGTACCTCTGTCCATGGAGCTAAACCACTTACAGTTACATTATTCAATGTCACAACCTAAAGCTTTCTCAACCCTGCTGACCAACCTTACTTTCCATCCCTAACTGACCTCCACCTATCATTTTCAACATAATTTCTTCCATGTTTTAGAATTAGTATTGTGTCTTACAAAACCCTCCTAACTAGGACTGAGAGCTCCCCAAACACTGGTGGGAGGAGTGAGACACGCTACCCACACACACAGAGGTAAAGACCTCAGATTTGCTAGAGCACCAAGAGCCACAGATCTGATAATCACTGTCCACTGGCAGCACAAGGATTCAAAAGGTTTGCTCATTGTAATCATCATATGGCTATACTGCTGACCCCTGGATTTTGCTGTATATGCCATACGTTTTAGGAAGACTATATGCAACTACCAAACCTCTCCCAGCTGCGGACTCAATTGACAAGGCATATAATTTCAGGAGAGGGGAAAAAAAGGATGTTTATGTTTGTGGGAGAGCTGAGAAGAGAGGGTGGTTATAAGTTTTCTTTCAGCAGTAATAACATGAAACAAACAATAGACTTAAGTTCCGTGTCTCACAAACAAAAACCTGAAACTTCCTTCAGCTCTGACACATGGCTTTTGTTAATTACTGTGATTCTTTAATCACTGGTTTCTGGCGTGACTGCAGTATGACAACAAGACTGCAACAATATGCCATTTTGGCATGGAGGGCATCTTTAATTCCTTCAGCTTCTCAGTGCACTTGGTTAGGATTGCATTCATTTAACATCTTCGCTCAGCAGCAAGTTTAAGTTACCACCATGGCCAGCACAAATATCCTTACAGGCTCACCATTCCCATAAAACCATGTCTTTTAGGGCAGCTGCGGGTGATAACTTTGCCATATCCAGTTGTAGCAATTACCTCCCTGGTACATCATTTCCACCACACAGATATAGCATACTTAGTTAACTAAGCCCAGGAGTTATGAATCCTTCCAAAGCTGACCTGATTCTTTACGCAAAACTCGGTTCCTGGCTTCCCCAAACCACAATGTCATTTGCGAATGTGTCAGTATTCAATGGGCTCACACACGATGGCATTAAGGGCTTGACACACCCCTATTGCACTAAGGTGTACCCTTTATTTTCGTAATATTGCCAATATCTTCCTTTGCTGCTTTGTTATTGACGCACACATCTAATCCTCATGCTCCTTTACCTGGCAAGCCACTCTCAACGCTGCCTGCCAGCTCACAGCTCAGTTTGTGCCAGTACAGCTTCGCACTTCCAGGTGTCTGTTTTCCGTCTGATAGTTCATTGACCATCGGCTGCAAGTGTGAAAACAAAGCTAAGCGAACGATGGTGGAGTTGTCCCTTTGGTGGTGCTCCAGGTACTACTCCCGTTTGTATTAGCTACCACAGCTTCTATAGACAAATGTGGTCTCTTGGCTGACCTTAGCTCACCTGCCTTTCAGTCCCAGGTCCTTTTCTTGGGGTGTTTTGGACTCTTAATCCTACCTGCAGGGTCCAACATCTTTACACCTTTATCAACTATCTCCCTCAGGGTATTTTTTTTCTCCAGATTCCACTTGTAATCAAAATTCATGTCTCTGTTCAGTTTTCTTCACACATATCTCAATTTTTTAAATCTGAGATTCAGTTTCCCTTCCAAAATTGCAACGATGGGTCTTCAGCCTCGTGTCACTCACATTATACTGCTATGATTTTAATTTCCCTGTGGCCTTTCTGGAAAGAATTCTCTCTCATGTTTCATTTTCATGTGGCATGAAGCACTTATCAGATTTTGGTAAGACACTTTCACAGCTTCCTATTCCTGATTTGATTGGAAACCCATAAAACACATGAAAACTTTCTATAGTCAGGAAAAAAGGCAGTTTCCTGTTTGCCTTCATTTTCCCTGGCACCAACTATTTTCCAATGCAAAGTGAAGCACTGCTTAAATCTCCTCAAGTTGTGTCCTACAGTCTGTGTCAGCCCTTCTGGACTTTTTTTTCTGTTCCATTTTCCACTCCTTTCTTTTTTTTTTCATTTCTCTTTACTCCCGATACCCTCACTGTTCAGTAATCAACTGGGGCTTGTAACATTTGAGTAATCACAGAGGTCCAACTCCTCTGCTTAACAAGACACATGTTGTTTCCAGAGCCTATAGCAAAAATGATTTAAAGCTCAAATTCCCAGTTCCTCATTTGTGGGGGTTTGGGGATATAAGCTACGAATAAGTTATCCCTTCGCACTATAGAAGGCTTTTGTACCGACAGTGCTCTACAAACTGTCTAGTTACGGCTTACACTTCTGCAAAGACAATCGAACTGCTTTATGGCTACTGACAGTTTAATCATGGGCTCTGGGCACTTTAATATCCACAGCAAGAAGCCACTTTGATGGGTCTTGAATAGGGAAGGCATGCTTTCTCGCAAACCAAGTTCAGCCTTATTTAAGAGAGACAAGAGCCAGATTTGGCTTGAAAACACAACTGCAAAGCCCCTCCTGCATGAAGCGCAGGTTGCAGAATGCTGCGGCACGTGGAATTTGCAAAGGCTACAGCTGAATCCAGAACCGTGGCTCGCTAAGGGCTATATGGCAAGCTGGAGGTGGAGGGCGGCACTTCCCACCGCCACAGTGGTAAGTAGCAAAATGAGAAAAGACATGGCACAACTCAGATGAATGGAGAGCAGATGTTGCAGATGGAAAACGTGGCTAGTTTCTTGGCCCAGTTTCTCTGGACATAGCTACACGATACATCAGATTCAAAGATAAATACGGATTAGAAAATACTTGGTGCTTCTGCTCCCATCACCTTGTTCCCAGACTCTGTGAAATGATCCATGTTAAATACAATAGTTTTTGGAAGGGTTATTTTAATCCAGATCATGAGGTGTAGTTTGGTACAGACTGAAATTCCTGCTCAAGCAGTGGTTTGAACAGATCTGAGAGGGCAGCAAATTGTGCTGTAATACTAGAAACAAGCACGCAGAGTCCAGGAGAATTAGGCAAGAGGACAAGATTTCTCCAGCCAGGTTTGCACCAAACATAGTGTGGTATGTATACACCCTAAAAAGCATAAATAGCCCAGTCCAGGTAAAAATTCATAAAGCACACCACACCTTCACTCACCAACTTCCCATGTCAGGTCAGTTTTTGCATGTGAGCAAGATTTATAAGTTAATTTTTAGAAATCTATATTCAGCTGAATTAACAATCACAAATACCCATGCAAACTTTTTTTGCATGCTAGAGTACTAAATATCCAACCAGTAGCTCCGTATATGAGAAAGTAGATCCCAAGCACTGGGGGGTTGAAGCCTGCCTGTGTTGCCTAGAGCTCTTAGTGGAGCAATGCTGTTAAATGCCACGAGATGAACCAAATCTAAGTCCCCCGATTCTGAAGACATAGGACTTTAAGGTGGATTTGGAGGCACAACTGGGAAGATATTAAGGGTTTAAAACACATTAGGACCTCAAACTCCCTGTTTTCTCCACGCCTCAGTGGTACGCTTGCTAAGAGGGTGCACGTCAGGCGCTAAAGCAGGAGAGTCGCGTTCACTCCCGGGTATCGCAGAGAAGGACATCACAGCTGGCGCAATGTTTACTAATGCTCTGGCAAGAGCAATGCAAAGGCCTGGCACACCGGGCACGGACAGACCTTGTAATGTGCCACACAAAGGCATGTTTGCAAAGGACCCCCTTTAAACTTGGGGTGTATTAGCTGTTTCAATCAAATTGCTCAATTTTTTGTTCCGAAGAGTACGATGCATTTGCTTTCCCCTATCGAAAGCAAACACAAAAATTTCAGCCATTAGAGATAATTAGTAGTAATAGTCTTTCAACATTGAAATACGTTAACGTTTCTATTTCCCCACCTCTCCTTACATCCTCTTGTACTGGTACACCTCAAGAGCAAAACAGAGAGTAGCATGTGTTGTACACCTCCCTGCTTTTCAGGTGGGAAACACAGAAAGCGAGTTGCAGGATAGACAACTGAAACATGCGTTTTTAATCCCAGAATAACCCTCTTTCCGGGCTGAAATCAGATTTGCCTGAATTCAACCTGGAATAAGTTTAAGAAGCTATAAATGGTCACTCTTGGCATCAGGTTTTTCAAAAGGAGAGGTGACTCCAGTTTAAATCTACTAGCTCAGTGCACAGAGTTTCAAAGCACCATTGAAACCTCCCCAGCTTTTTAAATACCTGAAGAAGTATCCTGGATGAGGTAAGCTAGCCCTCCAGCTATTTTTTGGTGCTGTTCCAAGCTGTACATACAGAACCCCATGAAAACTGTGTGCTCCCACCCCTACACTCAAATGTGCCCATGCAATTAGCTATAATTGCTGGGAAACAGACTCAGTCTGTTATCTGCCACGTTTTAAAGTAATGATCCAATATCCTCCATCTGTCTTCATTAAAACACTCTTTGAATTGACACCAGAATGGCAGTCAAAAATTTGCATCCAGCTCCTTTGGGTGCGTTAGTTGCAACGCTCAAGTTACCGATCAGCAGCCGAGGCAAGAGCGAGCTCCCGAACAGGCTGCAGTCTGCTCCCCCCGAAACCGTGCGAACAATAGCAGCTTCCCCGGGCGGCTGCTGCTGCTTGAAATCAAACACAGCTCAGCTCACTTCACCCAGAAGTCTGTCAGCTCGCTCACGGAGAAAGCTCAACCCCAAGCACTTTTGATTAAGCTTTGCAAATCTCTCTGGTCTGAAAAAAAAAAAGCGAGTTTTCTGCCCCCAAAAACTGAGAGAGAAAACAAACAAGCGGAAGGAAAGCTTTGAGTCTTACCCTTGAAGGCTTGTAAAAGTCACAGCAACAAAGCTTCTGCCCTCCATAGCACTCTGGTACACTCCTCTCTTCTCATTTACACGCAACTTTATCCCCTCCCAAGACCGACAGCTCCGCTCGTAGTCGCAGTGCCAGGACATTCATCTAAGAACGCAAAGCTTCTTTTCACTGTGAAATGGGCATCGCCTGCTTGTCTCCGAGCCCCTTAAAATCCAACATAGACCCACTCTGCCATGCAACGTCCTGCTAACTAAACTTACCCTAAGTTCCCTACTTCTTACTTCAGCCACTGGTCCTGGCCCCTTGCCAAATTCTTCCTTTTTTTTTTTTTTTTTTTAATTCTGTTTCCTGTAGATAGGGAGAGTGTAGTAGCTCCCTTAAAAATAAAATGCTTCAGCACAACAAGCTGTGAAAGAGTAAAGCGTAAAAGCAGAACACCTAGGCTTGGGGCACCCCGATTGATTCCAGGGGCAGCTGCTACTCGCCTTACCTACCTCCTGCTGACGTGGAAGCTTTCGAAAGGAAGCCACACAAGTAAAAGAGTCCAGCATATCAAATTCCTTCAAAAAAGGATGAACTTGGTAAGGGATCCATTTCCAAGAAGCAGCCCCTCTCTCTGTGTCCGTAATGCTGGACTCTGTGAGGACTCCTTAAACCCAGAGACACTGTCCTACAAGCTGATCCCAAGGCTCCACCTCACCCGCTTTCCAATAGTTGTGAGCAGCAAAAACTCTGCAGAGAAAAACCTCATAGAGCACAATTGCATAACTCAACCACAGAGCTTCCTCCAGCCAGCTGGAGGATCGCATCAACGCCGAAACGTCAGGGCTTGCTCATCCCTGAGAGCATGACCTCCCCTTGGCCTCTAGGACACACGCCTGGCCTCACCGCCATCAGGGGGCCCTCCTCACCAAAACCCCTCAGCACTCTCATGAGCCTCCTGACCATACCACACGTTCTCCCACCTTCAACAAACCAAACATTCATTTTTTTTTCCCCAAATTGTGGGACCCACCACAATACAGTGCCCTCCTATATGCCAGTCCCCTGGCAATTAGCCTACCAGATGCACTACAAGACTAAAACTGGCCAACTACAACTTTAACCTACCTCCTGCTTCCCTATACTTGTGAACTGCAATTATTCTAAGATCACCATAGTCTTCCCTTAAGTTGCATTGACAGTGATGCCTGCCAAGAACGTGCCAATTGCTTGCAGACAGCAAGAGCAAGTTTAACCTGAAAGATTTCTATATGTATTTATCTCTGTTTTTTCCTTCATCTTCTGTGTTTTCCCACTGAATTTATGTGAACACTGTTAGAATTAATTTCAAACCTACCCTCAAACACTTTAACACATTAATCAGCTGATTAATTATAGTAACATGGGAGTCAAGGCTTTGCCAAAGAGTATTTTCTAGAAGGTGAAATTTTCTGAAGTCCTGTCAAGACAAAAGCTATGGAGGACCCTGGATGCTGTAACAGCAGTATCCCAGTGGCCACACTGCAGTAATTCCAAAGGTTGAAGTGCAGAGTGACAATGAAAAAGACCCTATACCACAATAGGCAATTTCTGAAGGAAGAACAAGATGTGATGACTCCAGGGTTATGCTTCCAAGCTACACCTATTTGAGACAACATTCATTGAATTGGCATCTGAATTCCAACACAAAGTATCCACACAAACAACCAACATGTGACATGGCATGTAGGACCAATCTCCTCAAGACCCAGGTCATTTTCAGATGTTTTTGAACTGAAAAGCATCTAACATGAGAAGGAATTCCCCTGCACTAGCCATTTCTTATGTTCTCAGCACCCATACCCCATCTCAACAGCAACAGCCACAAGTACCATGTTTTATACTACGACCAAAAGTACAAGGATCTGGATTAACTTTGGTCCTTCTCTATATTTGGAGAACACCTTGTTCTCGCTTCATTCTGGAGTTTTGCTCCTTCTTAGAACTTTCTTCTGCTCCTTCCCCCCCATTTTAATATATTAGCTAGTGACGATTCATGCCACACTACTCCCACTTTACTTTGCTGCTGTCTTTATACTTGCTTGTTACTGCTTTGACCTCGGCCACAGTCATTTCTTCCTTCCTAGAATTAGGTTCATCTCCTTCCTTTCACATGACAGTGGACCCAACCATAAAATTACCTGGCCTTGGGGCTTGTTTAGACTTCAAAATAGGTAAAAATTGGGTAGGCTGTTTTGTTAATGATTTTTCTTAGCACTGAAATCCACTTCACATACGTTGGCCATGACATTTTCCCTCAGCTATGCTTTTCCCAGTGAACCTGCTCCTGTAGGGAAGCTCAGCACATGTGGAAGCACTCACAAGAGGAGGAGTGACTCAGTGTTATGAACTCAGCTCTGAGGTCTCTTGTCCTTGCTTTACGCTTTGGCTCCTGGGTAACATGTCTCCAATAATCACACTTTTTGCACCCTCCTTTGCAAATTTCTGAACACATCAGGGAGGGCTGCAGTCTGCAATGTCAGTTGTCTGAATTTCAGTGCCTGCATAAAGTGTGGCACATGTATGCTGGGTGTCTGAGTTCCAACTGCAGCCAGCCTGGTTTGGGCAGAGATTCAGCTGACCAGGTACAGCAAGGCAGCAGTGAGTTTCCCATAGATATGGGAAGAAGTTCAGTCAGTTGCCTTTCCAGTAAATGAGCTGTTTTCTTTTCCAGGCAGCTACCTCCAAACCATGGTGCTTCACCTTTGAATCCTCCACTTTCCTGAGTGCCCACAAGTCACACAGGGGTAGCTTAGAGTGGGATGGATTTAAAATCATGCCATTAACACCTTCTCTTAGGACTGTATCTGGGAGAATGACTTCCAGTTATTCAGCCTGTGCTGCATTTCAACAATGATCAAGATGCAAATCTGAAGACTTACTGCCACTGATGTTTAAGGGATGCCCTCAGCCCACCGCTGGGACCAGATTTGCTCTCCCTCCAAACAGCAAAGCTGAGAGAGCAGAGGACCCTCACTGGAGCACACAGGACACCAACATGCCTGCTGACCTAGTAAGGGTTTGAATGGCTTAATATGTCCCCAAGTAACTGGAGAGGATAACTAGAGGATAGGAGAGAAGTGAGAGAGAAACACACCCTGGAGCACCCCACAGTGTAGACTTAAACTAACGCCAGTCCTTGCGAGAAGCCCTCCTTCTGTCAATGCTATTTTTAAAATTATTGTCAACCTAGATGCTTTCCCAACTGTCCTATTTAGTTCAAAAGGAGCACTGATGATCTTTGCTTTCCCTTACTGTCTTGTAACCACAGTCTGCAACTCCTGACCTGCAAGGTTTGAAGCTTGACCTGCTCTACCACGGGCAGTACCTCTCACTGTGGAGAAGTAACTGTGGCCTATTGAGCCAGGCTGGGCTCCCCCACACCCAGAACTGGTGCAATGTCCAGGGATTATTTCCACCCAAACAATCTCATCTCCAGCTCCTGAAAGAACACAAGTGCATTGCTCATACTAACCATGGGAGTCACAACTCCAGAAAAGCCTTTCTACATGATGCTGAAGAGTTCAATCACAAATCCCCAAGAATCAGCCTTCATTGACCAAATCTCCTCTTGTAGCCTATGCTTTCCTCATCCCAATTTTATTGCCCTTTCCTGACTAATCCTGGCCAGGGAGGAACTCCTTGTGTAGGGGAAGGATAAGGAGCATACTTCACTAGGGGGACCGCTGACACATCTCTTGTTACGAGCACCTGCAATGGCTGCAAGGGTCAGATGGGCATCTTGTCCCAACTGCCCTTGCTATGAGAAACATTCCGCATCCTTTTGCTGTCAAAGGTCAGCGCAGAATGCGTAAGAAATACAGGACTGAAAGGAACAAATTGCGACATTGATGCCCAACCCTTGAATATAAGAGAGCTGTTTAAAAAATATAGTGTAGGAGGAATATCCAGTTTGCAAATTGCCATAGTCCAGCAAATAGCAGCACAATCATAAAGTTAATAGTGAAAGACCAAAGGTCCCAAAATACACTGTGTCACAGGTGAGGAAACATGAAGTGTGCTGGCAGTGTCCTCGATCCCTGCAGAGGTTGTGGCAGGTGAAACTGTTCAACTGGCAGCAGAAAGCACACCATGATGCTGCAGGAAAAAAAAAAAGAAAAAAGAAATCCTACATGTTCCTGTTATCATGGCCAGATTAAATGGATGCAGGAAGGCAATGTCACGAAGTGATCAGTTGTTCTAGGGCTGTTCTTGCCTGTTGGGAGCTACTCAGCCAAATTCATTTAACTGCTCCTCCAAGGAACTCATAAACTTGTAGAAATCCAAAGTAACTCAATATGAAGGAGTGCTCTGGATTCCTACCTGTGTGCATCTGTCTCCCTGGGTGTGATCTGAGCTGAAGTGTGCAGCTTCAGCACTGCAGGTTCGTACAGAAATATTCCCATACCTCACTGGTTACTCCAGAAGCTGGAAGCCAACACAGTGCTATAAGGTACATGCCAAATGGAAATGGTCAGAAAATAGTTTCAGTGGGTGTGTGCAGAATAACATGACTCATACTGATCAGGATTCAGTAGAGTGCCACTTACCTGCAGCAAGGAAGGAAGCGTGCCTGGCAAAAATTCCCTTTCTCCATCAGAGCCCCTTGCCCGGTAATCCAGACCCTTAACAAACAATGATCAACTGGGGAAAACCCTAAGAAATCCATAAAGGTACAGCCTCTTGCCCTTAAAAAGAAAGCAGCAACTTGCTCTGGTGACTATTGATCTCATCTTCCTGGCACCAACACCTGCAAATGTGATACCTCCTGACACTTTAAAACAGAAATTAAAATAGTTTCTCTCAATCGTCTCTTGCAGCCCGTAGGAGACAGAGCAGAGCTGAAAACCTTTTGGTCAAAGAGCTTTCATCTGGGTTCAGCTGCTCAGATTACACTTGAAGGGGAGATAAAGCTCAGCTCAATTCTGCAGGGAATAAGGCCCAAGGCCATCTTGTCTCTGAGGTCCAGTTCCCACCAGATTTGTGATCTTGTGTTTATGAACTCCTTTCTGGCCAAAAATTTCATTGCTCTGATAGGGAAGGGGCTGTTGCGAGGGGGAAAGTCTCCCGGGTACCTGAGATGTTTGCTGTGATCTCGTGAGAAATTAAGTGATTTGATGGACACAGAAATCAGTGGGAGCAGATGGAGATCCACCTGTCTCGGGATTACGTTCTTGGACTACGAATCTGTGTCTCTTCATTTGCCGAGGACACTGCACGTGCCTGACTGCACGGGGATTAATCAGCCACTGCAGCAAACCCCAGATGTGCCCACACTGCCTTTAGCACATATTTCCTAATCATCGTCAGTGAACAAAGTAGAATCTTGGGGGGGGGGGGGGGGGGGGGAGGGATGCTTGGGAGGGCTCGTTAAAAGCTAATCATGCCTACTTGAATAGAAAAATCAATAGCTGAGGGCAAAGCAACAGCCCAGCTTGTTAGAGCCTCCAACGAAAGTGCCCTTTGTGGCACAGGTATTACACAAGACCTCCTGCTGTCATCCGCCAGGCAGTAGCTGCCACAAGCACATATGCCGTATCCTGTGACACTTCCAACACTGTCACATGCACGCTGCTCAGACACACATCAAAAAACCCAGCTCATACCACTGGGGAATTAGGACACCCCTCAGTGGGACCCCGTGATTGAACACAGGGAGGAAATCCAACCCATGCAGAGCCAACAAAAAGCCTCGGCATTTTGCAGAGTCTTCCCACGAGCTGTGCTTATGGGAAAAACGGGCTGCACTCATGGGAGAAACGGCACTTTTGGCACGGTATAACATCACCCGAAGGGCTGTTTAATGGCCATACAAAGTCTAATCTCCGGTAGCCTCTCAGAGATGCTCGCATCCCACTTGTGCTTAGCTCCTCTCTCTACGACCTCCACTGCCCCGGCAGAGCCAGTGCCAGTGCCTGGCAGATGTGCTGGGAGAGCTCAGCGAGCAAAAGGACAGGGCAGCAGTGGATCTGCCCTTCAGTCTTCCAGGTGGTAGTCACAGGGCACACAGAGGAAAGGTGACCACCACGCTGGACAGGTGGTTTCATAGCAGCCTCGTCCCCCATTGCCACTTCCACAGGTTTCTGCACCAAGCCTGTGTGAAGAGGAGGGGAGATCCCTGCATCTGCAGGGAACAGATTGCCTCTGCATTCCCTGCAGCATCACCCAAGAGATCTGGGATTTATTTCTGTAATCCCCTCATGGTTTGCATTCTATATTGCTCTGACAGTCAGTTATCCTTCACATGAAAAACTCAGTGGCATTCTGAGAGGATTCCTTTAAGTGTCATGTCACATCCATTATGCTCATAAACACTTGAACCATAATTCCCAATTAAATACACCATGTGCATGCATATCTGTTCCTCCTCTTTTCCAGGTTACAATCACATCTATCCTGCCAGGAGAAATACGGAGGCAACCTGCTGCCTTCCATGAAATTCTCCCTAGTATCAATAATCTTTTGCATATTTTAAAGTAGTATTTTCTGCATGAGGTCCTTATTATATTATTATAGCTCTTGCTGACTGGACAGCAATAAGATGGCCCACTTCAGAGAGGTCAGCGGTATCTCAGGGGTGACCAACTCATATTCGCTCTAGGGCTATGCAGCAGCACCAACATTGCTGCACTTTTGGGCATGGTCCCAAAAGGGGACGGGAGTGTGTAGGAATGTATTATTCTAGTGCTGATGGCTGGGACTGGGTGATTTCTTGACCTGTGATAACTCAAGTTCTGTGAGCAATAAAGAAGAAAAAGGAAACCTCTGCCTGGTGGCAAAGGAGCATGGTCAGGATGGAATAAAAAAAAAAAAAAAATAGCCACCTTATAAAACAAGGCCCAGGGAACCTAATGTATCAAGAAGAGAGAATTTGGTTCCTCTACGAAAAATCAAATTTTAGTTAATTAACCAAAGATCAGAAACGTCTGTGCTAACACAATGTGGCGTAAATATACACAAAACCATTGATTTTCCTGGAGATTTCCCCAAGGAAACTGCATGACATTTCTATCAACAGTTTGCACTTCAATTGCAGCATCACCTTGGCAGTAAATAAGCCGTATATAACCACGGCTGCACTACCACAGCCATGGCACAGACATGCCAGGGCCTGGCACTGGCAGCCTTTGCTTTTATTCAGTGCAGGTCTATTTTATGTTAGGTTGTTCCTTTATCTGTTCACCAGGTGTTTAACAGAAATACACATGCCTCTGCACTTGCATGGTTGAGAACAAAGACCTCTATTATTCTCATCTCTGTGCACATGGACAGTTGGGCTTATTTTGTTAGTAAAGTCCCATTAAATGGAGGTTATGTACCTAAATCCCTCTGCAGCCATATGAAAGAGAGAAAAAACCTGATGGGTGCACAGGACCCTCAGGATGTGGTGGCAGAGTTAAGGAGGGCATGTTCTTCTCCCAACAATTTAGGAGAACCTGGAGGGGGAGAAGGCAGCAGCAGCCAAGCCAGTGAGAAATGCAGAGATGAGAGTACTGCAGTGCACACAGCCACACGGATGCTGGGGGTATAGCTCTTATTTGAGATTAATTGTTGCCATTTCTCCTGTTGATGTGTGATGCAGTATCACAGAAGCTCCCTTTAAAAGCAAGGAAATATATGGAAAGCGAGGCAGGTATTTAAACTAAACACCCCATTCCCAGCATTACAATTTGTTGTCAAAGAATCATAGAATCATGGAATCTTTGTGTTGGAAGGAACCTTTTAAGGTCATCTAGTCCGACGCCCCTGGCAATGTGCAGGGATTGTCATCCATGTTTGGTTTTCACTTGCTGCTTGCAGGGTAAAATTATCTGTGGTCCCGTAAGAAGAGGCAATGTTTGATGTTTCTAATAGAGTGATCAAGATTTTACCGGTGTATCCCCAGAAGGCAATGGCACACAGCCTGAAGCTAGGAATGCGCTAATGAAGGCTCACAACAGAAAACTTAATCAAAGACTCTGAGAGACAAAAGGGGATTAGGTAAGTTTTCAGCAGTACTGCGCAGCACCTAGTCAGGAGAAATAAAGGAAGGAGTTTCCTTAACAAGGAAGTAAAAAACCACAAAACCCGTGGCTCTCCAGCTTGGTGTGGCACAGAAAGTAAAGCTCAACCTTTTTTTGGTGCCTCCTCCCTGCAATGAGATAGATAATCTTCAGATAATGACAGGACATCCCAACTTAAAATAATAGAGATAGGTGCAAACGACATGAAGCTTAGTGCAGCCGATGAGAAACTGTGCTCTTAAGCATAATCTTCAAGGGGGTGTTTTGTTATTTTAGCTTCTTTTTGTGCCATGTTCCATTATTTCCAAATCTGCATTTTTAACTTTCTTACCAGCTTGAATCTTGGCAAGCGACAAAGCGCTCCTCATCCAAGCGGTGGCACATCTCAAAAGCAGAGCTCTGCAATGCTCTGCCTATCGCCCAGCTCTGTGTTAGGCTGCTGGTACCCCAAGAGTACATCTGCCCATGTAACTGCTCAGGCTAGTTTTACAGCTAATATTTGCAGGGCTTGGATGAGGAAGAAATGTCTTCTAAGGACCGCCAGTATCTGGTCAAGTTCCCTGAAATAAAGCAAAGTACTAGAAAACATGTGTAATCCCTAAAGACCTTTGCAACAATGGTGTAATTAGAACAGAATAAATGCCTTGTGTCAGTAAAAGAAAGTCGTAATATCGCTCAGAAAAAGCAAGATTTGGATTAGCTTTGGGGGCGAGAGATGTAAACAGCTCAGACAGTGGTCTGAGTGTTTCTTTGGATACCATCTGCTGAACAGGTTATGTCTGCCCGGAAAGTCATGGACATTAATTTTTTCCTCCTTCAGATTGCTGTTTTGGCCATAGGAGAAAAAGTAGCATAAAATACAAAGGGGTTAGGAAAAGGCAGTGTCCCAAGTGAGTTTGTGGAGCATGTTTGGGAAGAGCATATTTACACTACTCCAGGAGAAATGCTGAGAAAAAATTTTGTTTGTAAACCAAATAAAGAAAAGCACATGTTAGCCTGGCCAGCCCAACTGCAGCACAGCTTTGCAGCAAGGGTTGACCATAAGGGAAACTGTGGTGACAATCCAGAGAATGATGATCTCTAGCAAGCAGACAGAATCAATAGTGTCTGGTGATCAGCTGTAGCTGGAAAACCTTTCTGGCATGTGGCAAAGTTGTGGGTAGCATGTCTATACCTTGAGACTCCCCAAAATGTTCACGACATGAGGAAATTTAAATAGACCAAAGTGTGTATTCCTTCATTAATCAGTGTCTGGTATGGTGGAAAATTTTTGGATGAATGATTTCTTCAAAGCTTGTTTCAGTCTGCAGTCCATTTTGCAAGTGTCCTACAAATTTGGTCAGGTTTGTTTATTTTTGGTTTGTGTTTCTGGTCTTCTGTTTGTTAAGGAAATAATAAGGGCCCTCCCGAGAGGCTCTTGCAGCACTTGATGGAGAAGACTCAAATGATGAAGGAAGGCACTTATGGACCTGTGAATGCCACGTAGCAGAAGGAAAAGGACTCACATGTGAGAAAAAAGAAAATTTAGGAGCCTATTAGGATGAAATGAAACAGCTCTAGAGTCAGACCTAAACTGAAAGACAAACTCACTACTTGATGGATAAAATGGTAATGAAAAGCACTGGAAGCCAGTGAGTTTAATGTACTTACAGGTATGTACAGATGCCTGTATTTTCTATGAGTGGAGCCTGAGGGTTCCTGTAAGGTACCTGGGATGTCTAACACACACAGGCATCTGAGGCACTGGTTGGTCTTGCAGCAGATACAGTTTAAAGAGATGTTACTTGGAGTAGTCATGGTTTACAAGATAAATCACCATCAATTTCAGTTTATGCTCACATCACAGTTCCTACGGCAACTCAGGAGGAGATACACATCTGTTTGGATGGCTTTGTTATATGGGAGTGGTCTTCAGGAGATGTGCGAGGTAGTTGCCACTCCAGCCATCCCACCCCGGTGCAGAGCCAGAGGCCTTGGGAAGAAAGACTCTGATATAGAGACTGTTTCTCCCAAGTCTACAAGGACACCCCACCAAGGGTGGAGGGGCCTAGAAAAGAATACCAGGGAGAGCAATCCTAACTAGGATGCAAGACAGCACTCTATTGCAACCAAGCATAAATTAAAGCAGAACCATTGTTCTCACTCCTTTCACACCTGTATCAATACCTTTTGTACTGTTTTAAAGCCAAAGCTGTAGACTTAAGATGGAAAAGTAAACTAAATCTTGTTTGTCCAAGAAGTGAAATGGCAGGTGGGGAAAGTATTGGCAACTTTCCCGACAACAACAACACACAGCTGGTCTTATGAAAGGGCAGGGGAAAGAAAGTGGAGGTCTTAATGTTGAACTAGTAGGTAATCCAGATTGCCAGTGAAATTG
The DNA here is from genome assembly GCF_964289735.1 of Phaethon aethereus. Lineage (NCBI taxonomy): Eukaryota > Metazoa > Chordata > Aves > Phaethontiformes > Phaethontidae > Phaethon > Phaethon aethereus. Next base: position 12,366,516 of record NC_138577.1, on the reverse strand, counting down.
CAACCAACAGTAGCTGCAAGTCCCAGTAAACTCAGGATCACATGAACAATGGAGGAGGAAAGCAAGAGATGAAAGCATAACACTGAATAACCTAAGGAGGTGGGCAGAGAGCTGCACAGGCCCCTGCAGTGAGTCAGGGAAAATGAAAAGGAGTCTTGTTTATCTGTGGATCATAGTTATTGCCCCTGTCTACAAGGCATGCACCCAGCTTTGATGTTTGATCCACCATAGTATTGCCCAACCCTCAGTCTAAGCATTTCACACTGCTGTGCATCACTGGAGCACATGGGGAAAAGTAAAGTCTTTAATGGACTGTGATCATAGATTCATAGAATACTTTGCGTTGGAAGGGATGTTTAAAGGCCATCTAGTCCAACTCCCCTGCAGTGAGCAGGGACAGCTTCAACTAGATCAGGTTGCTCAGAGCCCTGTCCAACCTGACCTGGAATGTGTCCAGGGATGGGGCATCTACCACCTCTCTGGGCAACCTGGGCCAAGGTTTCACCACCATCATTGTCAAAAATTGCTTCTTTATATCTAGCCTCAGCCTACCCTCTTTTAGTTTAAAAACCATTACCCCTTGCCTTAAGACAAAGAACAGCTGATGCTAGGCAGGGCATGGTGGAGAAATGAGCAGCTGCCTTTAGACACCAGCTCTTTACCCTCTGATGACATTGAGCCATCAACCACTACCCTCTGGATGTGACCATGCAACCAATTCCTCATCCACCCAAAAGTCCACCCATCAAATCCATCTCTCTCCAATTTTGAGAGAAGGATGTTGTTGGGTACTGTGTCAAAGGCCTTACAGAAGACCAGATAGACAACATCGGTAGCTCTTCCCTTGCCCACTGATGTGGGGCCTCCATCACAGAAGGCCACGGGTTTGGTCAGGCAGGAATTGCCCTTGGTGAAGCCGTGTTGGCTGTCTCAAATCACCTCCCTGTCCTCCATGTGCTTTAGCATAGCTTCTAGGAGGATCTGTTCCATGATCTTCCCAGGCACAGAGGTGAGGCTGACAGGTCAGTAGTTCCCAAGGTCCTCTTGCTACCTTTTTAAAAATGGGTGCAATTTTTCCCTTTTTCCAGTCTCCAGGGTCTTCTGACTGCCAGGACTTTTCAACTATCATGGAGAGTGGCTTGGCAATTACATCAGTCAGTGATCTACCTGTGTTTCCTCCTGCTTGGATTATGGCCTTGGAAGCACTGCTAAAACTTCGTAATTCAACCTTTGAGATGGGAAATTCAGTTTTAAATGTATATAAAAATATATTTACATTCACACAGTAACTACAGACATTAGAGCAGAACTCACGTTTTTGTGCTTTCCTGCCATCTGAGTCTCGGAGATTCAGGTTCCTTTTCATCATCACCTCTGCATCAGTTTATATGCATGCAAGAACCTAATCCTTTTCCTCCTGGGACCAATGCTGAGCACATGCAAACATTTATGGGTCCTAGACTGGATCCATGAGTATGAGGGACTGGACAGATATCTAGACTAAACACCGCCACGCTGAGTGTGTGAGAGGTTGGTCACCAGCGAGCACAGAGTAGTCTCTCTAATGCAGATAGCCAACTGGTCTTGCCCTGGGGATCTGTCTTGAAACTGTAAGCAGATTTACAGGTTGACTTGAAGAGGGTCATATTCCCAGCAAACTGTATGATTTACTTTGATATCAGAGAATTAGCCTACTTTGCTGTTCCTTTCCTTCCAGTTATTTTTTTGCGTAAGCCCAGAATAGTGACTTTCAGTAATGCTAGGTCATGAATAAGCTAACACCTAGAACCAAAACTAAGGTGCAGTAAGTCACACATTTGACTAAACAGAGATCTGCGGAGAGTTTTTATCGCTAAGAAAAATAAGCCATTTGCTTGAAAGGAAGTAAACAGTTACTTCTGTAGTGTGAACTGAGGGTTACTTTGCTCTGATGGTTTGCAAGCAAGTAACACTGAGAGACAAAGAGAGTGCCTCTATCACGAATAGCATGGCCTTAACCTTTCTTTTCAATGTTATTTTTGAACTAATTTATCATTTGCAGAGATTTATATTAAGTTTAGTGCAGCAGGTTAACTTTAGCTAAACCAAAAATGTTTCTTCCCCTTGCAGCCTTACTTAGCAAATCTCCTGCTGGCTTTTGTGGCACTTTTGGCTGTGTCAGGATGCCGGAATAGTCATGTTTTATGGGCAGAGGGAGAAGAGCAATGTTTTGTGGTGAAAATCCTCGTTCAATACATGTTAGAGTGTTTTACTTGTGGGTTGAGAGTTAAACTAGTATCAGATATGCGGGAAGGATGGAGGATTTCCTATATCAGATATGCAAGGATTTGGGAGGGAAAGGGTTTTTTTTCTTTGTAGTACAGAAGATATTTCGGATGCATTTAATCTAATCAGTTCTCTGCATTCATAAAGTCTTTGGGCATGCATGCGTTGGCCTCACCTCTTTGCACAGCGTGGCACACACTTACTAGTTAATTGAAACAAAAATAACCATGCTAGGTGAAAGCATATCCAGGTGAAACCTGATGAGCCGTAGTATCTATATAAGGGTCTTAAGCAAGTGGTGCAAATGCTCCATCCCAGTCTTGCACCCTCCAGTTTTCAAGGCAGTGAGACCATTTATCACCAAGTACACAACAGGTCAGAAAACAAGACTCATTAACTGGCTTATCTGCCAGTTTGGGCTAGAGTACGTCTCCTCCGGAGGCAGTCCGTTATGATGCAAAACCCTCTATGATGGAGGCAAGATGTCCCCATGTTTCCTGCCTTTACTGTTAAATCAAAATGCAATCGCCAGTAACGACGACAGGGAGAACGCTGAGCACCTTTAGGTATAAGCACGCACAGAAGGAGAAGCCTGGCTCTCCCTTCAGAAGTTTTAAAAAGAGAGAGACACACTGCTATGTGCCGCTGGTACTATGTAAAGAACACTTAGGCACGGGACCCATTAACGATAACCAAGATTTACAGGTGCAGAACAACCTAGTGTGCAAAAAAACACACAGGAGAAAGTAACCGAAATGTGGGCTACTATACAAGTTTTTACACTTTTCTTCTAGAAGAAGAAATTAAGAAATTTTCCTACCTGGCTGTTCTGTGTCTCCTTTTCTACCTGAAGCTGTTTGTCACCACAGTCCGAAGGGATCGTTCTCAGCACCATACAAAAAGCTGCAGCTTCTTCTAAGGTCCCTGGAGGGTCTCTCCGCAGAGCGTGCCAGGCTTCTCCCCCGCCCGGCCGCGGCGCTCGCCGGGGCACGCCGCGCTTCCCAGGGTCCGGAGGTAAACCCGCGCCGGGGCACGCTGAGCGCGACCCAGAAGCCACAGGACCTCTCGGCGCGCTTCGTGTACTCGGTAAGGACTGCAAAAGGACAGGCAAAGTTCCCGAAGCTGTGGGTGGAACACGGCACCGTGTAGCACTGAGTAAATAAAAAGCAATTGATCGTTGGACTCGGGTATGACGTCATGTATTACAAAGGTTTATATACCATAGGCAGGACTCTGTATTTCAACTAAGAGAAACGCATCCTTAAAAACCTGCTGCTGCCCACTGCTGCAGCTACAGCAGCCGCAAAAGGTGCAAACGAGACATTGCGCCCAACTTTCAGCACGCAACAGATTTATTTTCTTTGACAGCACGGGGAGGATTTCAAACACAAAACGTATTTTTTCTCCAAGGACAGACATCTCACTATCTCCCATAAGGATGTATAAAATGCGTATAGTTTCTGCGGGATAATAAATTAATTGGGGGGTTATGGCACCAGGTACAACAGGATCCTGATTCAGGTTTCTGGGTGCTGTGGTTGTGTGAACAAAAACGTGGGTTCAACTTTTGACACCAAGTTATTTGTTTCAATTCCCTGTTCAGCCTAAGAAAAGCTTTACAAAGATAATTCTGAGATAGAGACAGAACTAATCTAAAAAAAAAATCACCCAAGTGCAATTGTGACAGGGTGTAAAATGAAAACTTAAGATTAAAAAAAAAATCTAAGTAATGGCATTTATGAAACCACACCAGCATTGCAGATTTTCCTACAATTCAATAATGCAAACTTCTATTGCTAATTCAAAAGCTTTGGTTTGCTCCGGTAGGCCTTTTTGCCACCTACTTTTAGGTTTGATGACAATTTCTGCCTGAAAAATTCAGAATTAGTGTCACATTTAAATAAATAAGGATTTTTTTCAAAGAAACATAATTATTTTTGTTTTTAAATTCCTTGCAACATGCTAAATTATTGAAGTGGAAGACTTTTGAAAAGGTAAATCACATTTCTTTACCCACCTTGTCTGTTTGGGGGTTTTTCGGTGCTTTTTGTTCTCGGCTAATGAGAAGGGACTCATCACTACCAACTGTTCTCTGCAGCCTTTTTCAAGTGAAATCTATTCTTTGGTTGTCAGTGCTGCAGATAGGATTGCAAACATGGCAGTGGAGGCTTACCGTGTTATTTATCCCAGTAGACAATGGGCCGCAGTTATGACTAACAGGTTCATGTGGACACCTAAAGAAGGAAGGATAGCAGAATGAGCAACACTGAAATGAGACTCAAATCCCTTCTCATGCCTGTGACAGACTCTGGGTGAGTCAGTTAATGCTGCTGTACTTCTATTTTCTTATTCATGAAAGGGCATAATAATTCTTCACTTCCTCAAGAGACCAGGTAGGAGGCATCAGGGACTACAAGGTGTTTAGAAACACACCAGTGACATCTCAGTGCGTGAGAACTGCTAAATCTCTCTCATGTAACAAAGGCACAGGCTATCCCAAAGTCCTGGTAAAAACTGTTTGTTTGTTTGTTTGTTTGTTTTAAATGGGAATACTCACCTTTCTTGGGGATACAAATGCATAAGCTTTTTTCTGCTCGCTTTCCAGTTCTTATATAAGTTCATGACACTATTATTGAAACAGAAGAATGTCATCTTAAGGAAAAAGGTGCCACATAGTGCAAATTTCAGGCTTAATATCATAGTAATATGACAGCCTCTCCTGCTAGCATTTTGCCTCCAAGCACTACAGTTCTGAGTCAGCGAGCTGTGGGAAAACTTTTACACAGCATTCAGGATCGGTCTTGGAGGATACGCAGAATTACAATTCTTTCCTGTCTTTGCTGTTTTGGTCACTAAAGTAAAAATAACTTCAAATTAACAATGGTTAACAATTAGGAACTAAGAGTACAGCTGGAGATTAAAGCTTTCATAGCATGAGAACTCCCTTTGTTTGGAGTTAAAAAGCTACTGTTTAAGAATGATGCAATATTTAAGGGGAAAAGAAAGACCTGCTGCTGCCTAATGGAAAGTCGTTTCGCAAGAACTGCTTACATGATTCGCTCTTCCCTTAACATCCCTCAGCTCTTTCCCAGAATATTTCTTCCAGAGACACTCTTTCAAAAGTTGTTGTCCCCTTTACAAAATAAAACCTGCTGGGGAGTGTTTCCCATCTCTCTCATCTTCTACTTCTCTCCAGCTTCCAGGCTATGGGTGGGACCAATAACCTATTTTTCTCTTCCTCTGTGAATTCAGTCTGTTTGTACAGAGCTGCTAAGTGTGTTTCTTCATCCCCAGGTTCTGCTTTAGAAACGTCCCACTATATCGTGGCTTCCTCCTTCAGCTGTAACGTGCTGGGAAATAGGCATGGCAAAAATCTCATGATTTCTTGTGGAGTCTCATCTCACGAGCAATAAGCACACCAACCATCCTGGCATAAGAAAATTTAGTATGACACTGACAGATGAAGCAGAAAATACTGCGGTTTGGTCCTCCTGCAGATCCAAACAGGACAAAACCACTCTAACTGAAGACTGGTCCTAAAGTAGAGATGCATCCATCAGCCACATGATTTCACTCAATGAAACACATGATTTTTTTTTTTGAGATCTTTTCAGCAACGGAGTTCAAAACAGGGTCTCACAAAGACTTGTGTTGTCACAACCCATGGGGCAATGAACTGTGATGCTAGTGTCTGGCAGAGGTTAACTTCTTAAGCCATTTTTATGGCTGAAACCAGTGTCTTATGGAAGTGTGTCTTCACACATGGCAATAATACCAGCAAAAGAAGTCTCCCAGTGGTGCCTACAATATGGGCCAGAGAGTGGATGTTACTGAAAAGAGGGAAGATGAGAATGCCTACTGTTGAATATTCACCTTGACTCTTTATGGAGAACTCTTTATGAAGTGTATTTGCAACAAGGCAGCTTTAACTTGCCTTCAAAGACATCATCCAAATCTCTAGAGGGAACTCCCATGTATATTCACGACAGCTACCAAAACTTGCAGAATTTAGCAGTCTCTTACTGAGAAATGTGCCAGCAGCTGCTTCCTGGTATTTAATGCTAAGCACCCTAAAATGAGGCTATCAGCTGCCTTCCACTCCAAAACATATCAAAGAATAGCACAAGACCCCAGGGAGGGACAGCTCTGTAGAAGTAGGGTTGCTGTTCCCAGTTAAGATTCAGACAGCCCTCCCTGGCATTGTTGGTTCTGGTGCAATTTGTTCTGAGGAATGTCAGATGCTTGTTGTACAGATTCCCTGATGTGTGCACCATGATGGGAAAAAAAAAAAAAGAGGTGTAAGTAAAGAAAAGGTGTAATAATCTGAGTCTAAAAGCAGCACATGGCCATGTAGTCATTACAGCCCACTGCCATGATGAGAGTTTCTGACCGAAGTTTCCATTTTAACTTCTGCAATAGTGCAGTTGTCACCTTCCAGCAAATTTCAGGAAGATTCATGCACTTACTTCCCTTTGGCCGCTGTGAACAGTCTCAGTTTCCCAGCAATTTGTTAGAATACCAGTGACATAACCTTCAAAATGTCAATTTCTGAGGCTTCTGGAGAAATGGAGACGTTTCAGTCATGGCTGAATACCCAAAGAGAAACCTTTCAGCTCTCTGAACTATCGTATTAGCAGTTGAATGTAGAGAACATTACCAGAAAAGAACATTAAAAGGTGGAAGAGACATCTTTATAAAATATCAGCTAAAGAACAGTAACAGAATAAAATCTGGTCCCAGTGAAGGTGAAACTTATTCTCAGATAGGCATGAACAGCATGTTCAGAGCTCATATTGTTAGAGGTACATCAAGACTTCTGCAAGCTTTCTGCTCAGGTTCAGCTCACTTTTCCTGTGATTGAAGTTAACATCATTAATGTGATCCATAGTTAACATCATTAACGTTACAGGACTTTGAACTTACAACAGGATCAGAAATTAGAATTTGACCCCACACACCTAACTCCGTGCAAACAAGTAAAAGATCACAAAACGAGTGTTAAGCTTGTAGTTGTTAAACACACACAAACTCTTACAACTGGAGACATTTAAAGCATTATTGCAAGTGATCATCGACATACCTCTGTCTAGCCTTGTCCATCCTGACTTAGTCAGCGAGCTCTAAAATATTACAAAATACTTTTTTTTAATATATCACATTGATTACAACTGGGTTCGTCATGAGCAACACAGTGCATAAGGGAGTCCAAATCCCCACCCCAAAAGCAGACTCAGACACACGAATACACATTCAAGCAGAGGAGAAATTTTGGTGAAGGACTTCCAGAAACATAATGGTTGACATGTCTATGGTAAAAGATTAACATTAAAATACTCCCTCAGCACAACAGGCCAAGCAGAGTACATGAGGCCCTGTTTCCCCTTGTGGAACAAGGTATCAACGGCCATTTTCTGGCCCAGCATAAGTCAGAAATGAAGCTGTTCTGGTCAAAGATTGGCCTGAGTTTTTTAATTTTCCAGGCCAGGTGGATGTCTCCAACCTGCAGCATTTGCCTCAGCAAACCAAACTACATCGTCCAGTAGATGGGAATACAACCCACAACTCAGATTCCCACCTGGTGTTCAACTCAGCAGCTTTGGGTGATTCAGTTTCCATCCTCAGAAGCTGTTCCTCCAAAGGACCCCCCACAACACATCCCCTTCCTACAGCACAACTCTCACTGAGAGTCAATTTACAAAAGAGCCAGTAATTAATTGTCCTTAGCAAGGAAACAGCAGCACAGGCACCCAGATCACACCTGGCTTTCCTTACCTGGTCAAATCCACCTTTTTGCCCCGGAACAATGGGATGTTACCCAGATTTCCATTACTGCAAATCTTACCCAGATTTTGCTTTACCCAGATTTACATTACTGAATTAGTCAGCAAATCTACTTTACTTTACACTCATTACTGCAAATCTTACCCAGCTTTTGGCTCTTCGTTATTTGATGTGTCCCAAAGAGGTGCCTGAGGCCATTGAGACCCTGGAATAGGTCTGGGGAGGAAAAATTAGGCAGGAATTATATTTTTCTAGGACTTTTCATGCATTCCCATAGTCTTCTGAGCAGATGAATAGCTTCCCCGCTCCTCTGGGGACAGTATGAGTTAAGGCAATGTCACAGACATACCTAAAAACTTCTGTTTTCCCCAGCAATAGTATTTATGCTTTTGAAAAGAAGCATCTGACAAATAAGAACAAGAGAAGTAATTTCAACAATGACATCCCCAGTCACTTTAAGTTCACAGGAGAATAAGTTAAACAAGGATGTTATCTTGTTAGCATCATTCCCCCTTTTCCCTACATCTTTTTGGAGTCCCTGAGTATGTTTCTTGCACACTGGGGACATCAGATGTTGAGAGATGCAAATTTAAAACCGCTGTGAAGACGCCTGCGATATCCCCCAGCTACCAAAATAAACTTTTGGTTTAGCTTTGCAAAATCATCAAACTTCCTACTGTCTCCCATCTCCTCTCAATAAAAAATAAAGGCTCAGTATAATAGGTGCCCTACTTACCTAAGGCTTTGATCTCTCACAACTCTCTGCTCACAGAAGTTGGAAGTGATTTCTGAAGGAGCCCCAGCGTCCTTGAATTTACAACCCAGTGAGCTGCTCTGCTTTCCAAGAGGGCTGGCTTCAGCACTGTGTCTGCGAGACTTCAAAGGAGAGAGGAAAGTTATTTTCTATTTACCACTCCGGTTTCCCTCTCTGCTGCCTCTGGACGCTGTCAGCCCTAGAAGATGTGATGTTTCTCAGGGCAGGCTCCACGCTGAACTTCTATGAACGATACTCAAGGAGAAACACGTTCATGAGAGGCTTTGGTTTTCCTTGCAGGAGTGAGAGCATGAAATACAACCCGTCAGATATATTGGCCTCTGCCTCAGATGTGTAAACACACATACATGCGCTTCACTTCGTCTGAGACCTGAACCGGTAAGTAAGCCCATGATAAAGGCAGTGCTCTCCTGCAAGCCCATGGACAGGGTGCTTAGACCTTGGCAAACCATGGGCAGCATTTTGAGAGCTTGCATTCCCCGTCCCTAATTTAATTACAGTGGCCACTTCACAAAGGTTATGCCTAAATTGGTTGCCTGGGAGCCTTCCCAAGTCTCCAGGCATAAACCATGGTTGCATACCAGTTCCTACACTGCTGGGTCTTGCCCTCATATGTAATCTCTCACTGCAGGTGTCATGCCCTGCTTTCTACCAGGGAGGAGAATTGAGTAAATAGTATTTCTCCTTGGGGACACTACAGATGGCTGCATGGCACACTTGGGCCAAGTCATTGATCTGGACAATGGGAGGAAGATGAGGTCTTCCGCGCACACCACCGTGCACACCCGGGGGAAAGTTGGGACTCTGCTGAGCTGCCCTTCCAGTTATGCCTTCAGTTTGGGTGGTTGATTTAATGCCAAACAGTCAACGCAGGGACACATGCTGTAATTGCACAGACCATACCACCATTGCATGCATTCATGAAGAGGCAGAAAAATCAGCTTTCTTGATAGCATGAAAATTAATCAAAATTTGAGTCATTCTCCAACCTTAATGCTATTTTAACCATGACCTTGTGTGTCTAGTAAGGCTCTACCATCTCATTTAAAATATTTTTCACAGTTGATCATGATTTCTCATCATTTTTCTCATGTCTCATAAGCCAAGTTCTCTATAATGGACTCATTCTGTTGTATTGGAGCAACACCCCTGCCAGGCCGAGCTCCAAAGAAAAACAACATGATTAACCTGGCAGCGAGAACCCTGTGGTTAGTTGGATCAGCACTGGGCCAGCAAAGCCACAACACTTGCAGAATCTCATCCCTCTATTTCTGCAGAGCACCAGATTGCACAGTATCACCCTACCCAAGGTAGGATCCCAATGGAGGTAGGACCTCACATAAGTGTGAAGGACAAGTTATTCCTGGCTGAAGCCCCACACGCAGACCAGGACTTAGGCGTGCTGGTGTAGTGGGTATGTGGGAAATCTGCTTGTGCTGCTGTGCTATAAAGGAGTTTTTCTTTCACACCATTTGACAAGAAAATTATTTTATCCTCACCAAATACCCTGTGTCAGTATTTTACAGTGTTTATAGTTCTGCAAAATGGTCCATTACGTAGTCGCAAAACACCTGCTCCATGCAAATGACAAACATGGGGGGCTACAGAGCCATAAGGGCCTCCAGAGACCTCTGTATTCTGGCTAACAAATCTAACCAAAAGCAACACAAGTCCTCCAGCATTGTTTCTGCTACAAAGATAAACTAACCATGTTCTTTTCTTGACTGTGCTAGAACTAGATTTTGCATTTATTTTCCTCATTATTTGCAATGTTAGTCACACAAAAAGAAATCTCTGAACATTCAGAGGGCTTGTTTTTAATAGGGGGGAAAAAAACATTTCTGCCTATGACTCCTATTTTACAGAACTATATAGTCATATTAGATGTTCCCAGGAACTGGCTAGGTGTAGAAGAGGAGGTGGTAAGAACCCAAACCACTAATTGACAAAAAATATCTGAATCCTCAGCAGGCTGATCTGCTATTTACCAGAAGCAGGTAACAGGATTAATTGAGAGGCCTCCAGCAGTCAAGACCCTTTCTTTGAAAAAGCTTTACTTGGGACATAGATGCCAAAAGAGCTTGGAAAGTTGTTTAAAGCTGTGAAGAAGAGCTGTGTGGAAACCCTCTGCAGCACAAGTCAACATGACCTGAAAGAATACTTCTGCTTGATCCCAAATCCATTAACCAGTATGACCTTGAGCATTTGAGATGTACCAACCAGACATTTCAGAAAAGGGAAGCTTCATGCTACCCATAACCCATGGGGGAGGGACTAGATCAATCTCTGGTGTTTCACAGGAGAGGTGGGAGAACGAAATAGATGTATTCAGTTTTAGCTTCTTTCTAACCAGCAGTTCAGGGGGATGGGGAGGGGCAATTCTGCCTGATCCTTCCAGGAGACTTATGAAGTACTGAAGCATATGACCTGGTAATGATCGGTTTTCTGGCATTTCTTTGTTCTGGACCTAACTCCATCTGATTTGGTCCATGTGGGTTCATTTCAGCAAGTAATGCTTTTCTGGTAAACCTGCAGCTAGATAACCCCAGTCAAACCTCATATTCTCTTGCTCTGGACACCTGACCTCCTGTCACAATTGTGTAAAAGTAAGAACCAATGTCTGGAAGACTCAAACCAAAGAAACCAGTGTTAGGAAACTCAACACTGCCAAACCATTAACCAACAAAGCAAAACACCAACAGCTGATTTCCATTTCTTAGTGTTTTAGCAGCAAGATGAAGAGCATCTTTCTGGGAGAGGTGACAGACACATCCAAAGCCACTGAGCTCAATGCAGAGTTAAGTGAGTGATGCACTATGGCCTGGGCAATGCAGTAGATGAGGTAAATGATCTACTGATCCTTCCCTGGCTCTGATTCTGTGGGTGTTACACACACTGCAGCCATCATTGCTTTGGTGGAATACAGGAAAAGGTCGCAATCGTCCGTAGTGAATCGGGCAGATGCTGGGGGAATAAGCTATAAGAGAACGGGTGGGCCCTTCTGTCACAGAAGTTGATGGCTTTTAATTGCTTGAGAAGATCGCTTTTAAAACTCATGTTAGCAATGCTTTCTACCAAGTCACGCTTTTCTGTCAATCTTTTAAAACCACATTGCATGACTCAGATGAAACCCACTGCATGGACAAAATTGGCTACAGCATTAGCACTTGGTTTACTGATGCTCATTACATTGTAAGAACAGTGTTCTGCAGAACAGATGTGAGCTGTTACCAAGGGTGAGCTCTACCTGGTTTGGGGATGGCACCAGACAGATACTGGAGACTGAACAGTGGCAATGTTGAGGAGCAAAACTTGTTTCTTTATCTCCCACTTCATCACCCCACACTGTGCAAAGAAAATTACAAGTGGGATATTCTCGAGCCACATTCCCTTCTTGTCCCCCTCCTCTATTTCCCTTTGGCTCAAACTTCATGCATATGAGCTAACAATTTTCAAATTTCAGCAAAATGCCTGGTTGCTACAGTTACTTCAGGTAGCACAGGTGAATCCTGCAGATTTTCTCAACGTCAGGAACAAAAGATTGAATGTAGGCAGAGGCACAACTCATTTTGACTGTCTGGACAAAAAAAATGTTAAGTTACAAAACACAAAAGAAAGCCAGTAAATGACTTGTCAAGGACAGAGAAGAGAGAGACTTCCCATGCAAAATATATCGGCCTCCATTTTGTTTGCTGTTGCGTTTAGTGGAGAAAGGCATTTGCTGGCATCGCTACATATGTGAAGTTTAAGGATTGTATATTGCTTACAGAGATGTCTTTTTATTGTGAAAGGGTCCAAGACAGACTGAGGGGGAGGGGGTCATCACCAAGTGTCATCGTGCCAATTATAAGGCGAGTGCTGGGAAGCATGGCTTGTACTTGCTGACTTACAACCATGGAAATTCTTGCTTCTGCTGGCACAGAAACATAGAAAAACTGGGTTTAATGTGTGAGCTTGTGAGTCGTCCAGTGGAAGAAGTTTGGCTTGTCACCCTGAGGTTGTCACCTTCAGGTTTCTGCTTTTTCAAGAGTGGTCCCAAAGAAAAAAATGTCACTGCCCTACAAATCTGTGAAACAAAACTTCCTCCAGCAGAGGTTTTACTTTCATTTCCTTCGTACCTTGTCACTTTCAGAGAACAAATTTGATAGCATGCTGCACTGGCCAGGTGACTGAAGCCCTTGTACCTCCTTCATTCGGGGAGTAATGGCAGGAGTTTAGTTAATCTGGAGTCCAGCGGAAAGAACCACATGTTCTCCAGTTGGTTTTTCTACTTCCAGTGTCTAGACTGGACTACAAGCTCCCCCTGCAGAAAAATGTGCAGGGATTGCTCAGGCAGTGTTATCAGATTAACGAAGGGGTGGTTTGGAGAAATCAGCTGTAATACCATAGCTTCACATCCAGCACTGACAGTGATCTCCTGTTTTGCTACTTCCAATGGGGCGAAAAGGGGCAAGGAGGAAAATGCCCCAGAAATTTCACACATTGCAGCATGTGGGGGTTGAGGCTACCTGTCAGAGGGTGGCTGGTTTTGTTGAAAAATGTTTCAAAACTGAACAAGAACCTTTCTTGAAACACAGAGTGTATTTGTGTCTTCAAACTCCACCCCCCCCCAAGGGAATAAGCTATTGCGGCTGCCAAACTTTGAGAGAAAACCTTGGCCGCTATTGTGTGGGTTTATTGCATCCATGATGTTCATCCTCAGAAACTTCCTCCTTTGATGAAACGGATGACCTGACCTAGGCTTGACTCCACGCACACAAAAATAATTCCAAATAAGGATCTGCAGCCTGACAAGCTGCTGTGCTCAAGAGAGGGATAAACTGACCATGTTTAGCAGAAACTTAAATTAAAGGAGGTTTTTTGACTTCATCGCTTCTTGCAGCTGCCAAAGTGATACACCTCCCTGTACCTCTAGCTGTGATTAGGAAGGTGGTAGATCACAGTAAATGGTATTTTCTGCTTCTGAAGATGCTGACAGACAAGGCTTATGTTCCTCAGTTTGCCAAACATCAGTGGGTAATCAGAGGGGGTCTTGGGAAAGAGCATGTCCAGGTGGTGGGGGAGAAAAGAAAAAAGATGCCCAACAGGCACTGTGAGTGCATCTTTGCAAAATTCACATAACTCAGATGTACCTCCCCATAGGTTGGTTCACAGGGTTGATATTCTCACATAATCTGAATGATAGGCAATGGATGGAAATCCTTTTGTCTGACAGTTGTCAATACAGGAAACTAGCATCTCAGCAATTGGTGAATAGCTGCTCTTAATAATGGCACTTCTGAATGTGACAACTGACAGGTTTTGTCACCACATAGTCACAAAGAAGATAAAAGGAGGTGTTATTCCGTGTTTGGTTCCAATAAGCAGTGAAAACACTGGGAAAAAAACACATACAAGAGTAACTCATAAAAGCCCTACTATTCAGTGAATAGTTATTTGCAGTTTAAAGGCAAGCATAAGTAAAGGGTCTTTTAATTTCTGAAACAACAACAAAAAAACTCACGTGTTGAAAATCAAGCAAAGGTAAATAAGAACTGGTTAAAGTTCATCTGGGTTAATCTTGCCAACAGAGAAAATGCAGAGATTCTCTGAGGCACATAGATTGAGAGCACAGAGCGCTACGCACTTTGTCGTGGCAGAACTTGAAGCTAGTACTTTGGTCTCCAAGTGACATCATTACTGGGCTGGAAGAAGTCTTTGACACAGTTTGTGATGGGCGCTGCCGGCCTGCCATCCTCCAGAGTGCCAGAGGGGGAGATCAGTAACTCCGATAAAAGCTTTAGTGTCCAAGTACTGTGTGTCTTATCTGATATGCCTTGAACTTTCAATATGTTTACATTATTTATCACAGGGTGTTATGTTGTACTGAAATAACTAACGCTACACTTCCAGACTTCTGCTTGTCATCTGTAGGCTGCCAGAAACTATCGCTCTTCTTTCCCAATGCGTAACTGCTCTGAATTTCAGTGTATTTTGCAATGCACAAAAGGTGCTAAGAAATCGGCTCAAGCATCTCACAGTCTTGCTCAGTGTTAAGCAGAGTTGGGTATGGAGGTTCCCAGGTCAGGCTGGCAGGTGAAACTGGAGGAGACTGGAATTGGTGAAAGGACTATGAGGGGACATAACAGAAATGAGCTGAGAAATATGAGAAGCCCATGAAGGCAGGGACCGATAACCTGAAGTTCTTCTTAAAGCTAGGGAAAAGCGATGCTAGAAGGGCTGCACGTTAGAGCAGATCCAAAGAAATTATGCACAGATGACTGGAAATGGAGAGCATTTCATATGAGCAGAAACTTAGCTCTTGTTCAGTTCAGCAGAACAAAGTTTAGTGGAGATGGCAATGTCATCCAAGCATCAGGAGCTACTAAAGAGACGTCATCATGATAAACCACACTGTGGTGCAAGAACAGGTATTTCTAGATTGTCCATAGAGGTAGTTTTAAGCATCAGAGAACTGAGGTCCTGAAAAAAATTATCCAGTGTCCACACGCCTGGCTTAAAAGAGGAGTTTGGGGGATTATCCCACATCCCCCAAGGAGGCCTCAGACCCACAGTGTATGTTCCACAAAGCACCAGGACATATCAGCTGCCCCATTAGCCGTATTGCACATGTTCACAGGCCTATGTCCAGAATTTTCTCTAGAAGGGAGGAAATGAGGGTGTGAGAGCAGAAAAGGAGGAAGATGACGTGTCTGGAGGAAATCCCATGAGCAGCCTGACCTCCTCCCTCCCTGCTGCTGCTCAGAAAGAGGGAAACTGAATCCCATGCCTGAAGTGCCAGCTGCCTTCCCAGTCTGTCCTAGTCCCTCCTCAAACCCTCCCGTTCTCCTGCCTGCCTTCTCCATCCATCAACTTGCTAATCTCTTCCAGGAAGACTGATAAGCTGCCCTCCCCACCCCTGCCCTTGGGTCTCTGCTCTCTCCCATCACACACCCAGAAACACAACGTCCTTTCCCGTAAGGCCCTTTTATCCCCAACACATGCTCATAAACACGTGTCATCCCTTCGAGTCCTGCCCTCTCGCTCCCCCAGCTCTTTTTTCTGACAGTGTCACAGCCCCGAGCTGGCCACAGCTTTAGAAGGCAATTTCCCAAAGATCAGAAAGACTGTTAAGTCTAAAATCCAGGCTTGCTGTCTTTCTCTCAGACAATTATCTTTTCAAATGAAGACTAGAAATAAAGGGATTGTTAACGGCTCTCCACCATCCACTGAATCTCAGCAGGGTGTCTGCACTCCCTCTTGGGTTTGCTCTGAGTAACACCAAGTTCTCAAGCTGCAGCAACCTCTTGAACTTCCCCTTTTGGGCTCCTAGGAAAGGTCTCTCTGTCACCCGGGAAGTCTGGCAGCGTGTCTGCCCCTTGCTCCTCCCTTCTGCCTGGAAGATTTTGAACTGCTGACTACTGCTTTTAAGATTAGGAGCAAACTTCTACCTTCAGAAGGCTACCTCCTGGAAGTTGGTCTACATTTTTAATGCTGGAGGCCATTCTTGTCCTCATATTTCTGCTCCTCATAACTCAGAAGTGATCCATATAAATGGAAAAGGTTCAAAGTACAGCAAAGATTACCAAAGGTTTGGGATAACGGAATGAACTGGGACACTGCAGTGTCAAAAACCAATGACTAGAGTGGGATATGATAGAGGTCTACAGCATCTCCGTTGCCCAGGTAAGGGCAGGTAGGACCAGCACTTTAGCATTTTTCAGAAGAATGGAGGGCACCAAACTAAAATAGCTGGAATCAGGTTCAAAACAAAAACTATAGATCTTCATAAAACAACTTGTAAATCCACAAAACTCCTTTTCAGGGGCTCAAGGGTGGATAGGAGGACAGCTTAGGACTTAACTAAAGAGAAATCACAGAGTCAGGAGCATCACTTGATTTAAAAATTACCAGCACTGTAAAGCACACCAGAAGGAAGCATCATTAGTTCACCTTGTTGTTACTCTTCTCTGGACTTGTAACACTCCTGGAGGCAGGATTTGCATGAGGTGGACTCCTGGTCTGAAACCACGCTGCTGCTCTCCTGGACCCAGCAGAAAGCCCCCAGGCGAGAATGGTCGGACCATCGGCATAATTCACCCACCTGCCTCCAGCATCCAGCTCGTCTCACGGCTCTCCTGCCCCACCTGAAGTTAGTGTCAGTCCACTCTGCAGACTCCTCCTGGGTGGGATGGCAGGCAACTTACCACTCCCTGCTGCTTGTCATCTTTGCACGGTGTTCCTGGGACAGCCTTTTCCAACTCAGCATAGCTGTTTCCACCCCAGGTACACCAGCATATATATACACGCACACTTATAAAATATGTGTATTCTAATTATTAATTTAATATATTATTATATATGTATATATTTTTGATACAGAGTGTATATCCTATATGCAGCTGTTATATCCTATTCTGAGGATACAATATATATAATATAAAATCTATAATCAGCTGTTACATCCTGTTCCTAGGTGTGTTCAGATAGAGTGAAGAGAGCCATGTGCACAACACAGTATTGTTGCCACAGGTACAAGAAAAAGTCTGCGGGTTTGTAGCTCACGACTGCATGATTTTTTCAGGCAGGAGAGAAAATCTGAGAGCGTCACGACGAGTGTAAACCCAAGAAACAAGGCAAGATGGGCAGACAGTTTTAGACAAACACGTTACAAAGCAACACTCATGGAAACTGACCCTGTGGTTAAAAAGTTCACAAGCTTGGTTTGCAGGAAAAGCACTAGACTGGTGGATAAGCAGTAAGTTCAGGAGCCTCGGGTTCCCAGCTCTGTTAATAACAGCCAAACCTCTTGCACTGCCCAGGCCTCTTCCCCATGGTTACAGGCAGCGCTTTTCCTTTGCATAGCTATTTATTGGTCTCTCTGAACTGCAGCGCTCGCTGAAGCGATGACAAGCGAGCATACTGGTGAGTTCGAAACCTGTGTACCATCTAACTTCGTCCTGAAGTGGAGCTTTAAACAACACATCGCACGGGATATGTCATCAAACTCTGTAACTTCCCCATACGAAGCCAGAAACAGAAATAGAGATACAAGCTGGACTGTGAGTTAGCCGCGTTACTCACATTGCTGAGCATATGTTACCTAAGGAAAAAATTGCGTCTCGGATCACAAAAATTCAGAGACCCACATTATCATGAAATATGAGTCTCTGAGTTATTTGAGCTTGTCTGCTGGAAATTGGCAGCATCCCCAAAAACTGAGGAGAGGGAGTAGTTTACTTGACATCAAGAAGGTTTGTTCTCTCATCCCTTATCACTACCATCTACACAGAATTAATGTTCATATCAGACTGAAAGCTACGAATCAAGTTTGGTATGTAATTGTTTTTTTCATATGTTATCCATAATGTGTCCTACTGCCTGCCTGAATCTTTCCATTCAGCATCTTCAGGAGGCTACCCGAGTACAAAGGAAACTTGACTTAAAGGACAGATAGGAGAAGAAAAGGAAGTAAGTTATTCTCTATGCTTTTCTATGATGTCCCGGTGTGTTATCAGAAGCCAAGAACTTCAGGGAAAGATGTCAAAGACAGACGCACTGTGGAGGTGAGGGGATTTGTCTGACTCATACCTCTTGCTGGGTGTCCACAGCACCAAAGAAATATCTACGTACTAAAGGAGAGTAATTTGCAAAGATGCAGTAGCGGTTCAGCCCTATGTGATTTAGCAAAACCAGTTAGTTACACTTCAACAAACAACTCCAAATGCTGCTAAAAGAGTTTATTAAAGACTGTACTAACAGTTCTCATAACAATGGCACGTACAATGATTCAAAATCATGACAAATAGCGTGGAGTTTTGAAGAGCAGTATTACAATACACCACGGACAAGAACAAAGCAGATGTGCCGTCTCAGAACTCTACAAGCAGGCCCACGAAATACAGGAGTTGTATCATACAGCTGTACAAGTGTCAGAGAAAATAGAAAAAAAAGTCATTTAATATGCAGTCCTTGAATTTATTGACAGTATTACAGTACTTTATGGGCAAGGACTGGCTTGTTCCAGCTGC
The DNA here is from genome assembly GCF_964289735.1 of Phaethon aethereus. Classification (NCBI taxonomy): domain Eukaryota; kingdom Metazoa; phylum Chordata; class Aves; order Phaethontiformes; family Phaethontidae; genus Phaethon; species Phaethon aethereus. The sequence goes on along the minus strand of NC_138577.1, from coordinate 12,347,685 downwards.
ACTTTCCAGAGCACAAGGGCAGCTGGAAATAGCAGAAAAATCCCCATAACGATAAAACATCCCCTCCAACAAACATACCTCAAGTGCAATCACTACTCGAGACCTTCCTGCTTACGAATTTTCAGTCAGAAATTCTGACCTCCCTGCAATCACGTTACTCAGGACAGTGTTTTCACTTTGCAAGAAAACCAAACCAGGATGCTTCTTTAAGACAGTGCAAAAATATTTTCAATGGTATCGTTAAATCACAGATTAATGACAATCAGCATGGATCAACTGCAGCACGGCCAACGGCGACTTCAAGATCAGAACCAGATGGACCTGCTGCCCCTTGACTAGACCAGCACTCTGGACTGAGTGCTTGCAGGGGGGAGATGTGTTGCTCTCTCCCAAGCAAGCCATCATTTCTGGGTTCATAGTGAGGAATGGTCTCAGCTACGTCAGGGTAACAAAATGCTACAGAAAGCCTGCAAGTATTAAATTATGCAATCCTATGTCAAAAAACTAACAGAAGAATATTGAAGTGGGAAAAGTATATAGCAGCCATGTTATTTGTCACGGCTCTAATGTTTTTCCCTTCCTTACCGTGTTGGTCACGGTAGCCAAAGTGTGACTTGCGGAGTTCAGCAGCTTACAGCACCCCCATGGTGATGCTGGATTCCCAGCAGCACGTGGGGATTTATATTCCCCGAGACACACCATCTAATTACAACAGCAGGCCAGCTGCAGTCTGCTCCTGGTGTGTTGCCTTCGCAGCTTTTGGCTATGAGATCTTAGGCCCCTCTACACTTGTCCCACTGATCTTGCCCATGCTCACAGCAGCACATCCATGGTCATACATTCATTTGGTGTGCATCTCCAGAGCAATTTGCAACTTATTTTGTAGGCAGACATTGAGGTGTCTGCATATCACACTGGGACATTGGTATAATCTGTGCCAGAACATCCCCTGGCAGCTCCACAGTACATGAATTCAATAAGAGATAACTGTGCTTTGCCAAAACCCCAAATCATTATTCTCCCAGTTTCCACACAGTTGTGTGGTTGTATCATAGTGTGATTATGTAGAACCCTTTTAACGTCTGCCAGCTTCAGAGGATAAAATCACAGTGCTGCATATCAACAAAACCCAGCATACCCAGCCTCCAATATAAAATAATTTATATACACAAAGCAGAATTTGCATCTTAAATAAGAAGAGATTGTTTCATTCTCTATGGTGTCTTACCCAGCTACTAAAAAATAAATAATTCACATCAGATTGATGGATTTGTTTCCTGAACAGCACACGTGCGCTATCAGAGCTGACAAGGACAACATGAAAAAACCTTTTGTAATTAATAAAAGAGAATTGTTGAACACTTGCACATATTGGCACAAGGCAAAAGAGAAAAGGGAACATTACACAGCTCAGCTCAGGTGCCTTCCTCCGTGGAGCGGGACTCAGATTTCAACTTCACGAATTCTCTGGCAACTTCATCATTGCTTCTTTGCGAGAGAATCCTCAGGACTGTTAGTCCAGTCTCATCCATGTGAATCCTGCGCCCGAGGGGGCACCAGCAAGCACAGCTTCCTTTGTCTGCGATGTCTCTGAGCTGCATCACTGCTATCCCCAGTACCCGGTCCTCCCGAGCAAAGCAGTAGTCCTTCACACAGACTTGGAGCTCATAGGCGTCAGGGCCGTCTTCATTCCCCAGTATGCTAGAAAACACACACAAGTTTACTTAGTTTCTCAGAATGCACAAATTCCTCTGCAAAATAAAGGTGTCAGCAGCTGAGTAGAGTGCTTTGATGAGCCACAGAAAACACCAGTCAGAGAGGGAGAAGTAAAACCTATGGCATATGGGCATTTTTGCTGATTTACAGCTGATAAAGACAACCTGTCTACATAAAAAGAAAAAAACGAACAACCCTTATCAAGTTGCCTTTGCGTGTGTGTTAAACTGTGAAATGAGGAGCAGAGAACATTAAAGTCATACTAACAAATTTTCAACTCAAGATGATTTTAAACATTTCTACTTCTGTTTAAGGGTTGCTTCATTTCAGTAATTAATATTTTAATTAGATAAAGTCTTTGTTAAAGATTCAGGACCTTCCATAAAGGTCCATAATTTTGCTTCCTTAAAGCAAAAGCTAGTAAAAATGCATCCCCAACCTTTCTGATGTTTCTAAAATTTAAAAAAAAGGGGGAACATACGAAATCTCTCCACTTAAGAGGGAGTCTGCCCTTCCTCACATCGAAGAAAAATATGGACAGTCCCTCTCCCCTAGATGTTTACAGTCTTTTGCTAGTCATCTCTTCTCCGCTCATTATTACTGTACAGATAGGTAGCAACTTTGTTGAGCCTTCCAAAAAGGAAGATGCCTTTGTAATAATGAAAGCCAAATAAGAAGAGATCAATACTCAGTGTTGAGAAAGGCTGCAATTTTAGCAGTGCAACTTGCTACCAGTTCCAAGGGCTGTATCCTTGGAAACAAGTTCAGTCCCACAGGTCAAGTTGGGATAAAAACCACACATTAAGATTAAAAGAACTAAAAATATGTAATGAACTTTTAGCCTCAGCTCTACCAATAAAAGATACAAAGTTCATTAAAATGATGGAACACAGTAAAATATGTTCACAAGACACACAACACGTTTCAGAAGGTAGCCAAAGGGTACTGCTGGTACCGTACAGACCCCCGCATCCCACCCACAGCAAAAACTCCCATAATCTAGCTTTTCCTGCCAAGACATCAAAGACAGGGCCAAGCTACTGGTTCACATACTCTTTTGGGCCCTGAGCAGGCTATTCCGGGACACTGGAAAACGCTATCTGTCTCCTGCATCTGCACTTGCCACGTCAGATCCCCAGGCTATTTTTCACACTTACAAGTGAAAGGTTTCATTGTACTTGGGAGCCCAGTTGTTGCTCTTTGACTTGGTTGTGAACTTCCTCTTCTTGTCACTCTGATGGGGCCCAATCATGGTGATTTCAACGAATGGACGGAACATGCCAGACGTTTGCCACTTCAGGTCGTTGGCTGCCACAACTGGAAAAGAGAGTCACAACCTGTTTTACAGTAACTACTCATTTGTTCCCATTGCTCCGGACACCTTTCCGCTCTGCTTTCAATTTCTTGTTTCAGAGGACAAAGTCCAACTCAAACCACGCCAGTGTCCCAACACACAAGGGCAGGACTTTTTTATAATACAAAGATACGCTTTTTTGCTCTAGTTCAAATTCTGTGAAGGGAATTTAATGCTTGGGACAGCACGTAGCTTTTGCCATATACATAGTCAAGGAATTAGTCCAAAGTAACAGGCATTCCTGCAGCTCCAGGCAGGCTGCCCTGCCAGTTCGGTGCTTACATCTACATTACGTGTGGAATGAGGAAAAAAAAGGGGCATTTTGGGGGCCGATATTAAGGTCTCCACTGAAAGGGAAAATGAGACTGCAGGTAAGACAACAAAGCCCATGAGCCATGGGTGGTTCCAGAACTCAGAATTATTAGCTCTTTAATTCTCATTCTCTCCCATGTCACTGCAGGGAACAGTCTGAAGCACAGGAAATAACTCTGAAAATCAGTTTTTGCATTGCAGTGTAGATTTAGCCAGAAGAGAGGCCTGAAGAGCTGTTTATATAAATCTTCAGAGGAAATTAAAGCAGTTAAATATGCTGTATTCAAGGAAAGGAGACGAAGGAGGAAGAGGAAGCCTGGGATGAATCACTGCTTTGGTTATTTTCAGAGCAGCTCTTCAGGGACCAGCGTGGCCTTCGGGAAGGGGGAAAGGAGCCTCTGAACTCTTTCTGGCTCTGCAATCTTTTGGTTTACACTGAGCAATTTCGCAACACCACCCTGTCATGCTGCCCTGTTCTCTGCAGCACAGGCTAAACTGTGGCGCCTGGTGAGAGTTATCATCTGATTTTTGTTTACTTCATATATCGTTGCCAATAAGCAACGGGACTGTACGTTGCCCTGTCACTGGCTGGACAAGCTCATTTGCTGTTTCCCTACATGTTCCTGATGTGAAACAGAGAAAACAATTCTGGATTCACATCCCATGAGCTAACGCAGAAATACGACGGCTGTCAACTGGAGATTTGCCTTGACACATTCAGAGTCTGAGCAGAAACACATACTTCACCATACCTTTCACCGTGACCTTGTGTTCACCAGTTCCTGGGTGGGTATACAGGTCGATCTGTATGGACACTTCACCCACAGGATCATCCACACCAGAGCCTGTTGGAAGAAAAGTGACACCCCCCATGCACACACGGATTATTGTTTACTGGCCCCTGTCTTTGGTTTATGGCCGCGGCAAGACAATATAGCATTTTCACAGTGCACCTTTCATAGCCAGCTTTTCAGTCAACACTGATAATGTAACGTTAATGCAAGATAACATCAGGCTTGCATGCCCAACACGCATAAACACTAACAATCTTTGCACTCCACCATAAAGATCGCATCCTGTCGAGAATACTAGTAAGAATATTAAAGGAATTTAAAAGACCTAAAGCTCAACAATGGACTCTCACAGAGAGCAAGGATTTTTCAGAGGTTCCTGCCAAGCTATTGTGTGTACATGCAGGCATTCCAGTGGTGGGCATTGGCATTCCTGTCTGCTAAGGGAAGAAGGGAGGACAAAAACCACCAAAAAACCAAAAAAAAACCCCACACCAGAGAGGAAGTTTAGGAAAAAAAAAAGATGTGAGTGATTTGCATGGAGCCATACTGCAGTCTCACCCTCCAAGAGCCTTTTTCCATGTTGTACATGAGATAGAAGCTGTCATCCTGACTACCTATCTGCATCTCTTTGGAGGATAATGAGAATCCCTTCACTGTTGTGCACCAAAAATCATGAGAGAGAAGCACTCACAGCTTGCATATTTATTTCCCTTCATCAATTAGCCAGGGAGAAAACAAGATGTAGCTTCACAGAGGAAAAGATAAAGTGATAGGGAAAAGATCTCATGAACCTTACAATTCGTGTATTATGATGTTTTCAATTTTCTAACTTTTAGTCATAATTATCAGGCAATATCTGGAAATAAATTTGTTCTGGGTAAGAAAGTCAAGATGCCATATAAATTACAAAAAAAGACCGCTTTGCAAAAAGAAAATTAAGTCTTTGATACGATAGTGAAATTGATTTTACCTTCTCTCTGATAACTGTCTGATCTCAGGTTGACAATTAGCAATGCTGTTGTAATTGGATACCTACAGGGTAATTTGAGTACTTATGAACAGCAGTATTATTTTGTCAATTTTGAGGTTAAGACACATTACTAAGTGAAAGAATTGGTGTGTTTGAAATTCAAGATAAGGAGCTTGAAGGATATCGTTAAACAAACATTTTGGTTAGATAGATCTAACATGTCAACTTTCACAAGAACAGTCTGCAGGCAGCAAAGACATTTATTAAAAAACCAAGAGGTTGAAAGCTAATCTGTGCAATTCTCCGAAGAGAATTACATGGCACAGAACTGTAGGCAGTGAAAGTCACATTAATATACAAGTAAGAGTATCTGAGCAAACAAAAGAGAACCTCAAATTATTATCTTAGGGTAGATTATCATTCTTGACCTGAGTACAATAAACAGCCTCTAGGCTATAACATTTGTATATGATCTTGAATGTATTGTTTTCTCCCCGCTTAGAAGGACAGTGTTCCTTCTTTTCTATATATAAGCACAGAGCTTTAAATTTGATAGGCTTAATTATTGACCTGACCCATCTGATGATGCAGATCTGCCACTTACACTGCTGGCATTTTCCATGGGAACAGACAAGATTAGCAACAATTTTAATTTTTTTAATATTTTATTTAAATAAATAAATATTTTATTTAAAATAACAATTTTAACAGGCCATATCTGCAGAAACATCGGCCACCAAATACTCAGGTCTTCATTTTACTGATCTTTAGTATAATTAACAGATTATAAAGGAGACACTGATGTTTCAGAAGAATGACAGCAGCATAATCCCATCACCTCTGAGACACATAAAATGTAGATTTTTTTTGTTTGTTTTTAATCTTTATTCTTGTCTTTTCCTACAAAAATCTTATTCTGTTAACTGAAATGTTCAGAGACAAAAAAACACTTTGTAGATGGACAGTGAAAAATATTCTGAGCACGTACAACTGCAAGCATACAAATGCTTGCACCTTTAGTGCAAGCAGATTTAAATCTTGACATGAAAATCTCATTGGTATTGAGATATTGGAAGGTGAAACTGCAGAACTGAGCTCGTGCAATGGGTTACATATGTGTTTCACCTAGGATAACAAAAAGACTTTGGACAGCAAAAAATAAATTGAGAGACAAAACACAACAAGACTTAATTTTTTGGGGCTCTCCTGAGCACCTAGACTTTTAGCTACCCCGCTTCAAGGCAGGTGGTTCAAGCTCAGCCATAACCTTGAGACCATATCAGACATTACCATGTATTACAGTAGCCCATTTCAGCAAACCACACGCATGCAAGTCTTGGACTGTAAACAGCAATACACAGCCCATGGTAAAGGGCAGGGCAACAAGTCCGTAGCATCTCTCAAAAAACAGTCCATTTTCAAGACAGCTCTCATATCCCATGAATAAATCTCAAGCTTGAAGACAGGCTCTCAGGCAAGGTACAGACTTTTAAACTGCACAACCTGTGGCTCTGTCTGTGGGACGCAAGCATTTGGTGAAAGTTCACTTCTACAGGGAGCTATAGGGAACGGGTCTCTGGAAAAGGTTTCCGAGCATGGGCAAGATGACTTCAAAAGCAAGGCAGTTGGCTAATGTTGTTATGGTAACAACATTAGTCTTGAACATACCCTTATCAGGAAGAACGTCCTCATTAGCGGTAAACCTAATACCTTTCCCATCATGCACTGAGACATGAGTTCAAAAGGCAAGAAACAAGCAGGATAAAGAGAGAAGAGTATGAATTACAATCCAATTAGTGGTGTCACTTAAACAAATACAAGACAATATTCTAGCTCTTAATAGACAAAATATCCTCTTAGACCTTCCTCACCAACAGAGCCTTTGGAGAGCAAGGCTGTCTGTGAGTAAGGGATTGTCTGGGTTAAAACAAGAACAGGATTTGTGCTGACATAACTAAACTGCAAGCCTTGACCCACCTTTGCAGAGCAAACATTTAACAGCATAGTGCTATGGAAGCCTGCTCAGTAAGAAAATTAGGGCAATAGATACCTCGCAAACTGGAAGATGCAACCATTGAGCAGTGAAGTAAGAGGCAAATAATCAGTATTTAAATAGTTCTGCATGTGGCCATTTCCTCCCACAGGCTTGTGGTAAGCTTGACTTATGCAAAGGGAAACATCAGTCAGAAAGCTCTGGTAAGCAGGTGTCAGCTGTAAATACTAGTGCTGTCCCTTCTGTCCCTCCAATGCATGTGCAGCTCTCCAAACCAGTCTACCAGCTGGGGTTACTGAGAAGTGTATGCAAGCAATATCTAGCCCAAATCCCATGAGCAAGTCATGCCTTTCTCAGAGATATTCCATCATTGATCCTACAGATTTAGGTGGCATAGCCCAAGTCTTTTGTTCCCCGAACAGGGTCCAAAACTCTCAAGCTTACTAATGTAGAAAATGCTGATCCGGAGGAACTCAGTGGTCTACCACGCCTAGTACCTGTCTTCTAAAGTGGCTCAGACAAGTCACAAAGAAACGTCATCAGTCAGCTATGAGATATAATTGATGACCTCGTAATGAGTGCATCTTACATCCTAAAGCTAGAAGCTTCATTCTTTCTAAGCTTCTTACCCCCCCTTTCTGTGGCAACCCTGTATATTCCTGCTGCTCTTAGATTATGTTCAGTTATCTTTGTATATCTGCTAAACACTTGCCCTCAGTGGAATTTTATAGTCTGATCATGCTTTGCATGAAGCTGCTTCCTCATATCAGCTTTGAATTTGCCACTTTGCAACTTCAACGGAGCATCTTCTTCCTCTACTTTTAAACACTCCTGACTGTAGCATGGAATGTAGAACAGCAGTGCTGCACACATCCTCATCATGTTGGCTCATCGTGACAACATAATAGGATCCACATAAAAAACCAGCTTCAATTCATGGTCTGAATATAAAATGGGAAACACTCAGCATAGAACAGCAAAGACTGAAAACACACTGTGCACACAAGTTCCCCCTTAAAAAGTGTTTTGTGTAACTCTAACAGCAACAGCCAAGTTCCTGGAGTTCCTTGGGGATGTATCAGTCTTTGACCTGTCTGGCCACTGGATGTCATCGTTGCTCTGCTGGGACACAGCTACAGAACCATTCTCTCAAATGCAGGTACTGACTCTTAGTTAACTTCAGTGTTTTAATGTAGTATGTTTCAACCCAAGGAAGAATATATCTTGCTGTTAAAGGCAGAGATGATTCAGTCCCCCAAAACTACACTCAGCTTTTCACTTTAAAAACAGACCTTCTTTTGCTCAAGAATTCTCAGTACTTTCTCCACTGGTTGGGGAATGCCAGTATCAAGCAGTCTCATTTGCACACAAGGCAAAAGTATGCTGGCCAGGGAGTGTTTTCCCCTTGATTTCAGGGCTCGGTGTGACAGTATGCTGACAGAGTTAGTACAGTCTGTGGGGTCACCAGCTCTCATAGGCTTGGAAGGATTAAGGGAAAAAGGACCCCAAGCCAAAAGATAGCAGAAAGACACTTCCATGGAGTTGTATGACTTTTGCTGCTAAGGTGAAGTGGCCCAATGCCGAGGCTTGTACTTAAATAGCCTGAAAACTTAAAACATCAGTTTCAGCTTTGACCTAACTTCTAATAGCATCTGTCCCCTCTTCCTGAGATTAGTGAGTCAGCCAGTGAAGCTCTCTGACTAGAGACCAAATTATTCTGAACAACAATCTGGAGGTGTTTACATGAAAGCAATAAAGGAGAAAGACAATTAATTGTTTACCCCTTCCAAATCAATGAAATAGCACCACTATCATGCCTTCCCAGAGAGCTACCAAAGAACTCCAGTGACCCATCCCAGCAGCTTACTAATATGTTGTAGTGATTTGTAATCATCTAGCTCGCACATATCCTGTACTGGCTACAGACAAAACAGTGTTTTCACTGCTCTCCTAAGAGACTTTCCCCTTTACAGGCAGCATGTAGCTCCGTGACTCATCACATTGCTGTCAATCAGCCTTAGCCAGGGCTACATGGGCTGCTGGCAGCTGGCCTGCGACACAGGGATGAACTAGTTTCTCTGGTGGTGTCTTGCTGAAACGGTCTCTCACACCACCATGTAAGTCTCAGTACAATAGCTTTGTATTTCACTTAAATGACCCACCCACATTAATTCATGAAACGTGACTGTTAAGTAAGGATTGCAGAAAAGACGACCACAAACACCCCAGGCTTTATTTCCAGGCAGTTTCACATATTTCTGCTCTCTCAAAACGTAGTTGCGTGGGAAATAACCTCCTTCCCTTCCTTCCCAGTTTCAAAAGCTCTGAACTGTCATGTTTCCAGAAGTGTTACTGCCAAAAGCACTCTACAAACTGGCAGTAGCCAGCAGCAATTATGAACAGAGCAGATAGCTCCATTTAACTTTGCCAACAACACAAAAGAATCTTACCCTGTGCTGTCTGGGTCTGGACAAAGGTTTTGATGAGAGTGTCTGTGGTCTGAGTGTAAAGAGAGAGAGCATATCGAAGTGACTGCAGGTCTGGACTCTTCTCCAAGAAGGTTTTCTTCAGACCATTCCCACCAGCATGGAAATATTGCTAAGAGTAAAAAGAAACAGGAAAAATATTTAGGAAGAATTGCAACCAGCAACCAACATTGACATGCTATTGTGTGTGCGGATGGGAAAGAGCTGGAAAAAAAAAATCACAAAACAGCTTCTGTGCTGGAAATCCAGCTCTTAGACCAACCGATTACCAACTGCTTATGGCTTTCCTCTTCCAAAGCACTTAAATATAAACATGCTGGCTTCCAGCACATGTCAGTCACCTGAGCCTATTCAGGTTTACACAGACATGGCAGTATCGCTCACTCAGTGCCTTTATCGCTGTAACAGCAGCGACAGACTCCTGCCATCTCCTGAACTGGTACAGGCACTATCTTCCCAAATAGTATTTAGGGATGGAGCAAGGGAATGACAGAGACAGAAACAGAATCACTCACTTTGATCGTATCCAGTGCCAGATCCAAAACAGCACACTGCTTTGGAGTGAGACTCCTAGTTTCTTCTCTCACCATATGATCCTGAAAACAACCATTATATTCGACATGAGTATGCTGTCAGAGACTGAAGGGAAAGGAGTCCCCAGTGTCATCACTTTCTCTGGATTCATGTTGTGGCTATGTGGCCACAGCATTAATTCAGCTGTTTAAGTAACACTTAATGGAGTCTCTCAGAGTAACTTATTACAGCTTAACTTGAAAATAAATCCACTTCCTCTGTTTCTAGCAGGCAAAAAGAGAGAAATAAGGAAAGGAACTGGACAGTGGCAATCTAAAAATCACAGTTTGTCTCAGGAAACCCAAACAGGAGTCCACTTACTACCCCTGTCATTCTACTGCAGCCACAACAAAACTCTGAAACCACCACCTAAATCAAGGAATTCTGACAACGAGACATTGGGCGAAGTTGTTATATGCTGTCTGTGGATTTTTAATTCTTTCATCTGCAAACATCAGTAATTCATTGTATCATTGGTGTAGAGGAAGAAAAACAAACAAGCAAGCAACATGTTCTAGAAAATACCTTTGCTAAAAGAAGTTGTTCCCATTAAAACCCGTCATCTCTAATAGCAAAGACCCAGGAATCCCTTGGGATGGGATTCCCTTTCCTGCACTGGGAGCATACTTGTGTTAGACTTCTGCCTGACTACAAGGATGTGCCATACTTTGGTGTTTCACTAAGCTTTCTCTCTGATGCTTACTTAGACTAAGTTTCAGGGGAAAACAGTACATTTTAGGAAGTCAAAGCTTTGCACACACCCAAGTTCTAACTCTTTGAGCTGCTGGAGGGTTGGGCCAGCTGACTGCGGCCTGGGTGCTGAAGCATTCATAAAAAAGATGCATGCAAACCAGGCAAAGGCTTAAACCTGTCATAGCCTCTGATAAGAGACTTTCCAGGAGACATGGCTACTAAATTGTCTTTGAGTAAAGCATGCCTAGTGTGTGGCATCCTGTGTGTGTTTCACACTGATAAACCTGCTGGCTATCTTGCAGCCTGGTGATTCTTCACATTGCCCGAGGGTGCTGCTCCCGTTCATTATCCACCACAGTCCTGATGCAGATGGGCGTCACTGCAGCCTAGGTGCAGTGCCAGGCTTTTGCAACACTTCTTACAGACATCTAACTAGTCCCTTCGCACAGTGTTGCATTGAACTGTACAGAAGGTGCCTCTCAAGTCAGCAGTACCTCAGACAAGTTTGCACCACGCTTTCTCGAGTACTAGAGATATGTCTCAACTTGACCCTTTCCCCCCCACAGGATGCTCCTGGTCTGGGGACCTATGTGCAGCCGCACAGTACTCTGTAAGCTGCAAGGTATCTTCTGTTGTGACAAGCTGTCCTCAGGGGAGCAACAGCTCTCCTCCCTCTTCTTCATGAGTTATGAGCAATTCAATTGAAGATGATGTGGCTTCACACTTCAGTACACAGAGGGTGAAACAGTCTTTTCTCTGTCTGACAGTCAGATTAAGTGCACAATCAGCCAGAGCTCAAGGCCACGTTCATAGGAGAGGCCAACTTAGTCCGGGTAGCTGTGTCCCTGAGGCAGAGTGACTTTCATGTCTGTTGAAATGACTTTGTAGGTCTCCCTGCCAGAGACCCCACACTGCGACAGAAACCACGTGGTCAGCATTCTTCTCTTGAACACCTGAAGAGCTCATTCAGCCCCACTCCGAGGCGATCACCCCATCCATGCCCATGCTGTCAATGCACAGCAACACATCACTGCTTTCTAAGAGAGCTTCCCAGTGCCATTTACTTCAACATTAGGTAAAAATAACCCAGTGACTGGTCTGGTAATGCTTGCACCTACACACAGAGGACCTCATGACTGTTGCTCCCCTGTGTACCTGCCCTCTGCAAATCCCACACTGTTCCCATAAAGGATTGCACAGAGTACTACCCTGCACTTCCCAGATTGCCAGCCAGGAGCAAGCCACTAATATTTACATCAAATAATTATGCAACTTCAAGCAGTAGCAGTAAAAAAACAATAATAAGAAAATAAAATCTTTTCCTGGTCTTTCAGACTCATCCTTGTGGTCTCCACAGGTAGTCTCAGAAGAACCTATGCAGTGAGAGCTCGGCTGGTTACCCTGGTGGCAGTGCAAAGGAGCCAAGGCTGCTGCTCGCTGCTCCAGCTGCTGGCTATTAAGCAAACCAAGCAGAAACAGTTTGATAATAAATGGGAGGCAGATACACGGCACCAAGGTGCCAGGTTTATGGTTGGTTTTCTGAGCATTTAAAAATACCCTGTGAAATTGATTTGTCATCGGGATGAGAGCCTGTGCTTGTCACATCTGTCAGTCTCAGTTTTCAGCTGAGTTATTTGATTCACTAGGGCTCTGTTTCCCTTCTTCTATTTAAAGAAAAATAAGACTTAAAATCCATCCCATAATTTTCCCAGGCTTTTAGTGGAACTGCAAAATTCATAGGAGAGGGGCTCTGAAGAGCCATTTACTCATGCCTTCCCTGTTAGCTTTTATGTACCTGCAAAAACAAAAGGACAGAAAAAAAAAAAAAATCCATGATGCTTACTCAGACCCAATTTACACTCTTGTAACACCTTTACCCTCCTGGAAATTTTTGGATGCAACGTTGTTTCACACCATCTGAACTAAAGGTCTCCAAAATTCAGGTAGTAGAGTGCTTTCACACTTGTGTACAGCTCTCTTACCACATACAAAATCCTGTGTGCCTGTACTGCTGTAGGCCTATACGTCGATAGGCAAATAAAGGCTTGAACCCACACCAGAGCTTGCCTGATTTACATGATTATGTGCATTTCTAAAAATGCAGTCCAGAGTAACCAAAATTAAATTTTACAGTAACTGAAAAATTTTACAGTTTGGTCAAGCATTGGAACAGGCTGCCCAGGGAGGTGGTGGAGTCGCCATCTCTGGAAGTGTTCAAAAAACGTGTGGATGTGGCGCTTCAGGACATGGTTTAGGGAACATGGTGGTGCTGGATTAATGGTTGGACTTGATGATCTTGAAGGTCCTTTCCAACCTAGTGATTCTGTGATTCTGTGAAGAGAGGCTGCTGCTGAGGGATGGCCTTCATCTGACCAGTGCAAATGGAAACCCCAAAGTTTCCAACTCGTTCCTGGCAAAAGGCACCTTGTACATATACATATTAAAAAATTCCAGTCATGAGAAAATATGGAAGTAGTAAAACATAACAGTGAATGTCACTGGCTATGCCCAAGAATGCAAGCAAGCTGCAAGGAACTTGCAGTTGTCTGTGCACAAACTTGTCCTTGTGACCTGGGAGGAGAAACGGAGCAAATCCAAAGCTCTTCCCCTTTGACACCAGAAGTACGTGTAGAAGGTAGGGATGGCTTCTCTTCCTGGGCTCTTGCTGATGTTTTCGAAAGTGGAAGGGGATACTCACAGGAAATGGGAATCACATTTGCAGGCTACAAAGCTCCTCTCTCCCCATTTCTCTGATGGACATGACACAGAGCACTGTAAGCACAGGAAGCTGCAGAAGTAGTGCAATCCTCAGGAGCCACCACGTCACTGGTGAGAGCAACCTGGCTGTGGGAGTGCACAGGGCCTTCCCCCAGCACAAGTGACAGCTATTCCCCCAGGGAACCACACCTGAAGGTTGATGTTATGCCACTGTGAACTCCTATGTAACAGCGTCAAAATGCAGCTGGAGAAAAGCCTGTGCATCTGGTAACACACCTGCATGTCCAGATCACTTATCAGGATTGCTGATAAGCACAACCTTAAATGAATTGTGTACTGTCCTGGCTCACAAATGCATATGTAAAATGTGACTGCAGGGCAAGGGAAATAGATAATCGTATAAAGACAGCTGTAAGAAGTGCACAAGGCAAAAAAAATTATGGGGAAAAACAAATGCATGATGAAATTGCACTTAATCACGCAAGAGAATGCCCTTTGCTGTGGGAAGACTCCCCCGATCACCCTCCGAGACAGAGTTCACATTCAGCTCCGTCTTCTTTGCAGCACAGTTTGTGCACTGTGACACTTCAGATTTAGACCTCCTCTTGCACAATACCTGTCTTGCAGGACAAGTCAAACCACAATGTGGTTGCAATTAGAATGTTGTAAGGCATCACTCTTTCCATACCATTCCCGTCGTGACCAGTGAATTAATGCTTGATTGGCTTATGATGAGGTGGCGTGCATTTAGTAATGCTCATGTCATGCACTGTCACGTCATGCACTGTCAAAACACATCAACATAGCCTTCATGCTAAATGCCAGCTTGCCTGTAAAGAGAGCCCACGCAGAAGGAATTTGCAGACACAGGCTCTCTTCCATAAGCAACAGTTATTTTTGTAACAGTTCATATAACTCATCAATAGTTAGCACAATCATCTTTCCAACTGATACCTCATTATCAGAATGACATAAGGGACTCCCTTTATACATGGAGATACAGAGAAATCTGCCAAATATTGAGAACTCTACTTTTTCCATTGTAAACTGATATACCAAACCAATTGCTCTATCTACAGAAGAGAGAAACTACTTTGATGATTAAAGCGACAATAAAATTTAAGTTAAACACAATACTAATGTTAGCAGAATGCATTTCAAAGTACATATAATGCATTTTAAAACATTTCTCTACAATTACATTCAGCAACAAACCACTGGAAGTACAAGACATGCTAGGCACTGCTACACTTCCATGCTTACACACACGGACATTAACACAAGCCATGCAGAACAATACCTTCAACTTTGACAAGTGCCCCAGTTCCTTAGCAGCACTGAAAATCAACTGTGTGCCCTATGATTGCAAGAAGTTAGAAAAGAAAGGAGGGGAAAGAAAATATTATAAACAAGCTTTACATGTTTTTCCTTTGAGCAAGACAAGTCAGTTCACAGTTAGAACTTTACATAACCACCCCAAGGCCAGTCACAACAATTTGACTCCTTGCCAGTTTGTTACCTAGTATAAAATCTGGCATTTCCGTAGATACCACAACAAGAGCTATTTCGGAGCACAACATTCTGCTAACTGGTTCATTCTTGCTTACAACAGCCACACTTTTAAAGAGGATGTGCCTTCAAATGGATTGCACAGGCTGGGTGTGAAGGCACGTGCACTGGCTTTGTCTCCAAGTGTTCCCTTAGATTTCAAGTCTAAATACACATGAAGACAGCGTAAGACTGGCCAAAGCAAAAGACACACAACTGATGACAATCTCTTTAGAGAAGTAGAGCGCAATCAGTGGGTGGGGGTAAGCATACATCAGATGAGAAGCAAAACTGGATCTGAGCAGTTTTTGGGTGAGAGATCGGCAGACAAAGTGCAGTGAACACTACAGCATTGCCTTTACATGTCAAAAGCTTGGCCAATGGCTCTTCTTCCCCCACTGTGGTTTCCTGACGCTGTATGACCAATGAAGAAACAAAAAGGGAAGATAAATCCCAGTGATGGAAAATCTTGCTTGGAGTCACTTACACTCTAGAATAATGGATTTTCATATACTTTCTCTGCAATGGTTACAACAAAGATATTTTTCCCTTTCCCCACCACAGCATTTGTCTGTTGTGTAATATTCCTTTGCCTGGGGAAGTCCACATCTTAAACGAGAAAGCCAAAAGCAACCAAGACAATTCTTCGGTCTCTTCTCCCAGAGATGCTTTATGGGGTGTGCTAGAATTTATTTTCTTCCACTTAGCTCCTTTTCACTCATCTGATCTTGCCTTTTATTTAAAAAAAGTCACAACTGCCTGTTACTCCACTCAGAATAAAACCCTGGCCTACTGTAATTCTGGCTGTGAATTGCACATCTGAAACTTACCATGAAACTTTGCCCTCCACTTCAGCCCTCTCATGCTAGTCATCTTTGGGCTTTGGGACCAAGACAAAGCTACAGGTGGTCCCTCTTCCCTAATTAAACCTCCCCGCCATCACCTCTCTGATGAAAGCCTTTGGTATGTCAGAAGCACTGCCCTCTCAGGATGATCTTTGACTCTCCTCGCTTCTCATTAGGGGTCATTAAGGGGCTGGCATTAAAATTATGTGTAAATGTCACCGCAGGTATCACTTAAGAAGTGCCTGGGGGATGTCCCAGCTGAATGACTGAAGTAAGCTTCCAGGGACAGACACTGGTGTGTGTCACTTTCCAGTACGGTCTTTTTGCTCAGGAAAACACTTGGGAGAAGATAAAACTCATCTTATTTGGGGACTGCTGGCTCCCTGAGGACCATATTTCCCCACAGATCTCCAGTAAAATCCAATTCTCCTTTCCACAGCCTTCCTTCCCTCTCCTTTACCACCCTTTCTCATCTCAATAGTCTTTCACCCTCCCACTTAACTCCCATGTCCGACTGCCATGACCACTCCCCACCCCAAAATCCTTCAAACTGTAATGAAGCAAGATGTAAACCCAGAATTATTATACTGCCCTTTGTCCCTGCCTATGCCACTCAATTTGTCTTCATTATTGCCTTCTTTGGTATTTGTTTATTTTTTAAGTCAGCACTCTGTGGAGCAGGAACTACTCCATATATGCATTTGCAGGGAAGACTCTGGGAACTGGGTTTTATTGCAAAGATCATTGCTGAAATAATTATTTTTTTTCTAGGACTAAAGCTAACATCAGCCTCACTGATGCGGTCCCCTCAGCAAAAAAGTGTTTTTATACCTGTTGCTAGAGGTAGCAGGTACACTTTCACAGATGAAAAGCAGACAAGCAGTTTACAGCTGTAACACTGGCAAGACTGAGACCCACTCTAGGGACACTGGACACCCTCCGCCCATTACAACAGCAGTCCAGAAGTTAATTTTTAGATGAGATACTTCTTCTTTAGTTTTGCCAGCTTTGGAAATTTCTTCAAGCTGAAAGACTCTATGATCTGAAATCACAGACAAGCTCTTGATATTCTCTGTCCATAATCATCACCTAACCCTCACTGTTCCTCAGCCTTTTATGTTAGTTGCATACAAATCAATACAGAATGAACATTATTGACTTTGTAGCTAAACAGAAGTTCTTGATAATTGATTAAATTCACAGCTCCTGGTGGGGTGCGGGGAGTGCAGACAAGGACAATGCATCCATAAAGGAAAGCTTCTGAAATTACATTGGGAGCTTCACTTGCTGCTACTATCCTATGGGTAGTCTTAAAAGAGTTCAACTCTCTAAACTGAAAGAGTGCAGAATTCTCTGTATTTCCAGCGAGCAAGGTTGAACATGACTGTACACCAGTAGCAATACAGAGATTTCACTGTGGGCCACACCAAATAATCCACCAAGGAACTTGGCTTCTTCCAGTGCTCTGGTATCCAACAGATGTGCCTGCTGTTCTGTATGATTGGTCACAAAGTTTGTTTGACTTACGGGTCTTAACACTTAAGGTTTTCATGCCTGTTGACCAAGCAGGAAAAAAAAAGAACATTTTAATAATAATTTTGAAATTCAAAAAAGTTAAGTGAGTAGTCTCAAAATACACTAATACTAACATTTCTTGATCCAGCATTTTCAACCTCCATTAGACACTTTGGATTTTTTATATGCATTTGAACAACAACATTAACTAGCCTAGGCACATATTTTCTCTGCTGCAGGCTTCTAAGGAGGGCAGGTCGGTGACACTGAGCAATACCCAGTGACTTAATACGCTTCAAGGAACAAAGCTGCTCAGATAACTACTCCTCAGTTCTTGGCTGTTAAGAAAATCCTCATTATCAGTGCCAATCTCTGTCAGTGTGTCTGCAAGGAGAAGTTATTTTACTGTTACATTGCGTTTGTCGTCAATGCTGGTAACATCTAAAGAAAATCTGGACAGCTCCTTCCTCTGCCAAATGGCGTTCTTGTAAACAAGATGCTGTACCTCCTCAAAAGAAGTTACTTAGTCACGGAAAACGTATCAGAAAGCTCTACAGACAGCATTTATTCCAGGCGCGCCTCTAGGGAATAAAAACAACTAAAAGTTAAATATCAAGTAGTTTTGAGAAAAGCTGCCCACAATGGAATTGATTAAAATGTCAATGATAGAAGACCAAGAAAAATTAAGTCCTTATTATGAATTGTTTCTGCCTAGCTCTGTGGCAAACACAGCTGGAAAGGGGACAGTGCTGGTTTTCCTGGTTCTTCCCATGAAATTAGTTCCACTTTCCTGAATTTTTTGGAAATGTGAAAAACATCTATAGTCCACAACACAAAGATTTAAAATTCCTTGTTAATACTCTGACTGTTTTTTTTCCCCCTCAGTGAAAGCATTTAGAGAAGGAACATCAGCTGACTCAAGTCTGATCGCTAGAAGCCAACAGAACTGCATGTTCTGTGTATTCCAAGAAGCTCAAACTTTCACAGCTTAACTGTTCTACTGCTCAGTTGCCAAAGTTAGGAGACAAAAGCTCACTGCAAGTCTTTTGAATTCCAGTCCTCTTTTTGAAAACATATTATTAATCAGGCTTTTTTTTCTGAGACATACCAGTGCAAGGAAGTTTCATCTGGTATTGTACATTCCTTTCTCAGATTTATTTTAATTCCTTCATTCAACAACATTGAGATCTGATAATTTATTAGCAGCATTTAAGTTGATTTAAAAAACTTTATCATCAGGCAATGATTGCTACCACCCATTAAAAATTAAGACTATTTTTTAGCTGTTGTGGTGTATTAAACACTGAGAAAATAGGCTTAAAAGTGGGGATGAAAAAGGGAAAATAATTACCTCTCGGTACAGAGATCTGGGCACATGTGCAGTTCACAGACCATCATTTCATTCAAGGCTAAGAAAGCTTTTTCTCCTCATCAGAGGCATCCTTGGTCTTTTCTCCTCCTTGCTAGCACAAGGGATAGGATCCATTTAAACTAACACAAGTTAAGAAAGGTTCTGGAAAACCTCTTAAAGCCACAATTTTCTCCACCACAGAATACCTCTGGAGTGGTGCTGCTTGCAGACGAGCCTAAAGAACACTCAGTTTGGAATTCACGTGTAAAATCCATCTGCAGCTTAAAGAAAATTTTATTCTTATCCTGGACCACAATCTTATTTAGCGAAAAGAAGTCTGATGAGTAGAAAAAAGCACAGCAGGAGCAAGCACAAATGGAGCCTCACGTGAATGGCAGCATTGTACTGTGTGAAATAAATAAAGGAGAGGCTCCAGGGGAATCATTCGTGTATAAATTAAGCAACTCTTCATTGACCTATAGTTTCATCCTAAGCAGCGAAGGAGAAAGAAAGTTATAACTAATCCATTAATATCCCCAAGTGTTGTGCACTGAACCCCAAAATAAGGATTCCCAGGGAGCTGTGTTTGCATATCTACTCATCCAACACAGAGTGTTTGATTATAAATTTTGATCTTTGTTTAAAACTAGCGAGGTGTGAACTGCTCAGTGAGTTACTGGAGATCAAGTTCCTACTAATCTCACAGCCCACAAGCGGTCAGTGCTCAGAGATAGAAGCCACTCATCTGGAGGTCATTAAGGCATCTGCAGCTTAGGCGCTCGGAGTGGGAGGCTGTACAACTGCCCCATCCCCACGGCACCCTTCACAGATGCTTTGAGAAAGCTGACTGCTTTCTGACCTGAGCCCCACCCTGCACAAAAATCTTCCAGAAGCAGCAGATTTTTCTTCCCTGTGTAACAGGCTGAGCTAACTTAAGTGGAATAGATCAGTCTGGAGAGTTAACAGGCATTAAAGCCCTGTGCAGGGACAGGGTCGTGCAAGCAATGAGTGAGACTGCAGTGTGTCAGGAACCTTCTACCCAAGTATGCTTTCCATGACCACCATCAAAAACGCTTTTGCACCTCTAGCAATTTTACAGACGGAGAGAAAATATTCCATAAAAGGGACTCTTTTCTACCATGAATATCCCCTGCTTCCTAAGGGCTGCAGAGGAGTTTTAGGAGGAAAATCCCCATCCAGCAGTCCTTCAAACCTGGAGAGGCATCACTAGGGCTTTCTATTGCTGAGGGCTGGGAGGAAAGTGAGTTACAGTGCTTGGGGCTATTTCTGAGTCTGATGTGCTTTCAAAAGAAAAAAAGAGAAAGCAAAATTAGGTAAAAAGTGTGTGGTGGAGAAGTAGAATAACAAAGAGAAACTACTGCTTCTGCCCAAAGTGCCAGACCCGAGTTTTGCCTTGCCTTGCTCTGCCAGCCTTCACCGGATGACGAAAATCTGGTGGTGACAGAATAAATCACTATGTCCCAGGGGAGAGTGGAAGCAGCTCTTTGCCCCTGTAGCCCATCTTGCCACGCCACAGGTTCCCTGCTCAAGGACTTCAGACAGGGCCATTTTAATCGTTGCATTGTTCACAGCCACCTTTCTGAAACAGCAGCTCTTTTCCAGTTTGGACTAGTTCAGCCTCCTCACTATGATACAATTGATTAGACAGCTAAAAATCCAGCTATAAGCATTTTGCATTATCTCAGAAAACTGAGGATGTGCTTCATTACACAAGAAGAGTTTCTCAATTTGAAACTGAAGGGATGGCAACAAGAAATTCTGTGTAAAAAAAAAACCCCAAAGTCGAAGTGGCTTGTAGCAACATCCTGCAGATTAGAAGAATTGGCTGATCACAGTTATTGCCTTCTTCATGATACAAGCACTGAATCACTCTCCTACTCTGCTTTTAAAATTAGCAAGTATAAAGCTCAAAGCAGCTCCTCCCTGGTTCTCCCTGAGGCCCTTGATCTCACTGCTGCCATTCTGAAGGGCTCATCTTAATACTGTTCTTACATGATGATTTTAGCACCTGTCCCCAAAGACTCCTTTTTAAAGCAATTCAACTGAAAGAAAGAAATTTCATCCTCTTAAATTTAGAAATTTTTTTTCTTTATAAATTAAAAAGGCAAGCAGAAATGATTTCTCCAAATCCAAGCTCAGAGCAAGCAGTCTTTAGCAAATTATGCCTCATGCTAATTTTATGCTTAGTAGGTATGACAGCACTCTGCATCTCAGCAGTTTTGTTTAAAGTTGTCATCATCAAGCCCAGAGACAAAGGTTTTCCCTCTCAGAGCAAGAAACACCTAGTGCAAAATGCAGGTTTGCATCACTTCTCTAGACACTGCAACCCAAGAAATCCACTCAAAATATGTAGGCAACTGTTGAATAATGAAAACTGTTACTGTTCTACCCACTACTAGGGGGAAAAAGAAAAAAAAAAAAAAGGAGCATAAATTAGCCACAGACCACAAGTTTACCCCAACACAGAGATAAAAAGTAGTCCTGGATCATCTCCAAATAATGAGGTTATAGCCCAAACTTCAAACTGCCTCCAAATAAGTGTCATCCCCCAGAGCACTGGGCCTGCATGAGTAACATTTAATCAGTTTCTGTGGTTTCTCAAAATAGGGGAAGAGGTTAATCTTCCATTGTTAAAAACATCACTACATTCATGACACACATTCATCCAGCACATCCACAGAGATGAACAATTATATAAAAGACTGCCTTTGACAGCAAACTATCTGGACATGTTTCCAACTCCCCAACATTGAAGACACAGAAATCATGCCAGCCCATGCTGATGTTAAAGCCTCCTGGGGGGCAAAATGGGAGGTGGTGTCATTAAAAAGCCAGCCCAAATTAACCACAACCGTACAGAGAGACACCTGACTAACAGATGACAATAATTAGGCAAAAGTGTTTAAAGGTGTTGATCTAATGCCATGAAGACAACACTAACTGCGTGATAATCCCGCATACGCAGCTCTCTTTAAAGGACTGCAAATCCCTAATCAATACGATTTAATATACTTGACGACAACTCTTTTTGGATCATGGATTTTCAATTGTTTTTTCTAGAGTGTGCTCTGTATCTCACAACCCTACTATAAATAGAGCTGCTTTCTTACTTTCCTACGTTACATACATATATTTCCATCCTTGAGCAGGCTACAGGCAGGCAAATTTACCTGGACAGATGACTCATTAGGTCAAGGAGGTGAGTTACACAGGCAATGGCAACACTTTCTGCTATGAGTCAGGAAGGAGAAAATGCTTTACCGTATGGTCTGTAAGAGGAGGCAGCACAATCAGCTTCTCCATGGTATTCATTACCACCCTCCAGAGCTCTTTCAGCACCCGCTTCAACACTGTCTTTTCACAGACAGTCGCAAACAGTGTCAGGCTGCAGGGAGAGAGCAAGAGCTGAGTAAGTTCAAACAATGCAATTTGCAAGGAAAAAGGAGATGTACATGCGAGAATCAGTACTCCATCCAAAGCAGTTTGTCATAGAATCATAGAATGGTTTGGATTGGAATGGACTTCTTAAGGACATCTAGTCCAACCCCCCTGCAATGAGCAGGGACATCTTCAACTAGACCAGGTTGCTCAGAGCGCCGTCCAACCTGACCTGGAATGTTACCAGGGATGAGGCATCTACCACCTCTCTGAGCAACCTGGGCCAGTGTTTCACCACACTCATTGTCAAAAATTTCTTCCTTGTATCTAGTCTAAATCTGTCCTCTTTTAGTTTAAAACCATTACCCCTTGTCCTATTGCAACAGGCCCTGCTAACAGGTCTGTCCCCATCTTTTGTATAAGCCTCCTTCAAGTAATGACGTAACAATTGCTTTAAGTGTAAAATCTTCCCTTTTCATAAAGTACAGCCTGTCTTCACCCTTGGAGTTCTAGCACTAAAGACATTTGGCCAAAATAGATTACTGACATTTCGGATCTCAATCACTTATATTTGTTGACCTAAGGATTACAGAAGGTATCACTAAATTATGGTGGTTGGAAACAGTCTAAATAAGAGCAGGTACTATCGAACCTGTTCCCTTCGAGGAGATACTTCCTGATGTATCAGGTTTACAGAGTATATAGGAAAAAATTACAAACAAATATAGAAGAATAGGTTTTAAATTTCAAGGGGTTATTATAATGATTTTTGTTGAATACCTAAATTAATACTACCCCGACTGTTATGCAGAACTTCCTGCACAGCTTCTGATAGCTGCTGAGGTCTCTAAATCTTCCACCTCTATAACCACCTTGAAGCATTTCTTGGACTCCTCTGTATTTTGTTGCAATTGCATTCACCACCAATCACCAGCCGTATGTTTATTCCCTTTTACATAAAGAAGTTCTGCTTTACCTCCCTAGTTATTCCTCCTTTATTATTGTACGGGCTACCAAAAAGTCCAAGAAATGTTAGATTCTTCTTTGAAATGATTGCTGGATGTTGTCATTTACTGATCACGCTGGGAGAGCTACAAAACAAGAAATCTTCAGCAGTGCACAGGTGATAGCTGACCCTTCTACATTGTAGAAGGTGTAACACTTTCTCCCAGATTTCTCTTCTTCCTATAGCTGGTTAGCCAGTAAATGAACAACTGAACAGGGACAAGACTGATGTGGGTAGGATGCAGGAAGCATCAAATAAGGCTCTCCTGTAAAGGAGGAAAGAAAATTCAGGCTTGGATCTTCATAACCAAAATGACTTGCTCCACAGCTGGACAAAAAGCCTGTAGCATACTGAGTTCCCAGTGATACAAAGGACGGTGGCTTCCTTTGTATCAAGGATCATGAAGGCATGCATGGAAAACGCTCAAGTGAGAGGGCTCCTAGATGTAATGACTGCTGCAGAAAGTCACTTACTATTTACCTGGTGATCCAAAGGAAAGATGGGACAATCAATAAAAGAGCAACTCAAGAAACTCTATTTTAAATTTACAAAGCCTCACATCTCTCATGGCCCTTATTACGAAAATTGCTGGCCACCCCTTTCAAAATAAAGAAATGCTGCGCATCAGCAAGAAGTTTAACTTCTACAATGATTAAAAACTATTTCTCTTTGTTGATCAAGGCCTAGCTGATGAGAATTATGTGCAGTTAGCCACAAAAAGTCACTGTACAGCTGAATCATGCTGCATAGTGTTAATGGCAACAGTCAATTAAAGCAACAGATCAAACTTATGTACATCACATAGTTCAGAAGCTTATTTCTTATCAGAACAGCACCAGGTATGACTAGAACACACAGGCTTAATATGACTGGAATACTACATAGTGTATGTATCAAGTATGGTTTGCAATACGTTTGCTAACTGGCTGCAGTACAATTTGTATAGGTAAAAAAAACATTGCTAGTAAATTTGGAATTTCAGTCTACCTGATCACTACCTGATCAGCAGTGTGTTTTGCTCGTTGCTATAATTGCCAGAAAGAAAAAGGAGAACTGAGAGTGTGCTCTGGCACTGAATGGAGGCTGAAGAGGTGATCCATGGCTTGAAAGAGAGGCAGATATTGGAAGAAAAGCCATTAATTCTTTCTGAGAATTCAGAGGCCGGACAACTCAAGAACAATCCAAGAACATGGAGCTGTTCCCCCATCCTGTTCCCAATCCCATGCACTGCATGTGTAACATATATTTGAACACTTGCTTACTTTCCATCCAGGAAATCCATCAGTGGTCTCAGGACATTATCTGCATCTTGTGCAACTGTGTTTCTGGCATTAGCAGCAACATTTCCTGTCCCTTTCACTTGACAGAGGATATCAGACATTTGCTTAACACACTCATCAATACGAGTCTGAAAGCTGAACAGATAGGAGAGATGCAAAAACAAGATTATCAGTGGCAGATATGTCAGCTCTAGTACATAAGGTAAAATATTGCAACTCCATAAACCATGCACTCAATTACACACTCTTCTTTCCCAAGATTTGCTGCTCGTTTCCTTACTGTATTTGTTATCAAGGGCCATGATATCCCGGTTCCTTATGCCCATCATCCACAGACAGCTTACCATCTCTGAACACAAGACACAATCACATTTGAGAGGAGTTTGTTCATTCAGCTTGCAAAAAGAAATGATCCTTTCCTGATTTCAAAGAAACACTGTTATTTTCAGTGCACCCTGCTCTATCTTTGCTTTCTACACAGGGTATTACACCTCAGATTGGGATATTGTATGGAGCAGTGGCACAATGCATGCACAACTCTGAGCACCCAGGGGTCTATCGGCAGTAATCCAGTTATGACCCACCATAGGTTAAGTCTTATAAAATAACAGAGCCAGCCCGAAGGCAGGCTGAAACCAGCCCACTGCCATACAGTACATGTTATATCAATGTCAAAATGGGATGTGGGGCTCAGCTGTGAAACGATCAGTGTCACTGTAATGAAGTGATATGCAAGCCATTAAAGCACAGTTACTGTTCCATCTCTTACTGCTGAGAGGAGGTTCAAAATGAAATAATACAATGGTTAAAAATGATGAATAGATCAGCAGAGCTGTCAACATACCAGTTCAGTGAAGAAAGGAAAATACTTTGACATTTAAAGAACAGTTACTAACAACAGGCATTACAAGTGACATTTAGCTATCCACTAACAGCACAGAGGTTTGAAACCTCTTGAAGGAAGAGAAGTCAGTGCCAGGAGTTAGGGTAAAGATTTAAGAGAAAGAACACAGGTTTGGAAGTCAGCTTCGTATGTGCGTAAGTGGCCTGAACTTCTGCAGTGTGAGCTACCTAGGACATCTGTGGGTTGGGTGCTAGCATACAACCCCTCTGTCCTGTGGCTCTCACCTTCCTTCTCCACCCCGTCACCTCTTCCCCCTCCTGCACTGCCACCTCCATGGTCCCTCTTGCTCACTTCTAACCTGCCTCTCACTGAAGCAATTCCAGAGCTCTTTCCCCATGCAGCCTCCACTTCTACCTTCCCCATTTCTAGGAGAATGGCTTGCAGCAGCCAGTTGTGCCTACAATGACAGCTTAACCAGAGACATGTCATGTCAAATAAAACAGTACCAAGCATTTCCTGTACTGCTGACAGTCCCTGTTCTATTACAGGCTAATCTCACCCCAAAGTTCTCCCAAATACTGCATCAGTTGTCGGATCCTGCTTCAAGATGCTGTCAATCTCCAGTGAGGGGATGAAAAATAACATAATCCCTTCAAAGATAAAAATTAATATGAGGCAAAATTGTCACCAATTATGAAAAATGATAGATCAGTTACTGTGGCAACAAGTTCACCTGAAAGTAAAGCTGGTGTAGATGTTCAGCTTAACAGGAGCCCTTGGCAGCAGCAAGTTAAAAGACAACATCACATATGCTGTTGGACAGGGCCTTCTGCTCCCTAATTCCTGCAGGAATTCCCTCCTTCACTCCTACAGCCTCCAATAACAAAAGAGCAGCTAGCCTTACATGAAGTATAAACCCTCACAAGGCTCCTTTTCTCTATGATAACCTTTAAAGCAGAAAATGCTTCTGTGTCCAGACCTAATCCTCTCTCACCACCTTTGGGTGGTGAGGCTCTCCAGATGTCTGCTGCTTTCCCAGCAGACTCAGTGATCTCACGCAGGTGAAGAAAAGTTAAGATCTGCAGTGTCAGGTGTGCACTGTATTGTAGGAGCAACTGTTTACAGGCCCTGCACAGCATATTGTGGATATCTGTCTTACCTCCCACATCTACAGCCTTTGGAAGATACTGCGTATACAGTAAACTGCAGCTCTGCTTTTCATTCCCTGTCACTGTTAAGGAATGACTGAAGCATCCGAGCCGTCTGACTGGCTAAATCTCTTGCTGGCACATCTCTCTAAAACACTCTCTGCTATATATGCTGATACTGAATAATCTCTTTAAATCATATGTGCGAATGTCAAGATTGTACCCTAATTGTCTTGTAGCAGTGACACCATGAAGACAGGTTTCAGATAACAAAATTCATCCCCTAATTATGGTTTCTTACTCATCCTCCATCTCATTATGAACCTTATCTTTTCAATTCAGTTACAGTTCGAATCTTTCAATTTCTTGCTATAGCATCCATTACTGTCAATGGGAACTCCTCACTTGCTGAAATCCAAACGGTTACTGACAAATCCCATCATGATTTTTTTGGTCGTAAGTACTGCAAATCTGTAAACTGTAGGAGGCCAAGTTGGTAAAATTTGCTTTATTTGCGTTGCCCATGTTTCAGCTATACTACAGTTCATGCCTGCATTAATCTTGTTATAAAGCACAACATGAAATGAATGGCGTTTATCATGAGAAGTGGTTGTTTTTGAAGATCACTTGGGAGCCTTGTATTTCTAGATTTTGCTCAATTGACTTCTTTTATAGTTCACTACAAAATTATTATGAAGTCAAGCACATTTTTATCCTCAGGTAAATGGTAACATGATTTGCAATAAAACTTAATTGCCATCAATTACTCTGATAATACTTTAAAGAACTCCTCTCCCTGAAACATTAGAAAACACCATTCACTGCAACATTAGAAGAAGTTAATCTCAAATTCTAAACCTGTTTCCTTCTTATTCCAATATTCATTTAACAATCAGAAACCGGTCAGCTGTTTCATACATTTGGAGCAGAATATTTAAACAAGAACGTTGCTTCATTAAATGCTAAGCTGGAAACTGCCTTCCGAGCAATAAAGGAGCAGGCAATTCTGTTACTGACAAGCACTACTTACAGAAAAAAAATCACTCTATGTAATTCAAATACATTTCACAGTTGAGAGATCTCCATGTAACATTTCTAAGCAGAGCGATATAGAAAAGAGAGACTTTAAAAACATTTCTCACTTCTTTACATGGTCTCAGTATTTGAAAGACCATGAATTTATGACAAAAAGAAAAATATAATGCAGTTGACAGAAGTTTCTTTTCTCTTCTTAACCTGACTGAATGAGATTAGACAAAAGAAAGGAATGCTTCAAGGACAGAGACCTCATTATACTCACCTGTTACCAAACACTGCACTCAGCTCATCCAAAACATTGTTCAGCTTCACCTGGAGCTCTTTGAGATGGTCACTTGCTTCTGCATCCAACTGTGGATGAAAGAAGAGCTTAGCCTGAACCAAGAGTGCAGACTGCTGTCCTTCACAGTGCTGCTCTTCACTGTTGAGGCTACTCTTAATAAGCAGGTGAACTATCACCACGGGACTCTGCCAGCTAAGATGCTCCCCTCCACTGCCTGCCACTGTTACAGAAGCTGTGAAATCATCAACAGATATTTGCCTAAACAGCAGCAAGTGACTTCCCCAGGCTCCAATACCCTCCGACACCCCTCCTAATATTGGCAAAGTTAAAAAAGAAAGTGAATGTGAACCCCCTGCGGCCAACAAAGTAAGCAGGCTGCGAAATCATTAAGCACTGTGCATTACCTTGGGCTCACGGGTCATTTAATCTCTCTAAGTCTAGAAGGAGACAGGGATTTTCAGACTGGATGTTATTTACTTCTGCATTTCTCCAGGCATGGTCTTGAAAGATGCTATTTCACCTTCCACCCTGCTGTCAGTATTCGAACTGAAGACTGACCCAGCCACTGGTCTAAGAAGACTGGAGCCCAGCTATTCTGAAAATCTGGCCACAATATCATGGCAGGAACTGTTGTGCACTGATCACTTTTGTAAAGCATAATCTCAGCTATGGGTATTGAGCACAAGTACCTGTACTCTCACATGGAGCCAGACAGCTTTTTGTATACAACTGTTCAGAGGAGACTTCACAAAACAAAGAAAAGTACTCCAAGCACTACATGGACACCGCTGACACCTTGGCACATGCTATAAGAAAGTGCTTGTTCCATTATTATCAGCCCAAAGCCATCTGTTTTTACATTGACAGTGCCCTGTATTCCAGCTGTAGTCATCCCTCCAGCCTCAGAAGAGCCACGTCTGAGCAACCTGCCTGTGTGTGTACATAAGAAGACATATTGAATGCTTTGGGATCATTTGCTCTGAAAAAGTAACTCGTAAAACAGATTTGCCTTTGTATGCAGGCAGGCAAGCTGCCTGTAAAACAAAAACCTTCCAGAAATGTTTGCATTTGGCATACAGAGCTTCAGCCTTTACCTATAAGGCAGAGTATCTGTTTATGAATGTAATGAGCCAAATGCCAGTACAGTGGTTAAAAATCAGTTTGGATTTTTATGGTATATCGATGCATGCAGCTATGCAGGATTTGAATATGACAGGAGTTTCCACTTCTTTATACAGTGTTGAAGCCCCCTTCATAGTCCTCAGCATCTGCCAGAGAAAGCCAAGCCTTAGGGGATTTGGAATCTGATCTGTTCATTTTCCTGTTGTAAGCTGGCATGGAAAACTGACTCTATTAGGCATTTGAACCTGTGCTAGTGAAACTCCTGGATCAGAATTTTAAAAACAATTTAAAAAAGAAAAAGGCAAATTATGATTAATTAAGCCTTATAGCTTTAGGCATTGCTAGTTCTGATTATTTTTCCTTTATTAAAGTGAATTTGTATTCCTATTGTCTTTATGCTATGATGGCAGAAGGGAACTAATGTCATGCCAATCATCAGTCATTCTACCCAAACTTGTAGGTAACAAAACAAAATCGTCATCTGTTGGTAGTGGCTTGTCTTGCCCCTACATGAATCCTTCCCTTCTCCTACTATGTCAAGGGTCAACAAGTCACAAGCTGTCTGGTTTGCTATCTACAATTAATGGCACTGAACAGTTCTCTGATTTTGGCCATTTCTGGTAGATTTGAGGCTGGACTTGTTCATGATTCATCAAAACACTTCAAGTAATTGCTTTTCCAGTTGACAAAAAAAGCCAGAAAAATTTGGCACAAGACACCGATTCCTCACTATTTACTTCTACTTCTTTATAAGCTACTAGATGCATGTGTTACAGGTCTAGAGAGGATGACTGAGATGAGGATCTACAGCTTAGTGCCCTACTTCATGAATCATGCAATTAATGCCTTGTTTTATTGTGAAGTGACATGGAAAACTTGCCAACTATCTCTAAGTTTCTCCTTCCTATTGTACTTGTTGACTGCAAACTGATCTTCTCAGGAGCATAAGAAACACCGATTGCCAGCCCTGTACTGCAAGAAGGAACAGCTGGAACAATGCTTTGCCAAGGAGATGAGCTCCATCATCTTCTGTGGCAAGGAACGAACTCTCCTCCAGAATATCAGCTCACGGGTCTCTGGGTGCAACTGGCAAGACAGCTGCCCAGATTTAACTTTGGGGTGCCAAGCCTCACACTCAGGAAGGCAAACCTTGGTGGTGTGCATTCTGGTTCAGTATCCACCAAGTCCTCTGTCATCCTAGAAAGGCTGTTGCCTTCTGAGCAACTGCTACTACAAAGGTGTCCATATAATACATTGCTGATCGTTAATGCTTAGGTATAGGCATGGTTTGGCTTGAAAGCACATTTCAGGGAATTACCTGAGTGTGATTCAAGTCTACTAGGAATGTGCTGGTAGGTGTGTACTACTCTTTCACATATATAAATTACACACCAGTTACAGAGTCCCTGAGGCATGTGGTATAACTGCAAACTACTCCTTGCCAATATGGTGAAGCATTGATAACAGTGCTCAAAGGAGACAGCGTATGTTTTGCTATTGCTGCTCACCCAATGAATTCTACGCACATCAGCCATCATTGATACCAGGAAACTACTTGGACTGCATGATAAATCTAGCTGGTAAAGGAGAAAGCTGTATTAGGCAGTTGGGCCACTGCCATATGTCATGTCCTGCCCATTTTTACCAGAAACTGAAGCTCAGTAGGCTTATGATCTCCATTCCGTGGGTGCATCAGAGATGATTCAGAGGAAGAAAGCTAATTAGAAGTTCTCTGTACAAAACACAGGACAGTACCCACAGTGAGGTGGCTTCTGATCTCTGAGCAAGTGCTGCAATTCCAGTGGAAATAATGGCTGGCGTGTCCATAGTTCAGGACCTTGAATTTCAGGAAAGCAGAATTCCAGTTCTTCAGGGAGTTAGGCAATAGGACCTCCTGGGAATCGAGCCTCAGGGACAAGGGAGCAGAACAGAGCTGGCAGATCTTTAAGGATGCCTTCCATAGAGCACAAGAGCTGACGATCACCAGGTGTAAGAAATCAGGAAAGGAAGGCAAGAGACCAGCATGGCTGAGTGGAGACCTGCTAGTCAAACTCAAGAGCAAGAAGGAAATGCAGAGGCAGTGGAACCAGGGAGAAGCATCCTGGGAAAAGTACAGGGACGCTGCCTGGTTGTGTAGGGAGGGGGCCAGGCAGGCCAAAGCGCAGCTGGAGCTGAACCTGGCAAGGGATGCAAAGAATAACAAGAAGGGCTTCTACAGGTATGTCAGCCAGAAAAGGAAGGTCAAAGAAAGTGTATCCCTCTGTGATGAGCAAGACTGGCAGACTGGTAACAACGGATGAGGAGAAGGCCAAGGTACTCAATGACTTCTTTGCCTCAGTCTTCACTAGCAGTGTCTGTTCCCACACTTCTCAAGGGGATGGCCTGCAAGATGGAGACTGGAAGGGTAAAGTCCCTCCCACTGTAAGAAAAGATCAGGTCTGAGACCACCTGAGGAACCTGAACATGCACAAGTCTATGGGACCTGATGAGATGCATCCCAGAGTCCTAAGGGAATTGGCTCATGTAGTTGTCAAGCCCCTTTCCATAATATATGAAAAGTCCTGGCAGTCAGGTGAAGTCCTTGGAGACTGGAAAAAAAGAAACATTGCACCCATTTCTAAAAAAGGGTAGAAAGGAGGGCCCTGGGAACTACTGATCTGTCAGCCTCACCTCTGTGCCTGGGAAGATCATGGAACAGATCCTCCTAGAAGCTATGCTAAGGCACATGGAGGACAGGGAGTGATTCGGGACAGCCAACATGGCTTCACCAAGGGCAAGTCCTGCCTGACCAACCTAGTGGCTTTCTATGATGGAGGGACCACATCAGTGGGCAAGGGAAGAACTACAGATGTCATCTATCTGGACTTCTGTAAGGCCTTTGACACAGTCCCCCACAACACCCTTCTCTCTAAATTGGAGAGAGATGGATTTGATGGGTGGACTTTTGGGTGGATGAGGAATTGGTTGGATGATCACATCCAGAGGGTAGTAGTCAAGGCTCAATGTCCAGATGGAGGTCAGTGATGAGCAGTGTCCCTCAGGGGTCAGTACTGGGACCAGTACTCTTTAATATCTTCATCAGTGACATAGACAGTGGGATCGAGTGCACCCTCAGCGAGTTTGCAGATGACGCCAAGCTGAGTGGTGCAGTTGTCATGCCTGAGGGATGGGATACCATCCAGAGGGACCTTGACAAAATCAAGGAATGGGCCCGTGTGAAACTCATGAGGTTCAAAAAGGCCAAGTGCAGGGTCCTGCCCCTGGGTCAGGGCAACCCCCAGTATCAATCCAGGCTGCGGGATAAAAGGATTGAGACCAGCCCTGCCGAGGAGGACTTGGGGGTACTGGTGAATGAAAAGCTGGACGTGAGCTGGCAATGTGTGCTTGCAGCCCAGAAAGCCAACCAGACCCTGGGCTGCATCCAAAGCAATGTGGCCAGGAGGTCGAGGGAGGGGATTCTGCCCCTCTGCTCCACTCTGCTGAGACTCCACCTGGAGTCCTGCATCCAGCTCTGGAGCCCTCAGCACAGCAAAGACATGGACCTGTTGGAGTGGGTCCAGAGGAGGCCACAGCAATGATCAGAGGGATGGAACAGCTCCAGGCTGAGAGAGTTGGGGTTGTTCAGCCTGGAGAAGAGAAGGGTCCAGGGGGGACCTTATGGCAGCCTGCCAGGACTTAAAGGGGGCTTATAAGAAAGATGGGGACAGACTTTTTAGCAGGGCCTGTTGTGATAGGACAAAGGGTAATGGTTTTAAACTAAAAGAGAGTAGATTTCAACGAGATATAAGGAAGAAATTTTTGACAATGATGGTGGTGAAACCCTGGCCCAGGTTGCCCAGAGAGGTGGAAGATGCCCCATCCCTGCAAACATTTAAGATTAGGTTGGATGGGGCTCTGAGCAACCTGGGCCAGTTGAAAATGTCCCTGCTCATGGCAGGGGGTTTGGGCTAGATGACCTTTAAAGGTCCCTTCCAATTCAAAAGATTCTATGAAATGTGCAAAAGAGAAAACTGAAATGTGCAATACAGGAAACTGAGGTGCACGCAAAGAGTTAAGAGGTAACCCTCTATTTACATTTCATGGAAGAAAGCAGGGCCCTGTTAATTTCCTGCAAAGATCTTGGACTTGGCACTTCAGAGAATCCAGGCCTCAGAGTCTCATCCAAGCACATTCAGGGCTGGAACCTCAAGTTCTCTGCTGATCTGAATACTGCCATTTACAGCATACTGCTATGAACTTCAGTTTAGTTTGCTCTTATGATTCTCTCATTGATGAAATGGAACCCATGAGTCTACAGAATTACACAGAATCACAGAGGCTGGAAAGGACCTTCAAGATCATCAAGTCCAACCATTAATCCAGCACCACCATGTCCTCTAAAAACCATGTCCTGAAGCACCACATCCACACGTTTTTTTAACACTTCCAGAGATGGTGACTCCACCACCTCCCTGGGCAGCCTGTTCCAATGCTTAACCACCCTCTCAGTGAAGACATTTTTCCTAATATCCAATCTAAACCTCCCCTGGCACAACTTGAGGCCATTTCCTCTCGTCCTATCACTAGTTACTTGGGAGAAGAGATCAAAACCCACCGCACCACAACACCCTTTCAGGTAGTTGTACAGAGCAATAAGGCTCCCCTCAGCCTCCTTTTCTCCAGACTAAACAACCCCAGTACCCTCAACTGCTCCTCATAAGACTTGTTCTCCAGACCCCTCACCAGCTTCGTTGCCCTTCTCTGGACACACTCAAGCACCTCAGCGTCCTTCTTGTAGTGAGGGGCGCAAGTCTAAGAATGTGCTGTGCACAGTCTAAGAATGTGCTGTGCTGGGCTTCCAAGTTTTCCAAGAGATGTCACTAGTTCTTCTTTGGTTTCTGCACATGCTGGTGAAGCACAAGCAACAAGAATTGGAAGACTCCTCTGTAGTTGATGAGTCATAGAACTTGCCTTCTAGAAGGTTGAAGATGTTAATCAACTCACATCTTAAAGCCAGAGAACCTAATGAAATCATCAGGTCTGATCTGACATATCAGCAGCTAGAGAATTTTGCCCTGTTACCCTATTTTAGCTTTATGCAAGTTATAGGATGCATCTGGCTCCAGCCGAAGTTGCTGATTTTTGTTCTGCCTCGCTCCACTAGACCCTTGGAGCTCCCTTCTACAGAGATGACTGTGAGGCAGGGTGATCAACAGATTTGACCTCCTTCTAGGGACTCACTTGCACTGAATTTTCATCCCCCATTTGCTGTAGGATTCAAGAGTAAGGCACTTGGCATGCTGAATCCAAACAACAGCTGCCAGCTTCTCAAATACTGGGGTGGCCTTAGCTATGGCACATGGGATACTGAAAAGGAGCAATCAGTAGGTACTGCAAATCCTTTGAGAATGTTTCTATCAAGTCTTGGCTGTTTCTAAGCTGTCCTGCAATTTGTTATTCAGGTGGCTAACTTAGGATTTAAAATGTGGGCTAACCCTGTCTGAGTATTAAGAGGAAAGTTTCTTGATGCATTAATTGTACAGATTAGCTTGAAACTGAAGGCATGAAAATTGTATGATGACAATCTGCTGCTACTCAGTAGTTAATTCTTTGGGTTCCCTAGGCAGTGCTTGTCTCTGATACTTACCCCACATGCTTGACTTTAGGAGAAAAAGTGCAGAAATGTTTTAAACTAGGCTTCCACAGCACATCTAGAATCCAGCAGTGGGCAATGCAGTACAGTGCCTTTTAATTTCAGTGCCATTAAAAGCTAAGCAAGCAAAGCAAAATAATGGACTACAGAAAGCCATCTCTCTCAAGCAAAATGAGAAAGGCTTATTCTGGTGTCAGGAACAGCGTACAGAGCAGGCTGAAGTCTGCAGGCAAACTGCAGAGGTGGATAGAAAATGCAGGTCACATTAGGTTTTATTAGATAATGTATGAATAATTTAATAAATGGGGCCAAGTTCAGGCCAACACTAGCAATGAATTTATATAGCCCACTTTCGCACAGAGATAAATTACAATCTCCATTCTGTGGGTGTATGGGAGATGGTTCAGAGGAATCAAAGGTTTCAAAAAGTATTCATGTACCCAATTTCTGTCCAGGACTGACCCCTCCCCATTCCACTGTTCATTATGCTTTTAAGGCTACCTGCCACTCCATAAGTGATGCCTTTCCCAAACATGCTTCAGGAATGTCTGAGAATGCTACTGAGCCACAGTGAAGCTGTTTTGATCTCATGAGATAGCTCCTAAAAATCATTTAAGATGCTTCCTTCTGTGTGTGTGTATATAGATACATGTGTGCATATATATATACACGCACCTTGAGATCTCAAGCACAAGAGAATCCCTCCACACAAAGCTCTCTAAAGCTCTGTTTCTGTCCTTATTGTTTCTGACTAGTAATGTTCACAGACCACATGATGTCAACACATTAAATGCAGAGACGCTGGGAAGCTTTTGCCCTATTTTGTGCCTTCTGAGTACTACAGATGGAAAAAGAATAAGAGAAGTGGGGGCAAAGGTACTATTCCTCATTTGGGGGTGGGGGGGGAAGTAAAGGAAAGCACTATATCAAGGAGCCCAATCTCAAGAAATAGTACTGGGCAAGCACTTCTGTTCCATGTTATGCCATTACACCGCAGGGTGACTGTAGGTGAGCCCTCACCCTTCATTTCCCTTGCTGCAAAAGGGAGTAAGTGATATGGATTTCCATAGGAGTGTGTTTTGGATGCACTGGCAAAGAGCTCTAAGTAGCAGCAGTATTTCAAAGCTTTCCAGAACTATGTGGTGCCACAGCTGTAGTGGGAGATGAATCTGTTAATCAGAAGCAGATGAAGCCACAAGAATGCAGTAACTGAAACCAATCCCCACGTTCTGGCTTCACACATGGCACATCTAACATACCTGTCACAACGCAGTATTTGGTACCTAGTTCTCAACAACATCTTTGGGAACACAAAAAGGTGAACAGTTCAAGACAACCAGGACATACCACCATGCCACTTTCTTATTCCCCCAAGGAAACAGTTCCTTTCTGGGTACAGAAGTCAGGACAATGCTTACGTTTGTGCAATGTAAACTTGTGTCACAAATCTGTCACAGAACGTAAGAACTGCCCTTCCTGAAGGAGAGGATAAAACCCGCAGATGCATTTCCAGCAGCATGTTTGTCTGCATGTTCTATTTTCAAAGTTGTTGTCTCACCAACTGTTACTCAGTAGCCAGGTTCAATCTACATCAGAAAAAAGACTACTCAAACTAGGACAAGACCTCATCTACTCTAGCAAAACAGAGGTTTCAAGTCAGGAAGCAAGGTACTACACGGTCATCAAGAGGGAAACCCCTGGGGATGGCAAATAATACAGGCACCTAACACAACACGATTTATTTCTGGTGATCAGCAGCAGCCTAATGAAGTGGACAAGTGCATTTGAAAATAAAAGGAAGAAAAAACAACTTCCAAAAACCAGCTTCCTAGCATGTTTGCCAGGTTTCTCCTGTGTGTTTCATTGCTCACAGTCTGGGTTCCTCTCTCTTTTTTTAATTTTGATTCCACAGTGCCAGGGAAACAGTGGATTCATCACCTCTGTTCTACCTTACCTGTACCTCCCGAGGATGGTTTTAAAGGGCAGAATGCAGGTCTAAGCTAGGAAAAGTAGCTGACAGTCTTAATAAAGACTTTTTTTCCTCCCCTGTTTAATACACTATGAGGTAGTATTTTTAATTTGAAATGTAGGGAAACCCTACTTAATGGCCACTGCTATGGAAAAAAGTAGCAAATTGATTCCTTAAGGGAAATTAAGTGCATGTGGATTAAGGCTTTATAAACCACCTCACAAACATTTCATCACAAGTTTATTTTTTCCTAAAAAATGAGCATTTAGCTACCACAAGTATTACAGCTAGGGGCATATAAATCTACTTCTTGATGCAGGGCTCAGAAATTAGGATTGTTGAGATCACATGTGAAAGAATGATAGCAGTTTTCCTTGCCTCATGGGGTAAAAGTATTTTGCTGAGATTTTTGCCACTTCATGGAATTCTGCCACTGAACACAAGAAAGATTTGAAACAGCAATACAGGCAAAAACTGAGTTGCCCATCAGCAAAGCTGACTTTCCTTTTGGCATACAGGTCATAGCACAGGTTCTACCACAACACAACCAAAAAGAATGCACTTAGGCATTGAAAATAATTTTTCCCTAACATCAGCATCAGCAGCCTTTTCTTCATCTTCACGAATCTTGAAAAGCAATGAAAAAAGAAGAGGAAAAAAACCAGATACATGGATTATATCAGAACAGACACAATAATCTGGGAAAGAAAATCTTACTTCTGTAAAAATGGCCACCTCAGAACAAAGAACAAAAACTAAGATATTTACATTCATGGACACATCTGAATATCTAACAAAGCATGAGTATAGAACTCTTACTTGCATGTCTGCATTAGATATTGGACATTTAATGCCAAAAGTACTGTCCCACATTTATGCACCACATAAAATGGCCTGATGTCAACAGTTCTCAGACCTATCTGTGTGTCTTCAGAGCTGTGAAACCACCAGCCGCACCCACATCCAGCCCACATGAGCATAGTACATATCCTTCTCTTTCCTCCTCCATACTCTTCTGTGCCTTGAAACATTCTCTCCTGCATCTTACAATAAATTTTTTGAAAAGTCTTGAGGCATAGCTGTCCCTTCACACTTCTTATAGTGCCAGGTGTCATGGGGCTCTCCTTATGACTTCAGTCTGCAAGTACCAGTATGATGCAAATAACCTGTTAACAGTGCAAGTAGGAATGAGTGATACTCAGCCTCTTAGCACTCTTACCTCTTTACCACCCATGGCTTCGAACATCTTCTCTAGCTGCACCCTCAGCTGTTGGATGTTATTCATCAGGATGCAGGGCTGAAGGGACAAAAGCAGGTGCCTGTTACTGCTCAGGGTAACAACACGTTTTCACCAGTGGTGCAGTCTGTGCCTCAGCACCCTTCTCCAAGTACCACCAGATCTGACAGCCCAACAGGAGATAGGGTATGCACAGATTTCAGCACTCAAGCCTTAAAAAAGGCCAGTAATTTTTATCTCCAGTTTGAAATGGGATGACCAGTTCCAGAAACCCTAGATCAGGGAGATCTCTGCTGTTGTATTTTCCTCCTCAACTTTACCACAAACAGAGAATGAGCTGACAAGAAATCAGTGTCAGGACAAGGCCCAACTCTGCAGCTCCTGACACTCCCTACAAGTGTCCAAGCTGTGTCACCTTCAGCCTCTTAATGCTGCAATGTACTACTGTAAATGGAGTACATCCCAG
The DNA here is from genome assembly GCF_964289735.1 of Phaethon aethereus. Taxonomy (NCBI): domain Eukaryota; kingdom Metazoa; phylum Chordata; class Aves; order Phaethontiformes; family Phaethontidae; genus Phaethon; species Phaethon aethereus. Next base: position 12,309,393 of record NC_138577.1, on the reverse strand, counting down.
GTCAGATGGGGAACTGCCAGCCAAAGCTGTGTTCAGAGACGCATCTGGGTCCTGCCAGGCCACGCTTGGGAGCAACGTTCAAGGGCAGCCTGAGTAGCAGACTCTTCCCTCTGCAGCTACGTCCCCAGTACAGGTGCAGGAGATAGCAAAAGCAGTACAGGACAGAGCCAGGGTTCAAAAATTTAAGACCCTGTTTTATTTAGTACACAGAATTTTACTTCAGTCAGGATTAAACAGCAAGATAATTAGATGGAGACAACAGTACACCAAGAGTGCTGCTGAGTACCCGATCTACAGAGCAACTTGTGCCCATGTTTTAGGGTTTGTTTTTTTTTTAATCACCTCTGTGACACACAACCCAGACAGGCAGAGTTTATTTCAAGGGGACCTGACAGCCTCTAAGCCCTGCAGGTCACCATTAGGACCCAGTTTTATTTTATGGCCAAGAAAGAATTCAATCCACAAAAAAGGAAATTATGACAAAAAACAATACCGAAAATATTTACACCATCAACATGGTCAGGAGCAACACAAGAAACTGATTTTTATATGGACAATTATGTAATTCCTCAGGGCAGAAGAGAAACTCAGCATGACTCACCAGTTTCTCCTTGGAACAGTAGGACTGGAAGCTCTTGGAGAGGATGTCAGAATACTGCATCAGCACTTTCCCAATAGTCTGTGAAGACAAGACGGTTACTTGTCCTCTATCGCTAGCGGAGAACTCCAGGCAATAAAACCCCCCAAAATCACGCTGTTTTGCACCCCACTAAGGAAACATAAACAGCTAGATATTGAGGGTTTTACCTTAGCAAACCTCCTATTATAATGAGCAACAATGACAGGGTCTGGGCACTCCAGCTTCTTAATGATCTCAAAGCTCTGATTGAGCTGCGTGAAGACGTCCACCACAGAGCAAGAGAACAGAGCATGCTCGGATGTTTGCTGGAACTAAAACAGAAGTACAAAGAGTTATTCTCAAACGGAAAGATCTGAAATACACCCATTTCATGGGTGTCTCCATCATCTGCTGTGTTAGAGGCAGGACAACTTTACCAAAACCTGCATCTTCCTCAGAATGAGTCAAAAGCTCTCCAAAAGGCACAGAGGAGATAAAAAGCCAATACTGTTGCGTAACAGGTTTACTGTTCTTCACCAACTATGACATGAAAAGCACCAAGGAAATGCAACATGATGCGAAGACCCTTAACAAAATGCATGGCTTGCCTGTCAGTTAGTGAGGAAAGGAGGAGAGATTGAAGAGCTTTTTTTAGATTTTTCTTAAAGAGAATGCTTAGATTAGCATCACAGACTATAGTGCCAACAGTCACTGAACAAATGGGAAGATTTTTGCTCTCCATCATGAATACTCGACAAATTAAGATTACTCTGTCAATGGATTAAGGTCACATTCTCCCTGCATGACTAAGTACATGCAAAATGCCTTATATTTCAGTTACATCTCACAAACATAGAGAGATGAGAGAGCACCAAGCTACTGGCTGACAGACTAATAGCAGCAGAACAGACCAGACATAAATGAATGATATGCACCTTGCTATTAAACAATTCTCTGTGACCTGTAAAGAAAAGTCCTAAAATAAACACGTTCCCAGTTGTTTAGCAAGCAAAAAAGGCTGCATCCTCCATTTGTATGACAGCTGAATTTACAGTGGTGGTGTTTGGTTCTGGGCACTGAAGGATGTAGGGCCAAGTCTCAGAGTGACCTACATACCCCATCTTTTTTATCTCTCTCCAGGGCACCATGCAGAAATTCTAAGGAAACATCTTCATTTTCATCCAGCCACTGCATCACAAACTGCTCAAACCACCTGCAGGAGGGACAGGAGAGACAGCAAATTACATCAAGAAACAGAGCACCCCAACCAGACTCAGACAGTGCAACTGTTTCAGCAAGCCTTGTGAAAGCTTGCCATGGTTACATTTCTGAATGCTGTTATCTGTGTATGCAGTCAAAGTTCCCAAAAATACTCTTACTTGTACACAAGCTACCAGTGAGCAGGAGCTGTACCATCACTTGGGCAGGACAAGCAGGACACATCCCAGCTCAGCCCCTGCAGATTGTTGTCCCTGTGCTAGTTTTGTCCTTCTCCCTTCTCTTTCATCTTTCTTTGTACCTTCATGTTTTTTCCCCTTGAGCACCATCTTTAACTTTGAGTCAAGTCAGACACTTTGTCTTTTCTTCCCCTTTCACTCGTGCTAGACAGGACAAGAGAGACCTCCAATGCCACTATCTCTGCATGCTAAGAGAGATGATATACTGTCCTGCTGCTCATATCTGTCTACCGTCTTTCGCATGAGAGCTGCAAGTGAGTATAAAGGGAGGAAAAGAAGTGCCTGTTTTCCAGGGCCCTTCAGCCACTTTATTTGCAGATGTATTTCTGGAGTGCCAGGAGGGAGAATCAAGGCTAGGAGTTTTCTCTACTTTAATCCTGCTCTCCCTTTCCCCACGCCTTCTCTAGAACACCCTCCCATTTCTGCGGGTTGCTGATCTCACTGTGAAGATGCTTGAGTAAGATTAACTTCTGGTGATAGCACAGCACATCTGCTAGGGCTTGCAGGAAGCTGGCCAGCCCTGTAAGCAGTTCTTCATTGTTTTCTTTCAAAGAAGCACAAACTTAGTTCATGTTAAGTGCTGAACCAACAGTCCCCAAATCACGCAGGTCCTAGAAGCACGACAGCAGAGTTTGTCTCTGATCCTTCTCCTCACTTAGGAGGATAAGCTAAATGGTAGAGCAGAATCCAAGAAGCTGCTGAAACAGCCACTGCTCTATCTTGGGGAGATGTCTTATGTGAAGTGGTACCTGGAGCTACCTCCTGCACTGAAGAAAAGGCTGCTACACAAGCCCAGCTTGGCCAAATAAGCAAGGTGAGAAGCAGCTTCAGTGAAGGGATCTTACAGCTAGTCAACCCTCTGTTCTCTGCTCTGCGGGGCATATCCACATAGTACAAAAGTGGGTGTGTATGTGGGGTGGGGGGTTGTCTGTGTTTAAGCAACCACAGCTTTATTTAAATGTCTGTCTAGGATTTGTTGTACGCAAGTGCCAACATACCACAGTTGATGCAAATCTTAATTTCAAATATTACTAAACAGCATTCACAAACAAGGGAAAAAAGTACCCATGTGTTACTTCAGCCCATAAAAAAAATTATTATATGACCTTCACAAAGTACAGCCTCCTCTAAACAGCTAGCTGTGTTCATAGAGATTGTGCTAATTATGGGCTGAGTTTGCATAAAAAGTATGTGGCAGACGTGAGAGGGAGATCAAGAGCAAATTCACAGACAGAGCATACCAGATAGCCTTAAATACTCTCTACACTTTGAAATATAAAGCACATCAATGCTAATATTGGAAACTGTAACCGACACAGTATTAAATGCCAACAGCAACCTGTCTATGCAGCCCTATTTAATATAGACAGCAGCAGTGGAACATTGTCATAGGTATATGGACTTCCTGTGTTCTGGAAAGATTCCTTTTGAATGACACTTCGGGCTTCTAAAAGTCAACATATTGCAGAGTCTACTGCAAGTTTCTCAAGCTTTTGACATTTTATTATTAATTATAATAGCATATTTTAAAGCGACAGCTCAATCCTTAGAGGACAACTCAGGCAGTTTACAAGGAAGCAACTACACATCTTCCACCTCTACCCAGGCTGCAAATTGCTGACTGCTTCACATGTCATAGGTACACAGAGGATTACTTGTTTGTGCCAGAAGCCACAATTTTCGCTCTCAGAAGTAGAACTACTTCCTCACTATCATTCATCTTAGTTATTGCACCACAAGCATAAGAAAGGACCGTTCACTGTTGACAACAGTCATTGTCCATTTTTACGGCTGCCACATGTGACTATACAAAATCAAGTACATAGGTATGTTACTGTCTTACCAAATTGTCTAAACAAAGGTAGCATGGAAAAAGGTACTGCTGGAGGGGTGGAATTACCACCACCTCCATCCCAAATAAAAAAATGCACTACCTCCAGAAAGGCATTTAATATCAATGTTTAAGGGCAAAGTGAACTGCTTGAAACAGGTCAGGCAATTCTGTAACTACATTTGCAAAGCTGGCCTCAACTTTGTCCTTTATTGGCTGGCATAAAAATAAAAGAGAGAAATCATCTATAAATTCTTCCAGTCCCTGGGCACAGTCAGGACCAAAATGTGCTTTGAGGTGTAACACAAACCTAGAGTTATCTTAGGCCACATACCCCTTACAGTGTTTTACTACCAGATCTTGCACAGCTGAGCAAGTGAGAGGGGGACTCTGAGGGCAACGAAGACAACTTATCTCCAAAACAATATTCAAAATTATCTAGCACAGAAACTAATGAAAATAATCTGATTTCATGCAGAAATAGCTTCAAAATGTTGTTATATGGCAAATATCTTCTTCCTCGTTTGCTTCAATTATTGATCTAGAAGCAAATGCCGTAATGACTCATGCACCAGCACACAAGGCAGAGGCTCATGCTGCTGCCTCAGAGACATTCTGTGCTTGCAGCGGTCAGCACAGCCTGACTCCAGACGGCACAGCCAACCTCTCCAAACAAGGTTTGCACACGATATGCCCCAGTCCTGCCTGCCAGGAAAGGGAGCGGTGCTTTGTGACTAAATGAAAGTTTACCTCTCTTGGTTGCACAACAGTAATGTAACACAAAAGGCTGCAATTTCAGCTTGGCCATGAGCCTGGCTGGCTCCTGGCTCCTGTGGTCTCAGACTTTACAGGTGAATTGATCTTGTTCATTTGCTGTGTTGATGCATATGGGTACCCGATGAACATCCTGTGGGCTTTGGCAAGCACAGAGGCAAGAAGGCAGGAAGGGTTTCAAAGAGTAAAAGAACAAATACTATGTTTGATGAAGTGAGCCAGAAGAATGAGACAGGCTTTCAATAGAATGAATGCCTTCCCTCACCAGAAAGGAGTTAGTCTCCAGTACAGCTGCAATACTGGCTGCATGCTAACATCAGTATTAAAACAAAACATAGAACACTTCTTTACACATTTAAAAAGCTAGGGAAACTGACACTGTACAGATTTTAGCTGGCAGCTAAAATGTGAAAAGAGGAAGTTTTGACGATCCACTCCCAGCTATGTTGCTACTTCAGTTTCAGAAACTGCTGCTGCACTTCAGAAAAGAGCATAAAACCTTCAGCCTCAATACTTTGGAGCCTTCACTTTACTCAATCATATCTCAAGGCTATCAGAAATATGGGTTCTCATAGTTTCAACATGAAAAGCAAGTTTGTGGATAGCCTCTTGTCTGTCAAGTAGACAGACAACTCAGCTGTTCTCTGGACAGCAGCAATTTAGTTTCATCTGAGGAGTTTACTGATGTGCAGAACTGATGGGTGGACTCCTTTGTTTATGGAACCTTCAAGACTAAAAATACTTGTGGTGAAGCAAATCTAAGGACAAGAGCATATTGCTGTAATTGACACCAAGGGGATATTTTGTGACAGGTGAAGGTTATGGTTGAAATAAACACCACCTGTGTGACAATGTGGCTATTGTATTAAAATACTAGAGTGGACTATCAAACCCAGTGGCTGCAAATGTACATGGAGCACTGAAGCTCTACCACAAAAGCTAGCAGAGCAGAACAGTCTGCAAAAGGCTGCAGAGTAAAACTAAGCATCATTATCCTGATTACACACGAGAAAAAAGAGAGATTAAGAATATCTTAATGATGTCTTGCCTGAGACTGCACTGACTCAGAGGCACAGCAAAGAGCATAGGGCTTCCGAGACTGTCACTCCAGCACCCTGTTCACTGAGTTAATGCCTCCCGATGACCTGATTTGTTAAGCAAGGCCCATAGCCCAAGCCGAGCAATTACACCAACTGCCTCAAGTCCTGTTAGTATGCAGCTAGCACCATGCTTGAGGGAATGAGTGCACTGCAGGATGGGAAGAAAATTCAAAATGCCAAACTGGAAACACAGTCTAAGCAAGATGCGTTTTTCAGGAGGGACAAGTGCAAAGTGCTGCATTATACAGTAGTGAACAGTCATATACAGGATGGGAAGAACAGCTATGACACTCTTTTGAGGGTGCCTAGGGGTTGGTTTGTGGCCCACTGGAAGCATCACTAGTCAACAATACCACTGAAGAAAAAAAAAAAATGTTGCTATCATCCCAGCGTCCAAAAGCAGCAGTGCTGCCTACAAGGCAATGCAAGGCAAGGTCTAGATGAAACATCAGTATTTAAGTCTGGATGTTGTACATCCAGACACAGACGAGCTGAAAAGAGGCAAGTAAACCTCATTTAAAAGGAAAGCTAAGGACAAAAGGGAACCAGCAGAAAACTGGGAAGGGATGTGAGAAAAGCATTTTACTCTTGTAAAATTGGAACAATTTTTTCTCCATGCCTAGGCTGGTAGACCAAGATATAACAATCTCAAATTGAAGCAAGAAAGATTTGTAGGGGGGAAAAAGGGAAGTGTGTTAAACCCCCAAAACTCAGCAGAGGGGTAACAGTGAAGCATGGGAAAAAAACGCTGCTTGAAGGAGGTGTGGAGCAACTACCACTGAAAGCCTCTGAAAACCACTTAAACACTGGCCAGAAACAACACACCTGCTCTTGCCTTAGGCCAAGTGTGGGACTCTAACTACAGTATTCTCTCCAGGTTGCTCAGACAACTTTTTGGGCTCATAAACCTTCTCCGGGTCCGAAATATACTGCTGCTCTTTTAAAGTTAAATAAAAGTTGCCAGCAATCGCTTAGAGCTTACAAGCGATTGCTTATCCGATGTTTCCAACTAACCACCTGTTCTTACTAAAAAAAGAAAACATTATCTCTACTTACAAATTCTGTTGTGTGTATACATATGACGTTCATACACACACATATAGACATACATACAGTACATACAGACAAAACTGTATCTGTTAACACAAGAATGGAAGCATACATCCAGAAGTCTGCTGTTCAAGAATTGACCAAAGGCCACACTGCACGCACAAAGCAGCTTAAAGACTGTCCATGCCATTGCTAAAGCTTTTGAGATCTTGGGAGATACTGTACAATAAGGGATTGAATTGTGTCAGGGACAGTGTCACAGAACAGAGGGGACAAACATGCACATAAACACAGAAAATCATGAGTGAAGAAATGGTGTACAATGAAGGGAGCCACAGGAGAACAAAATGACTGCCCTCGAGGTAACACAAAGAGATGCATAGTGGGGATTTACTACAGGAGACATAACACACTCACGCTGGATATTCAGGCACTCTTCCCTTGAAGGCAGGCAGATCACGAACATATTCATTGTACAGCCACTTCACTTTGAAGTGTAAATTCATATAGTCTGCGCTCTTACACAGTCTGTGTTTTTCGTGCTCTGTAAGGAAGGAAAAAAAAGCAGTTAGGTCTGAATTTACCACTATCACTTCATCAGGCACAGGAGGGTCTTATAAAGCATGTCCACAGTATGCAGTAGTTTTGAGCATGAAGCACCTATAGAGCCACAAAATCTTCACAACACAGGATTTTGGCGGTAGGCAGGGGTTCTTGGTGGTTGACCACTGGGGGCTCTGGAGTTTATTTCTACAGCTCCAATTAATACTTCCATTTGTATGGAAGATTTTTTGGTTGTGAAAGCAGTAAACACAGAGCAATCTCTTAAGGCCTTTCCATTTAACATATGACAGTCTAGATTTCATCTTTGCAGGAAACAAATCAAGAAGTGCAAATCTGTTCATTCTTGGATATAAACACAAAGGCAATACCAACACATTGCACTATGTCCTCTAAGAGACCGGAGTTGAAAGAATCACAACCAAGTTCAAATGAGCTACACAAAAGCTGGAGCCTTCCCTGATTCCCAGTTTGGAGAAATCAGTGACACTCTTCTTTCAGAAGGCAACTGTTTTCTTATTTGTATTGCCTTCCTGAGCACAGTCCAGTGAAGCAACCCATGGTTACCTACCTGCTGCTGGGCCTCTTCCTCCTGCCAGATTTCTTTATGTTTTGTACCCAGGCTATGTCGGGACAATGCAGTTCCTGTGTAACACACATGCCTCCACAACATGACCGTTCCCACACACCTATGCTGCTTGCCATACTCAGACCTATGTTTCTGCAGAGACAATCTCCCTAGACCACCACTCCCCTTTCATGAGAAATGTACGCTCCATGTCTTCACCCTCAAGGCCCTTCACAGCATACATCCACACTACCACCTTTCAGCAGTTGACTCCCACCTCTGATCAGCCCACAATCCCTGTTTTTAAACTACTTGTTAAGTTCTCCCAAAAGCATCTCAATGCTTTCTACTACGCCATCTCTCTGTGCTTACACAGGCAGCTCCTTCCACTGCACTGCTTTTCTTCAAAATCCTCTTTGAAAAGAGTAAAATTAATTTATTTTTCATGATGCTAAGAGGACTCAGCAGCTGGCTTTTGCCTGTACTGTGATCCTGAATTATCAGCCGACCAATTCTGCACCACCGCTCCCTAGTGCTGCCTGTCCATATCCATCTCTTTTTCTGCCAAGCTTCAGCATCATGAACATACTTTGTGCCAGGCTTCTTTGTTCACTTCAGCACCACAATAAGCTGCTAGTCCATGACTACAGCGTGAGACACAAGACTAAAACATACATGATTTTGGCTTAGACTCAGGGTTTTTTTCCCCAAATTTTACTTCAGACTCGTCTTCCTACCTTTTATGTGGTTACCTCATTATTGATGTAACTTTCCAAGGGCACCACTGCTGACATGTAGATAGGATCCAACTATGTTAAAAGGTGGAAGTCTTTCTCTTTGAGTGGCTTTAATCTAGGACTTTGCTACAAGTATCTGGTAACCAGGTAGATATATGCACATGCAAGCAATACATGCTACAGATATTCATCAGCAGAAGGCACGTCTTAATGATGTAAAATGGCACCAGCATTCTAATCAGTTACCTGACAGACAAGCTTATCTTATAACATCATCATCTATTTTCATGTAAATGTGAATTCTTGCAACTATTTCAAAATGTTAAGAAATTTCCACATCTTTCTTGAAGCTTCAACAACATGCACAAGAAGAAAGGCCAAAGAAATTATGAATTACCCAACTGAAAACACAAAAAACAGTGAACTTTTCATGCATAGTTATTCCATAAAGCTTGTAAATTCCCAACCAGTGGAACACTCCAGTGAGCTGTTTGCAACCCTCTGTAAGAGTGTAACACAGACTTCCTTCTAATTCACATGTACCAGGTCCACACAGATAGAATCTCAAAAAAAAGAAACCCAAGCTTTGTTTTAAAGAAATTAAAATGCCAATATCTGAGAGACATAGTCCCCAGGGGTGATAGTTTGATGGACAAATTACATGTGCTACGATCCATTACTCTCCACAGTGAATTTCCTTGTACTGGAGACAAAGGAAAGTCCATCCATGTTTTACATTGATAAATCTAGTATCTTTCTTAAGCACTAAGGAAGTATGAGTATACTCCACATCTGAACTGCTGACCTCTCTCAAGAAGAGGAGGGAGAAGTGCAGAAGAAAATGCAAATCTCTCTCTGCAGATCTAAAACTGGAAACAAACACAGCAATAACTGCGCCTGCTTAGCTCCCTGTGAGAGTGAGGAAATGAACAGACAATTACAACCGCATTAGCTTCGATATGCGCTGCCACCCAGGTGCTCTTCACACACAGGGAAGGGGTTCCTGCAACGGGAAGGTGCTCTTCCTGCCAAGGGAAGGTCTGACTTGGAGATAAAAAGGACTCAAATCAGCTTTATTTCTTCAAAATTAAGCAGTGCACTAAAAGCAAGTAAGTCAAGCCTTTTCCTGTTTTTTAGGACATTAAAAACACTACTAAGTTGCAGAAAAGGAAGACGCAAAGCAGCCGCAGAAGCATAAGCCCAAGGACTACTACTAGGACTACCTAGCCCTCTAAGTGGTAAAGGAGAGGCTTGACACCAGGGGGATAAAACTACAGGAAAGTAAAAGAAAGGAGAGTCTTACCACCATAAAAGAGAACTTTACGTATGCGAAAGAAAGGTGGGGCTTGTGACAGAGAAAAGACAAAAGTGAACTATAACAGCTCAAACGTGCTGGAGGACAAAGAAAGCCAACAAAGCCCCCAAGCCCCCTCATCCCCAACAGCTCGTACCATCTGCCTTTCCCCTTCAACAGACCCTGAATAGTTTTGATCAGCTGATTTCTTTGTAAAGGGAAATGTTTAAAAGACAATGTTTCCATGTCACTTGAAGGTGACATGGAAACACATCGGCCAGAAGTATAGTTTGAAAACCCATTTTAGAAAAAGTGAAGAACGTGGGAGCCATCAGTCTCAGCACATTTCTGTTCTGCTTTATAACCTGCTGGCTTTTAAAGAGGTTAGTGGCAGCAACAGTGGAAGAGTGCACTGATACTTTAGAGCAATTGCTGTGTTTTATCCTGAAAAGACCGCAGAGTTCTGTAAGTCTCTCACATTTCCTCAGCAGATTTCATCTGCAAACAGTCTCCCCTGGAGAAGAGCTTTTAGGGTCACCGAGGCCATATTATTAAGGCATTAATAAGGAACTGCTGCTTAGCAGCACACTGTCTAGTGTCATGTCCAGGGCTTCCACCACATTTTAATCCATGGATTTTTTCTTGATCAACAGCCTACTTCCGATGGGTTAATTTCTAGCAAATAATCATGAATTTCTGCAAAGAAACTCTGATAGGTACTGAGACTGTTGAAGTGGTTACACTTCAGACAGCTGGCATCTGTGTCTGCATCTGATCCCCCTCCCCTTATTAGAAATGAGAATGTGGCAGAAGGAGTTATTTCCATTTTGCCTGCCAGGTCTACTCGGTCTCCCTATTAAGAGATGCTTCCAATTTACAACTGTCCTAATGCTGATGCATCCAAAATAAGATAAATCATGGCTGTCAGGGATGACACTGATTTTCTATTACTGTCTTTTAGTGTCTTACTAGTAAAGGAAGAGCAGAAGCCCTCTTTGCTCAGATAGTTTGTGCTCTCTGGGTCACAAAGGTTTCACAGAGGACAGCAAGAAAACTAGTAACCCCAGGTACCAGCAGGCTCACAAGGAGGTTATCCAGCTGCTGAGCACTGGTCAGCATCCCAGAGGTGGAACTAATTGTATGACTCTGAAAAATCATCATCTATGCTACATTGACTCTAGGTTAAGCATGATCTCGCCAGCCAAGTCTGGACCTCACAGCATGTCTCTCATCTGTTTTACTCTTGGGTTGATGTGGAACAAGGGATACTTCTCAATGCCTTATCCTGTACTGCCTTCGCCAGTGAGGAGGGAAGGGCCAGGTCTGCTGCTCATGGTGCCCTGAGCTGTCACTGCTCTGGGGGAGAGAGAAGAAGCAGGGTAGATCCTTGAGCTCCTGCTGGGTCTCAGCAGCTGAGTCTCCTTAGGGGAGACGAAGGCATAAGATAGGTCTGCAGTGCACTTGCTTTCCAGCAGTCAGACACACTGCTGCCGTGACTATCGCTACCAGTTGCTGAACATATTTTAAATAGAAAACAGGTGTTTTATTTTTGACTTGAACATTTTACACACTAGCAATCTAACTCCTCAGAAGGTGCCGAAAGGACACATGCTGCAGCATTCACAGGCTAGCAAGACTTCTGCTTCTGAAGCCCCTAAACACTGTATTCTGTGTATAAACTAGTATTTACACATTGCCCCACACAGTGCACATGGGGGTAAGCTCCAACTGAGAGAGGCACAGTTAGTTGCCACCCATGGGGAAAAAGGAAAACAACTCACACAGCCAGGCACTGCTTTCCAACTCAGAGAAGCCATCTCTCACCTGAGCCTCCTAACTCTTCCACACCACAGACTGGAGAGCCATGTGGAAGCATCAGGCTGGAAGGAGGGAGGTGGCAGTTTCACGCAGCCAGGCCGGCACTCTTTCTACACCAGAGACACTGCATGGCCTTTAAGGTAGAAAGTTTACTCCCACTGCAGAGTAAAAGGTCCAGAGACCCTCAATCGTCATGGCAGCCAGGAGGGAAGGAATAGAGCCATGCACGAACTAGAGCTCTGACCTCACCCGTTATTCTCCATCAGATGTTATCTACAGCTTAATGCCTGGGACCCAGCAAAAGGGCTCTCACCCAGAACTGCTCAGTGTATTGGGTACCGTCAAAAAACAACTGGAGTGACTAGTCTGAACAGGAGTCTCCTAAGCAGTGCATACCCTCCATTTCTGTAGCAGCAGTATGGTCTTCCCCATCTTCTTTGCAGATCTGCTCATCACTGGCATAAAACTACAGGACACTAAAGCTAATATTAGCAACTACATCCTAAGTGCTAAAACTACAGGTAGTAAATGAAAGTCTTTGCCTGATCACAACTATAAACTCTACCAAGGAGCATGAACTTACCACTTGGTGAGGTGAATGAGCTCGTGTTATCCAGAACTTGAGAACAGAACATAAAGGAAAACACCGTGAAGACAGTTAGGAACAAGTATTATACTCTGGGTTCATGTCCACGTATCTCTACAAAACAGATTAGCTTTTGTTGCAGAGAACTCCTGATGCATACAGATCTTGGAACACACCAGAAATGTACCCAGGTATTACTCCATAAACTGGCAAAGTCAGGAATATGAAACTTTTGGAATAGTTAAACTGGTAGAGAAATTATCAACTCAAACTGAGAAATGGCAGAGCCAAGAGCGAAGGACAGCAAACCTAATCATCATCCTTCACATCACTTCATCTGTTTCCTTTAAACCCTTTTTTCCCTCTTTTAAAAAAAAAATAAAATGCAGTAAGCTAATCCAATCATCTGTATTTAAAATACATGTAGTAAGGCCTGTAATTATTGTAGAGCTTGTTATAAAGGTTATCTTCACAAGTTTCTGGAGAGCAAAGCAGCGAGGAATCAAACTTGCCTCAAATAGAATTTTGCACTCCGAGGATTTCTTGAATATGTATTTGGAAGAGACACACACAAACACAGACCCTGCATTGTTCAATCCTCCTGCAGGAATTCCACAGCTACAGTACAAATACATGTACGATGCAGTTTTTCAGCCTTGGTTCAAAATACAAACCCTTCCCAGTCCATCGCCTGCCTTTGTGTCAACTTTTCTCATCAAGAAATACTTTGAAGAGGGATGCTCTTTCCGCAAGTATTTGCTATGCATTGTGGAAACATCATGTGAATCTTTGTCTTAAGAAGCTCACAAATAACAAGAAGGAATTCAGGAAAAGCTCAAATAAGCTCAGATTCACCAGGGAGGACAGAGACAAAGAGGACACGGTATGAGATGTAAACAGAGAAAACCAGGGAAGCAAAGTTAACTTGGGCACTGGTAATCAAATAGAACCATGCAAAAGAGGAAAAAAAATAAAAATCAAAGTCATGTCCCCTTTGACAGTCAAATTCACACACACCACCAGTAAACTTTCTGCAGCTGCATTTTGGACGCCCCATGGAAAACGAATCTTAGGAAGGTCAGCAATTAGACCTGGAGTGATCCAATTCTCATGGCTGCTGGGAAAGGACGAAGATACAGCACTTAAAACACGTGGAAGAGCAAACTGCACTATAAATTCCTGAGGGTGAGTGTACAGGGGTAAATAAGGACAAGATGGAAAGGGAAGCCAGAATGGTTGCAGGAGCCAACAGTTTCTAGAGAAAGTGAATATGAAGTTATCACAGTTGCCTTATCTACTAGCAAGCAGTGACAGTCACTATAAAGAGACTCTTCAACACAGTTAGTAGGCCCTCTTTCCGGTGTCTTGTGAGCTCATGTTCATGTAAGACAAGACAAAGGCACTGTGAGGTACAAGCATATATAAAAAGTTCCTAACACAGAAATGAGAACATTTTGTCCAGTCCTGAGGCCTGATGAATTTACGCCTAGAGCTGGCAAAGGGTGTCCCCCCACAGCACAGTCTCTACCCTTGTTGCACTGACAGAGACTAAGAAATAGATGGAGTCAATCTTCTTCACTTACAGAGCAACACCACAAATTCTTCCTGAAGAACAAAATGCAGGAAACTCTCTTAGCTGGCAGGAGTTTTTCTTCTAGCAGTCTAAAGTAAGAGCCTAACAGGCTGTCACTCCTGTAAGTAACCTTAGATCAAACGGGAGGCAAATGGATTAAGCATAATTTTATGAGTGACCAAAAGCAGTAACTTGACTTGGTTTTGGAATATGAATACAGCTAGCATGCCATAGGCAGCACTGGCACTTCTGTTTTATCACAATATCACCTTATAGCTGATCATAAAGCCTGACCCTGCAAAATATTGGGAAAACAACTGCTACTGCAGCTGCAGAGCCAGTGGGAGCTGGATGTTCTCTGAATCTTGTAAGAAGCTCATTACATTGTGTGAATGAATTTATAGAACTAAAACCAAGTTCAGAAACTGTAATTGACCATCAGAAGAGTACTGCACATAGCAGAATTCCTTTCCAGGTGTTTGCTGGGCTCTGCATACCTAATTCATTTTCAGAAACAGTAAGTTTTCTCCTTTACTAGGAGTCTGGTGGAATTATGCAAAGATTAATTCAAACTTAATACGTCTGCAGCAGGATTTGCTCTAATAGCATGTTTCTGTCAATGGCTTAGACTGTCTATGCTGCATCACACAGGGAACTACAGTCATGGCACAACGCAGAGTCCACCTCCACCTAATTCTTCAGACCCTTCTACCATTGCACATTTCAGAAAGAAGCTGCTGCTGATCTAAGCCATCGTATCTTCAGGTCAAAGTGAACTTGTGATTTCAAACCAGCTGGGATGACAATAAACAGCTTGCAACACAGCCTGACACACAGGTCTAGAGTTCATGCAGATCTCAGCCTCAATTCTCACCCAGAAAACAGCTGCCCACAAACAATCTACTAGAAATCCCTGCTCCAAATAGTGGTGCTACTAATGTGCTTAAGCCTCGTTTACACCAAATGGATGGAGAACAAGAGATCAGCAACACATCAGCTGGTAGCAGTGAGGAATTCTCTTACCTTCCATGGCATATTTCATATCCTGGGCAAAAAGACTCCACATCACCTCTGCACTGATCTTCCCAACAGCAAGCTCCTGAGGAAACCTGAGGGGACATTTGGGAAAGGCTTTGGCATTTATCAGAGCAAAGGGCTCTTCTTTACTCAGCTCTGAGCTAAACTACAAGCTGAAAAGCTCTGCATTACAGGCGCTTCCTTCACCCTAGATAAATGATCAGGTGGAAAGTGGAGATCATGGACTGGACTCTGTCATAGGTTAAATAACCTGAAAACAACACTGCCATTGACACTGGTTTTAACTCAACAAGCCAGGCCCTGGATGTCTGTCCTAGAAGAGATGCATACAATAATTCTGGGAATGTGATCTCAATGCCCTTGCACCTTTTTCCTCCTTTCTTGTCCATATTCCCTGCACACACACCCCCCCCCCAGCGTTACTAGGCTGACAGATGAACACTAATCAGGTGTCCCTGCGATGTTAAATCAATGATCACTAGGGCATAATCCAGCTGTTTGTGTATAACACCTTGTCAAGTGTCTCCCTCTCTCCTGCGCTATGGGACTGTTGGAGTATCCACCAGTTAAACAGACTGGTCTCAAGTTCCTTTCCAACGCTGCATGAACCCCATCCAATGCAATCTCCCAGTGCTGCACTGAACACCACATTCCTAAATCACAGCATAAGGTATTGTCACCACAGCAGCACCACTGTGTGCATTAATGTGCATTCCAGAACTGTTCAACGTCAGAAAAAACCAAAAGAACTCTCACCCCGTTTTCAGGTGCCTCCCTGAGTTCAGGATTGTAATAATCAGGGTGTTTGTGCTTGAACGCCATCGTAACTGAACCTTTTGAAACTCTTCCATCCCAATCAAAAAGAGTTATTTATATAGACAGAGACAGATAAGACAGAAAGACAGACAGACAAGATAAGTACTTCTATAAATACACAAGTGACAGAAGAGATAGAAAGCAGTTTAACAAATAAAGCAGAGCACACAGAGACTAGCATTAGTGACACAGGACAGTAGATTCTTACTGATTCAGGACTGGGGTATAAGAATTCTTATCCTCTTCTATGATGGAAACTATCAAAGTGATGAGCTTGGGCCAGAAATCCAAGTTCCTGATGCTGGGGCCCTGCTCCTCAGGAGGAAGGTCCTGATTTTTGTTCTGTGAAGGAAGCCATTGGAAAACCAATGTAAATTTAAAGGGGAAAGAAAAATCTGACAAATGTTGAACACCATACAAACTCCAAACACTAATTACCTGTGGATCCTTTCTTCTGTAGAGCTTAAAATTATTAATGTTTGCTGGCAACTTGCATGATCTAATGCAAAACATGGTAACATGCCACACCATGTTGCTTACCAGTGGCCTCAAACCCAAATAATCCCCATTTTGTCATTTACCATGCCAAGAGCAGGTCAGGCTCCAGGAGACCTGCTGAGACATCATTTGCTCTAAGATTGTTCCAAATACTTGCTTTTTAGGCACCTGGGTTGATGACTATATCCATATTGACACATTGTGTGTGCATTACTGCAGAGTGGCCAGTAGAGCTCTCATGGATTTGAAAACAGTTTGTGTCTAGAGTTACTTCCTAAGCCCAGTGCAGGACACCGGGTGCGAGAAAACAAGATAAAATTACACTGCCTGAAGTTTATCTATGCTAAAGACGGTTTTCTTGATCAGTCTACATTTGCTGTAATTGCCTTTTGCTCACTCAAAGCTGCATCAAACCTTCCCAAGTAACTGCTCATGAAATAAAATAGCTGAGGCTGGCAAAACAGATCATTACAGTTAGTGTAAAACTGTTATCACCCTCCACTTACTAACTACTGCACATTAATTGATTAGAAGTTTTGTGCATTCAGAAGATAACAAGTCATAATTTTGATTATGTGGCTTTTTGTATCAATTAGTATTCTCGTTATTGTCTTAAGAAAATCAGAAACTTGGATTTCTGCCCATTCATCAGCTACTCACAGGATCTGTCTGGTACTCGCGACTGTACAGCTCATGACAATTGTTGAAAATGTACTCATAGGTGGAGTTGAGGCAAGCTTTTACACAGTCTTTCACTACTTGGCTGGCTCGGGGTGGACTCTGCAGCTCTTGGACCTGGCAAGGAGACAGACAATACAGACAGTCAAACAAAGCACTGTTCATAAATCAAACAGGGGAAGAACAAGTCACCAGTTTGGGAACTACCCAGGACTTGGTGGATGTCCCTTCAGCGACCTGCGCTATCAGTGACCTGAAAGCATGAACCGGTTGTTCTCCCCAGGCATAAAACAGCAGTGACAACTTATGTCCCCACAGGATCCGTTGGAGCATAAAAGAGATTTTGAAGTGCCAAGGAAGATTCTTCAGAATAAATAAATCATGTGATTTGATATGTGTATAATCCGAGCCAAGCACACACAATTTCTGCTAAATTTCTAGGATTTTGCTATGAAGCCAGCAAGCAATCTTTTCAAACATTGGAAGAACATGCAACAGGCTAGCAGAGCACATTACATCTGATCTGGAAAGTCTTGGTGAAGATTAAACACTCGCATGCCCTTAAATACAGTAACTTTCTTTAAGTACATCTTTCTTCACAAGATTTACTGAATTTTGAAGCACAGCAGAATCCTTAGGGACATGCCAACTGCTATGCCTTCTCCTCTTGCAATGACAGCTCTTTTCACTATTTCATTGTTACGTTGCTTTAGAAAAACACTTCAGGGTTACTTTAAACTAAACAGATATGCAGGTATCACCCTGAAAATGAAACTATAACCTGAGACAATTTTGCTATTGTCACTACCTCTAAACTTTCCCAAGTATTTCTGTAAAGCAAACTTTCAATACAGACATATTATCTGAATGAACACTTTCAAAATAAAGTTCTTAAACATCATTTATGCTAGGGCTTAAGAGTAAAATTTTAAGCACTTCCTGAAATAGCTCAAATTAACTACTTGCTTTGGTTTTGATAAGACAAAAATTACTAAGTGACACATGGTAACCTACAACAGTTTTTTTTTTTTTAAGTTTAGAAACAAAAATCAGGAACTAAAAATAAACTCATTACACATTGCTAGAACAATAAACTTAACTACAGAACCAGCACATTAGCATTCAAAACAACTCTCCTGGTTTTCTACTGCGAGATACTATCCCATTTCAGTATCTTACTCTCCAAGAAAAAAGCACAACGACATGAAACAATGGTTTGAAAATGGGAAACCAACTCCTGCAGCAAAAACTGCAGAGGCCCCATTCCCATCCCCACCCCTAACACTACCTTCATCCTGAAAAAAGTGATGCTGGTCAGCAAATCCACTGTAGACTTCAGATCCTGCAGCCGTTCGCGGCTGCTGGCTGGGAAGTTATTCTGTTGACAAAAAAGGGAAATCCTGTTGGAAAGCGCAGTCAGATCTATGCAAGGCTGCAAGCATGTGCTAAATAAGGAAACTGCCTTGGAAACATTTCCTGCTCAAGAAGCTTGTACCAGTCAAAACAATGCTCAATAAATAAGGCCTTTTTGCTGCAGGAGCTTATCTGTTTGCTTAATTAAATAGCTTCTCATAGGAATTCAAAGTTTGTGGATGCCAGGAGACTGACAGCCCTCGGCAGCAGGAGACCTCCCCTTGGCTGTAGAAGGAGCAGGCAGGGAGCAATAGCCTTGCCACCGGCAGCCCTGGCCTCTTGCTTGAGGTTGCTTGTGGGGGCCCTTTCCCTCCTGCACCCACCGCTTGGTTTTTGGCTTCGCTTCTGAGACACTGAGAGGTGTGGTATAGCAGCAACCTTTCCAGAGAAATAAAACGGGAGTGAGAAGGGAAAATGAGCACTGTTCCCTGCAGGAAGTCGTCATAACTCCGTCCCCTGGGAGATCCAATCTGCCAAGATGAGCATGTATCCTTCAATGCCTCCTTCGCTCTAACGCATTTATCTTACATACTCTGCCCGCCACCCCACTGTCCATAGCCGCAGCTTCCTCTTCCACTCTCTGGGTTCCGCTGGAATTAGAAGTCTCATTGCCCCTTCTAGATGAGATACATATGTGTGCATGTATATATATACATGTAAATGCCTATGCTGAACGCAGCAAGCTTTCCTTCCCTTTCTGACCTCAGGCACTGCACCCTTCCCTACATTCCCCTTCTTTCCTTCCTGTGTCTTTTAACAGCGTTCACGTTCCTCAGCATGTTCTTAGATTCAAGCTGATGTGATTGGTTTTGCTGCAAGTAAAATAGCAAAAGCAACCTTGGATAGTCTCTTCACATCTGCACATTGAAAAATTGTTAGAGAAAAGGCTAAAAAGGGCAGTGGGGAAAAAAGTTTTCATTTATTTCTAAGGACTTACACAAAAATGTGCTGTCTCTTGACAGCAATTGAGTATTGCTGCAGTTAGCTAACAACTGCAAATGATTTAATGCCCTTTACAGTTATTTGTTGATACTCATTCCTAGACAACTCTCCTTTTAAAGTTAAGTTGTCCACACATGCACTCTAGCGCTCAGGGTATTTAACAAAATCAAAGGCTTCCAGGGATCAAACTGTAAACACAAACTGTTAGATGAATATTGGGGACTGAATGCATGTTCTTGATTAGGAATAATAATCAGGAAAAGAGAGCATTATCTATATGGAAATTCAACCTCCTCTATGCTAATAATGTCAGCTAGTGACCAACCAACAGAAAGAACAACTGACATGCATACAGAATAACTGCACTTGCTCACAAAATGCTTGCCAAAATAATTATTCAGAGGGTGACTTGGTGCTACTCTTGAGGGAGCTCCACCTCTCCCATGCCACACTGCCCTGGAAGGAACACACATTAGAACCATTAAGGTTGGAAAGGACCTCTAAGATCATCAAGTCCACATTGGTTTGACACTTTCTTTTTCACAAATCCACACTGCTGGTTATTCGATGTTTCAAGTGCTTACAAATAGCTTGACTAAATTAGCAGGAGGGGGAGGCTTAATCTGGGTGATTTAAGTTGTAAATTGCCATCTCCTGTCTTGAAAGCTGGAAACTAACACTTTTTTCTTCCAGAATTTAACCTGCCCTTCAGGAGTCTTAAAATAATAACTAAGAGCTCCCAAATTGCTTCAGCCATTTCTCTAAATATACTGCCAATAAGATAACATCTAAATTATTTAACCTACATAAATCCTTCCTGGTCCTTTATGTAAGATTTTACTTGTTTGTCCAAGGTTTAGTTGCATTAGCTACTGGAAAGCAGCTTTTATTGAAGGCCAAGCAAATAAAAAAGGTATCACCACTACAGATTCCTATTGCTATGTGTTGGTAATTTTCCCTCTGCTACTCAGTGGATCACTGCTCTCTTTAGACCTTCTCTTACGAGTAATGTAGTTTTAGAATAGCTTTTTACACAACATTCCTTTTATCTTCTTTTGCACCTTGGCCCTTGTACTTTTTGTTTGTCTTCCTAATGCACTCCTCTTAGTCTGCTCATGTTTCCCTCCTCTGTATGTTTTACTGTGTTTCAAATAAATGCACTAATCAGAAGAGGATCTACTTTTAAATAAATAAATAAAATCAAAGCTCACATTTTGCCACCATTTAAAAATTCTTCAATTAGCCACTAATTAAAATAATATAGCAAGGAAATAAAAAAAAAAGCTAAGTTACATGGTAAGACTATGTTGACTCTGAAGTAGTGAAGAAAGAAACTAGAGAGTTTAAGAAGCCTGATGGACTGATGCCAACATTTGAAATTCATCGATTCCCAATATGCTGAAGTGGCAGGGGGGTCGATGTCAACCTGAGAGCACGTCTTGTAGATCCAGGGTCAGGGACAGTGATTTGAGTTTGCCAAACCTAAAATAAGTGATAACATGGCTGCAGGTCCTCCGAAAGATTTCTGTCTTACTAGGGGAGAACAAGTCTTTTTTCCCTTTTTAGATGATACCTGAAGTAGCCGATAAGAATAATTCAAATTTATTAATCCAATCCAACTTGCATTTCTGGGAGCGTTATCAGAGGTGAGCACAGTTCACAATCCTTAAATTATTTCAGAAGTCTTGAGGAAGTTATAAAGGAAGAAAAAAACATGGTTTAAGTTCTATCCATGAGGAAAACAAAATGGTGTGTTCGAGCAACAAGCTTGTCATGACAATTCCGTAAGACACAAACTACCCAAAAGGTTAGAAATGTAAGAGAAATCCAAATGGTGTGTATCCCTTCTGCCCACCAGAATGCCTGAAACAATTGTGTTTATTCCCACTTACCCTGTACATTGACAGATCAATCCGAAGTGAATTATGAAGCTGGTCCAGAAGCTTCACAAATCGTTCTTTCTGTGGACCAGAAAACACCAACAAACGTCACATCACCACTGTTGAATCGATGTTCAGAGTAAGTGGCAGCATATCAGAGAATTAGTGTCAGATCTCAGGAGAGCAGAAGAAAGCAATATCCATGGTATTGTGCAAACAATATTTTCTTTCAATTCTTGGATTTACTCTCATACTGTAATTATTTCTTAAGTCTGTGTAACATTAGAATTGTCAGAAAAGTACTCCATTATCACTCTGAAGCAGAGGCAGTACAGAAAACCCCTCTGACTCCTAGTCTGCAGTTTGCACCAAACTTACATTTAAGAGAAAGTATTTATACAGAGATAAATAAAAGGAACAGGCAGAAAAGCAATGACACAGCTCCAAGATCTTATCTTTTAGTTCAGTGACAAGTATTACAAGCTTCTTGTGATCATCTTCTCTAGGGCAGGTCTCTCCAGTGGATTCTGGTTTGGCATTGTGAATACCTCCTCATTCAATCTATAAATTTTCAGTCTGACAGGAAGCACAAGCTCTTCCAAATACTTTTTCAGCACACTCAACTCCACTGCATGTTATACAAAAAAATTTTAGCTGTTAGGGGACTAGACTTTTTTTTTTCTTCTTAAAGCAGTTGCTGTTTTTAAAAACAAAGTTCTGAAATGATCAGATCACACAGAGTATTTTATCAACAGCACCACCATGCAGAGTTTAATATTATTTGCTCATTTCCATACCATCTGTGCTCCAGTGTAATCTGAACACAAAGAATAAACATCACAATGCATTACATTGATTAATATCTAAAATGTGTGATGATGACGACAAAAAAAAATGTTCTCTTTGTCTAGTCTAGAAGAGCTCCACAGCTTCCAACTCCTCACAGATTTAATGTTCCCTAAACAAAGCAAGTTATTTATTGAAAGGCAGAAGCTCTGTAGGCAAATTACAGAAGTCCAATTGTAACATCACCAAACATGCAAACATACCCCAAAATTGGAGGCTGCAAAGCGGTCCGAAGCAGACACATTTGTGGAGGCAGTGGTGTGCGCATAATAAGCATTGATATTGGCAAGTAAGGTGCTCATCACAGCTGGCACGCCTGGGCACATGTATTTAGAGGAGAGACATGCAAAATGCCTGCAAAAGGACAGTTTTGTAAGCCATTCGGTATCTTGTGCATAGCATGACTTGATTCTATGTCTTTAATAGCCCCCTTACTCTAGCTGGCACCATGAACAGAAGAAAGTTATGTTTTCTTCCTTCCTGCAAATCTCCAGCATCTCAGACCTTTTTCAGAAAGATGCCACCTAGAGAACAGATATGCTTGAAACAGAGAAATCCCTTTATTACAGCCCTTTCCAGATTGTAAGATCGCTTCTCAACTACTTGTTGCCAACAGCTTGTGACCTAAGTGATACCATGGGTCCCGAGGCCAATTCCTGGAGCCAAGCCTGACACAAGGAGATCTATATAATTTGCTGCCACTTGAGGCAGTCACAGGTTCTGAGGTGTCATGAGGCAGCAGCAACTGAAAAGCATTCAAGCACGGCAAGATCACGCGGTAGTATTTCTGTGCTGCAGTGATATATGATTCCTTAGGGCTAGTCCTTCCAGCCTGCAGGAAGCGAACACACTCATTTGCATTTTCCCATTTAACTGCTGTCATTAAATTGCAAGGAACCCTCCTGCAGGAAGTCTCAAAATTATTGCAGAAGCATTCGGGCTTGTGAAATGGTTAAACAAATCAAAGAAAATCTGTTAGACATAAGAGGGGAAAAAAAAAAAAAGGATATCTTAAGAGGTCTGATATTATGGCACATGGCAAGCAAAGTTCATTCTAACAGACAGGAGAGTGGGCCATTTTTAAGCAGTCCTTTTTAAGCAGGAATCCTCACTGAGCTCCCAAACTAAATTTGGGAACTATTTACTGAATGCAGCTTTTCTCGCTAAGGGACTTATCATAGACGTTAGCTGCTGTGCTAGTTAATGTACAAATGATTACAAACAAAATGCTCCAGTGAGAGAATTTCGTAGGAATTCACAAGTCAGTATTTCAGACAAACACGATACTGATGCCTAAATGTTAACTTGCTTGCTGTACGATACCTACATACCAACTGGTCATTTAGGCATTTGGTAAACAGACACATAAAATGGCATTGTTTAGCTTGAAGAAGAGAAGGCATGAGGGGTGGAGATCTAATCAATGTCTTGACTACTTAGCAGAGAGGGGAAAGTTAGTGAGAAGATTGAGTCAGGCCAAAATCCTTTTAGATGGAAGACTAAAAGATAAGCAGCAATACAGAGCAATTACAGCATAGGAAATTCAAAGTAGGATTTTCCAATTTGGATTTCAACCAGGAATTTCTTCCCCAGAGTAATACAGCCTGAGAACAGAAACCCAGAGTGGTGGTGGATCTCTATGCTTGGAAATTTTCAACAAACTGAAAGGGGCCCTGAGCAGTCTGGTCCAACTTCCAAGTTAGGCCTGCTATAAGCAGGGACTAGACCTCTGGAGGTACCTTCCAATTCTTTTCCCAATTTAAGCCAATTTCTTTGGCTTAAATCAATATGCAGAAAAGGTGCTCGCAAGGTGACATAAGTACAGAACATAACTCATCCAAGGACCCAGATCCCAAAAGTTTCAGATTCTAACGTGAAAAAGTTCACTTTTGTCTGCTATATTTAATATTATATTTGAAATAAGAAATGACCTAAGCATAGCGCTACTAGTCTTTAAGAGGAAGAATGGCTAATCCCAAATCCAAGTAAAATTATAGTGACAAGGAAAACGCTCTTTGAAGATCAAGAACTGCATTAGCCTAACTCCAAAGAGGACAAATCAGTGGTTCCATTACTCAAACTTCCTATAAATGCCTTCAGCAGCACCTGGGAAATTAGTGACTTCAATGGACTCTATCAATTGCCACACAGACATGCAGGACACAAACACTTTCACAAAAACTCATCCCTTCTCACATCATCAGAAATCTTCAGCAGGATCCTTGGGCAGTACCTTTTTAACAGA
The DNA here is from genome assembly GCF_964289735.1 of Phaethon aethereus. Lineage (NCBI taxonomy): Eukaryota > Metazoa > Chordata > Aves > Phaethontiformes > Phaethontidae > Phaethon > Phaethon aethereus. Next base: position 12,285,069 of record NC_138577.1, on the reverse strand, counting down.
AGACTGCTCAATTAAAGATTAATGAAGATTTTAAAGTTTTAAAGGTGCTCACACAAACTGTTTAGATAGCTGCTTAATTCCAGCTCTTTGTCAGACATTACTTTCTAGACTTTGAGGAAACCAGTGATTCAGAGACAGGCAGTCTCTTCCCGCTCACACTAAGCCCCATAAAGAGCAGCTGTCACTGCCAAGCCTTCCATTGCCAACACGTTTCATTTTCTAAATATAAACAGTCACGCCAATTAGTTACACTGATTATCTGCACTAAAGAACACACGAAATGCATCTTACGTCATGGCCTGGTATATTGATTCAATGCCGTAACGCATTGCAAATTCATCTACGATCTCTTGAGCTGTCTCATCAAAATACACCTTCCAGGCATCATCTCCTTTGGCATCAGGGATCTTCACCACCCCACTCCCTTGCACATCTGTGAGATGGTGAAAGAGGTTCTGAAATACAAAACAGGAATGAAATTACAGGTGAGGCTGCTGAAACCTCCAAGTGAGTTTCATGAAGATCTTGGAACTGCTGAGAAGGTGACACTAACACGAATTTCCTTGCTCTTCTCCCCTCTTATTTCCCCCTACCCACTATGTATTTTTCTGCTTTTACCTTCTTTTCTTCTCAAGTGCTCCTAGCTGAATTTTTTGCATGCATACCTATACAACTTTACCCAGCACACATTGTGAATGATGCAGAGGAGTGCTTCAATGCAGTGAAGCCACAGACTAATTAGTTTCCTGCAACCTACACATTCCTGTCCTCAGAATGAAATGCCTTAACGTGGACAAGCTATTTAAACTAGATGACATAATAGCTCTGTATCAGCTTTGTAATTATTATTATACAGCAGAACAGTCCAAACAGATTTTTTTTTTCTGAAAAGGACATCCTTAAGATCACCCCTAAAAACTAGACACTTGCATTATTATTCAACATAACCTTTCACTTTATCTAACACTGCAAAGGCTTTCAGCTACCATTGCTGTGCAGAAATTGCACATTCAGTTCAGTGGGTTTCTCAGTAATCCTCAAATTCATGTCACTTACAGATTCATCAGCCTTTCAGACAGCTGGCTCCTGGAAGTAAGGGATGCAAAAGTCTAATGATCTCATTAGGAGGTAAAGGCCTCTGCTTTACACTACTATTTTTCCTGATTAAATTATTCTAGCTGTAAATCACCTTCATTTTATGAATCACAAATGAAAGAAAGTGATACTTAAAAAAAAAAATCTTTGCAAAAAAGGGCAGCAAGTCATCATGCATGTTCAGAAGGAAAAAACTTAAATAGCTTACTAAATAGCTTACCAAACAGAAGCCACCACTGAATTAAAAGACAATAAATATGTATTGAAGAACAAAACACAGCCTACTAAAAGAAGCCTACTGATTTTTTCCTAAGCTTCATACCTGTCTGTTCCCTGATAAGGCCAGGAGACACCACAGGGCTCCATCTAGCCCAATGGACGGATAAATACATTATTTTCATAGCTGAACATTCCTCTCTGTGATACATCTGCCCTTCTTTTCTAATCTGAATTTTCTTAAACCTCACTGAACCTCAAGATATTCTTTTATGTCAGGTGCAAGGGGCTTTGACTACTCTTTCTTATTCAGGCACTTACAGTCTGACTCTGCTACCGGTAGTCTCTTTGATAGACTTCACCATGCTTCTCTGAGAGACAGGGGTTTTCCTTTAGTCTTTCTCACAAGTCATCTTTGGATTTCTCTCAACTTCTGCAGCACTGCCTGCCCAGCTTAGTCCACCCTGAGACAGGTCAGTACCCAGTAACCGCAGCTTATCTTCTGTACCCCAGTAGTTGTTCACAGCTACACACCAGTGCAGCAGTACAGAAGAATTTATAACACCAATATCTGCATCACTCAACAGCCAGAGTCAAAGCCCTCCCCAGATCAGAATTTACTCATGAAGCATTTTAGTATGCCTTCTCTAAAGAAAGACATACTACAGTACATGCTGAAAACATCACTCAAGGAAATTCAGAGGTTTCTCCACGTTAAACCCATGGGGGGACTCTGAGCTGGACCAATGCGTGATCTTTGCCTGTCAGCAGCACAGCACAACTGTGACAGTGCAACAGACTGAGCCAGCCAGCCCTCAGTGCAGGGCAGACAGTCTAAAGCCTTCTTGCCCTTCCTGACAAATGCAGGTCTCATGATTCAGCATGTTTCCAGGCCTGGGAAAGAGGGAGGGAAGAGAGCTCATCTAAGGCAAGGATGAATGTCTTGAGGAAATAAAGGTCAGAAAATTGCTTCTTCAAGAGACAGAAGGGACATGGTGATGACTGAGATGAACCTGCTTCTTACCTCATGAAGGCAAGTGTACTGAATATGATATGGAGCCACCTTCTCCTCGCCTTTGATCTCCACGCTGATTTGCAGGCGAATAGCCCCAGAGACTGCAGACTTATCTGTTCGCTTCTCTAGAAAGAAAAATCGTCAGCAATTACACGCATTTTTCATGTTCAGAGCACAGCCATCTTGGGGTAAAAACATTGGAAAAGAAACTGCTGAAAGCTCAGGCTGAGCTTGTCATCAGAGTCACCATGGAGAAAACTTCTCACTTTTTTCTTTCAAAACTTTGAAAGACTGACTGTGAGCTATTCCTTCTGTCAGCAAATGTGCTATAGGGTGCCTATAGGGTTCTGAGCTGGTCAGCTGAACTAGAACCACCAAGGACATATCCGTTATCTGAGAACAGGGCTGACTGACGTGGAATTTGTTCCTGACTTCACCACAGCTCAGCTCCTAGGAACTGCTGGTTGTCCCTACCAAGATTTTGGACCTCCTAGGATTATTACCATGCCTGTCAACTCAGCACCACCTGGCTACTTGTCAGTACTTTCTACAACGTTCTATTTTGGCCACTTGGAAAGGTCTCAACAACTTCCCAGCCCAGTGCAGTGCACTTGCAGGTCTTAGACACTGGTAAATGCTTGTGTCAGCACAAAAAAAGGGCACTGGACAAGAAACATGTCTGCAGCACAGGTGGAATCCAACCCTGCTTTAAGCATTTACCCACTGTACGTTCCAATACCTGACAGGGAAACCCATTCACCTTTCTGACATATTATACTCCTCCTCGTCATTTTAACTTGGATCAAAGCTTTGCAGCTGCTCCACAGCACCATCGTATGCCCTTGGAAATTATGTGGGGTTTTTTCCCTTTCTTGCACACTGCCCAGATGCACCCAAGTGTTCTTAAACATTCCCAAACTAACATGTGACATGTTTTCAACCCCAAAGGCCTGCTCACCAAGGTTGTACCACACATCCATTTCTCCACTCAGAGTACGAACTTCAATTATTGTCTGCCCCAGGAAATCATCTGACTCGCGTTTCAATCTCTGCTTGACACGAGACTTGATGTCATCATCTTCATCCCATACTCGCACCTTGATCCGGTCAGAAGAATTATGGCACTCACTGCAAACAAGACAAACACAACGTTGAAGAGCACATAATGCAGCCAACATTTATATGCTACATGCTTCACGTTCCTCTTGACCCACTTGTCCAACAGTAGAGGGATGCATAAACAAAATGTAAACAAATGCCTACTTTTAAAAAAATGGAGTGTCTGATGGGAACTACATGACAACTTTTTGGTGCAGTCTAAACGCTCCTGTGACATGGTGGATACTGCACTTCAGATGCATGTTGAAGAACTGCCCTGCCCTGACTGCAATCAACAACTTCAGACTTGCTAAGTGGCTGTGACTCTCCTGCTCGTCCTCACTCTCAGCAGCAGCTCCCTAAACCTGGGAATTCTCTTCACTGCTGCTATGTTTGCTGGGAAGCCCACAAAAGCGTGGTGATAGCTAGGCTGGTCAACTCAGCCTACACACCCCAAAAATGCCAATGAGCATCTCACTGGTTTTGGACAGCTCTCCCCATCAATGATCTTCAGTTCAGCTGTAGGTGTTAAAGGCTGCTTATGCATATGGAGGATCTAGGATAGCACGGTCAAGGCCTATGACAAACACCTTTCATGCTGTTTTCGACTAAAAGATAAATAGCTCAGCTGGAATTAGCTCTCTTATCTCAAAATAGTCACAAAGCAGTAGTGTATTAATGTACAATACATTACAATCAGATGACACAAATGCTGCCTGTGCATGGGAGAAAAGGGTGGGATACAACAGTTACACAGTTGGTATTTAATTACTAGAATTGATTCTGTCTATTATTCACAGCTCAGACTGATACTTTGTGTTCTGGGCAGATCAATAAAGACACTTCCATTTAAAAATAGCAGTTTGCTGAATCAGCACCCTCCAGCTTAAGGCACACACAGAATTTGCAGCCTCCCCTTCTTTTTAGGTGTTCAGATACCTTTTGTAGATACAAACAGGCTCCTGGATGTCAGAGGTGGGAAGAAGAACCTTGTTATAAGAGCTCTGCTCATTTACAGGGCATGCAATACAATAAAGCAATTTGCATGCTCATATAAGACCATGACAAGGGTGATTACTCACCATAACCACTACAAATGTCTGCCCTCAAGGAAATAAAACCTATGAAAACAGGCAACTTCTGCTGAAGGCCTGTTTTCTAGCCTTTTTAACTTTAACATGCTGCATCTGTTGCTAAGCAACAGGGAAAAGGAAGAAATGGGTCAGAAGAGATCTGCTAAACCTGGTCAATAAGATGTGGCAGTGACTGGTATTTGCATTCTCCCTACCAACAAATCATCTGGGCTCCTATTGCCACTATTGTGATTCAGGACTGCGTAGCAGACATCCATGCAGCTCCTACCAATTTTTCCACCACAGAGGAACAGCTGAGAATTATACAGAGATGAGTTAGAGGCAATTCCGGTCAGTTCTGATCACGGGCAGACAGCCTCATTGCTCTCTGCCTTTGCAATCAAACCTGTATTTAGAGGTTCAATGTTTCTTTCCTGTCTTTATTCTCCCCTTCCTCCTCCACTACTTCAAGGATGTCTTCCTTTAACAAAACTATGCAGCAAGCATTCACAAGCAAGGAACACTTGGACTGTTGCTCTTTGTAGCTCTCAAATTTATCTGAGGGCATTGCCATATCTATCAGCAGCACAGCATAAGCATGTAAAAGAAATTCTCCGATCCTGACACGCTGCACTAATGTACATCCTGGCAGTACTGTAGAGGCTCAGGGTTCAGAAATGCACCAGTGCCTAAAAGCACAGATTGGCACATACTGTCACTTACAAAGCACCTGGCTTTCTCAGACCTCACCTTTTGGCATGCCAGTTCTTTGTTAGGACCACGTTGATCCTCCTTCTTCGCTACCGATGGTCAGAAACTGCTCTTTGCTTTAGGACAGCATTTACTGTTTAGACCTAAGGCTACCTTAGGCGGTACCACATGCATCATCCCATGCTCCTGGAGTGGCTGGTTACCATCCTTCACTTCGCGACAGCAGCATAACCCACTACTAAGTGTGTATCCTGGTTTTGGCTGAGATAGAGTTAATTTTCTTCCTATAGCTGGTATAGCGCTCTGTTTTGGATTTAGTATGAGAATAATGTTGCCAACACACTAATGTTTCAGTATAAGCACTGCTTAGCCACAACTAAGTCAAGGACTTTTCAGGTCCCCATGCTCTGGCAGTGAGGAGGTGCACAAGAAACTGGGAGGGGGCACAGCCGGGACAGCTAAGCCAGCCTGGCTGAAGGGACATTCCATACCACATAATGTCACGGTCAGTATATAAACTGGGGGGAGCTGGCTGAGAGGTGGTGACCGCGGCTTGGGAACTGGCTGGGCATCAGTCAGCGGGTGGTGAGCATTTGTACTGTGCATCACTTATTTTGCATATTATTATTATTTATTTTTTTCTCTTCTCTTGCTGTCCTATTAAACTGCCTTTATCTCAGCCCATGAATTTTACATTTTTTTTCGATTCTCCTCCCCATCCCACTGGGGGTGGGGGTAGTGGGGAGGACTGAACGAGTAGCTGCGTGGTGCTTAGTTGCCAGATGGGGTTAAACCATGACAGTGCTACAGGAAACTTTCCAGTGGCATTTACTGAGATACTGAAGCTTCTATTTTACCACACCTTTCTCTGTTGTTTTTAAGAGATTGATCAATTTGTATTCCTTATGCTGCTCCCATGCCAGAGACGGAGCCTTATTACTTGTTCACAGCAGCTGAAAGCCTTTGGTTGGTGGCTTACTGATAAAACATCACCACCTAAGTCTGCAGGAACCACAGTCCTTGCTTTTGGTGAAGCAAGACAGCTGTGTCAATACCAGTTCACCTTCCAGAGAGCACTGCCAAAACAGACTCATGAATACTGGGGGACTTGGGCCTGTTAAGTGGTAACAGGCTTTCTAACTAATGAGAAATAGCTTCCAAATTGTGACAGCATCACGACACCATAAGACTGTGGCTCACAAGCTCTGCTGCTAGAAGCTTTCCCCTTCATTAACAGAGGAGCTGGTACATTTCTAAAGATGCCTGCCCCACTTCTCACTACATTTTTTGTGAAACTTGATTTACTGTGTGCGCACATACATCCATTCAGTCTCCCACAGCTGAGCTCCCCACAGCTTTCCCAAGAGGACAAAGAGACAAGAAACACTCTGTGGCTCCACTGCAAGGAAGAAACTACCGAATAATTTTAGGCCTATTACAGAGTGTGAGAGACTGCAAACCAGGTTCCCTTGTACATGGCTCAGAAATTGCCTTTTTTCTTTTATATCCGTATTTTCCTGGTGTTTGCAGTGGTGCCATTTTTATAAAGAACTTACTTCTACACTTCAAGCTACCATATAAAGTAACAGTTTCAGGAAACAGCACACAAAATCTTTTATAAAAATTAAAATAAAATAAATTGTGATTTTTTTTCCATTAAATTCTTCTGCTTGAAGCCAGTGGTTGCAGGAGGCGTGGAGGCAGCTGAGCCTGGTTCTGCCTGGTTCTGCTGACTTGCTCTCTATCCCAGTATCTACCTCCATCTATTCTGCCATGTTCCCTTCCACCCTTACCCAGCCCCAAACTACCAGTTCCCCACACACATGTCCTGCACTGCCAATACTGTGGCCTCTTCCCATGCCCAGCTAGCAAGTAGGCTGAGGGGAAGCACGTGAGCACATGAAGCTGCAGTGAATTCTGATCCACACACACAGTGGCATGCCCACACACATGCTAACTGGTATATTGGTGGCTAAACAGAACACACAACTGCTGAATTTACATTATTGTGCCTCCCACAATGAAGTTAGTAATTTGTATCCTTCTAATCTAGCTCTTCCACCAAAAAATTGTAGAAAGTGATTCTTAGCTTGAGACCTCTGCCCACCTGTAAAGGTTGGCCCAAATTGGCTCACATGACACCAGCGGTCTGGGACAGCTTACTGCATGTGCCTCATCTCCTCCAAAAAGTGGAGAGAAAGGGAAAGGAGAAGTGTCTAAAAATGACCAGAACACCACTTTTGAGACAGTGATTCATACTTTGAAACAAAAAAAACAATGACATTTGTGCTGAATTTGGTAATCATTTGCTGCTTGTGCTAACAACAGTTGCAGGACTGTTACTTAACCTCCACAAGAATGCTAAAGCCAAAGTCATAAGCCTTGTTAAGTTGTGGCAACAGTGAAAGTTTTTGAAAGTTCTGCCATAAGAGACACAAAGGTATACCTACAAAACCTTGTGTCCAGTGGTTCTCAAAATTATCTCTATCCACAGTAAAGTTCATAAGTTTAAAGCACGGCGCGTACCACATCAAAAACCTATAACCTTCTAAGACCATTAGCTCATGTTGCTGAACATACACTCATAAAGACAGAGTCTGCTAAATTACCCATAAGGGTGAAGGTCCATTTGTATCATATCCACATGAATGTTTCTTCCCAATCAGTTTCTCATCTCAAGAAAGCTGTTATCAACATGTTAGCCATGTAGGACACACCAAGCCTTCAGTTTCATTTATAATGCTACAGTGAGACCTAGACTGTGCTCCTTTAAAATACATTGTGTAGACTGAAGAGGTGGGACACCAACACAATCCTATGACTAAACATGCCCATTTTACATGAAGATGTTTCCTCAAATAATGTTGTTTTCTTGTATTTTCTGCCTGAAGAACAGGAGGGCCCAGAGGCCCCAGATGCAGCCAGGACTCCACTGTGCTTGGCAGCTCCCAGAGGAGAAGACAGCCCCTGCCTGGTAGAGCTGACAGGCTAATAAAGACAAAAAGCAACAAGTAGCTGTAGCAAGAACAAACAATGGAAGTGAGGGAGCAGAGGCAGCAACAGCATTTTGCAGATTTAAAAGTAGGCCAGTCAAGCCCTGAATTAAGTCGTTTTGGTGCGTTTTGATATTAAAAAAATATTTATGGTTCCAAGAGTCTAGTGACTAGCTATGTGGCCATATTCTGTGAGCAGTTTCCCTTCTGCACCACGGCAGATGCAGCTCTCAAGAAGGGCCTGTAAAGTTTCACGGTCCAGCACAGGGGACATTTCATGCAATGGTAGAGAAAGTGCAGAGGTGCTTGCAGAAATAATGGATGAGAGTGCAGGAGGGGGGAAAATGCACAGGAGAGAACAGATAGGCAAGACTTTAGGACCTGTGATCATTTTAGGAGTAAAATTTTGTTTGTGAGGAGCAGAGCTTCAAAGAAAAGCAAAGCAATTTTCTGGAAAATGAGAAAGAATTTGTTCACAGAATCATAGAATCTTTGGGTTGGAAGGGACTTTTAAAGACCATCTAGCCCAACCCCCCTGCAATGAGCAGGGACAGCTTCAACTAGACCAGGTTGCTCAGAGCCCCGTCCTGGAATGTTTCCAGGGATGAGGCATCTACCACCTCTCTGGGCAACCTGGGCCAGGGTTTCACCACCCTCATTGTCAAAAATTTCTTCCTTGTATCTAGTCTAAAACAACTGTATCTAGTTGTAGCAACCAGTATGAGAAAGCCCAGTAAAGAGTTATAACAACATACACAGAGGGAGCAGAAAAAAGGCTGTCTATGGGAAATGGTCTGGCTGAAAAAGCAGAGAGATCTGGATGTGCTTCAAATTAAGTGTCTTGACATGGCAGGGTCCAACTGGCAGCTCTGTTGTGCCAACTTCAATGGGAATGGAACACAGAAAACTTCTCAGGACAGGTTAATTTTTAAACAATGCCAAGTCTCCTCTATTAGGGAGAAAAAAGGACAGTGGAGAAAACACTGAAGGCAAAATCAGAGTGGTAAGAAAATAAAGCTAAAATCCTCAGCAATTTAGAAGTTAAGCACAACAGCACAATAATAACACGCCCTGAGATCCAGCTGTTGCTGTCTAAGAACAAAGAAATGAGTTTTCTGTTCCTACTAGAATGAAGCTCTTTTCTTAGGGGAACAAGTACAATCATTTTGCTGTTACCCAATGCTACAATACCAACTGACAAATTAATGGTGCAGCTCTCCTAACTACAAAGAGCAGATAAAGTCATTCTGAGCATTACATCCTTAGCTAGATTAACTCAGCTGCCCAACAGACACTTGCCACAAGACATCAACTCTGTGTTCAAATTGAAGTTTCACATTGGTAAGTGAGCAGGGAAACAAGCCGGATTTTATCAGAGTACCAATTTCAGCATCTGCAGTACCTGGAGAATAAAGAAAGCAAGACAAACTGAATGGCACCTGCCATGCAGCGGATGGAAGGCTGAAGGTGCAGAATTACACTGACATTTATAAACACAGTGGTCTCAGAAGGGTAAGGCTAAAAAAAAGCTCTGGAACAGTCACATATAACCACAGAGATAACTGAAAGATGCTGAGCTTGGTAACAGGCTCAGCAGCTGAAAGTAAAATTGAGGAACAGAATAGAAGCTTTTGGGTGCCAGCTCAGTGGTTAGCTATGCAACAGCACCATTCCCAAAGGATTAACAGGAATGGATGTCATGTGGGGCTTGCATGGCCTAGTAAAATACTGATTATCTGCTAGCAGGAGGAACTGCATTTATTTTAACTCAGTTACTCTTCTGCAGTATGAAAGAATAAACATGACTCTTGCAAACTGTTCAGTGACAACGTAATCTGTTCCAGGCAATGATTTCACACCCACCATTCAAAGCTTCAGACACAGCTGTACTCAGACAATACAACTTCAAGGGGATATTACTGTAAAATGAACGAGTTGGTTTTGTCCCTAGGCCAAGGAAAACAGCAAAGTCCTGCTTGAATCCAGTAACTTCTCATGCTCACAGTCATTGAAAACTGGGGTGCTTCCTGAAAAATGGTACTGACTAGCAGCCTCCAACTGAACCCAGGGCTCGCCCTTTAAAACAAACTCTTTGCTGCGGTCAAACATTTATTCTCATAAACACGATCTGCCATTGTAGCCTGTTCAAATGGATGCTCAGCTTCAGCCTTTACAAGTAAGATTCTAGAAAGCCTGTATTTTCTACTGATAGTCCAAAATATGTCTAGATGGGGAATTAAATGTCCAGTTCTAATTGTAATGAATAGTGCAAAAACATCTTCTCTCCAATATTACCGGTCCATTTCCTAAGGAAACAAGAGTTAAGCAGACTTGTTATCAAAGCTTCCATGTTCCACACATTTTGTGAAAAAAATCACAGCTAGATGGAGAAGAGAAACCCATACCAGCTGTCATCCCTGGAAAATCTACAACCACCTGGCTCTCGTGTACCAACCAATCCAGACAACTGAGAACCAACTGGAGGTATGACACATGCTGCCTTTTGTGCAGACAGAATTAAGGGCATACAAAGAGAGATGAGGGCACAGAGGAGGAATCTACAGGGCAAAGTAGGCTTCCTATAAACCTGCTCATCATAGCTGTAGGAAAGGGATCTGGGATTACTGCAGAAAAGGAATGGGATGTAAAGCAAGGGAAGCAGGCTTCCTTGCTCACAGAACATTTCCGCATTGCAGCAATGGCTGGCATCCCCCATCAAGCTTCCTCCTGCCAAGCACCATATATGCAGAGTCTTTGCATCAAGCCTGCAAAACTTTGAACTGAGCAGAAAGATCAACCCCTTGTATTTTCATAGGTCTTCAAACTCCAATGAAAGATACAAAAAATCTCTCTATAACAATGTGTTTCCTAAAGCTGAAGATGTAAATACACAAAGACATAGCTTTCAGAAAGAAACATGACCTGCAATCACTTGCTCAGACAACATGGATATGCCCCAAGAACTGGTCATTAATAGTGACGCAGGCTAGTAGTGACCTAAATAGCACTTATAATGGAAACCTGAAGTGTTTTCAACATTGTCTTTTCTGAAATACAGTTCTAAATCTGGACTTCTCAACTGGGTCAAGCCTACCACAACATTTTTTTCTGAAAATACATAAAAGAGGAACAAAGTCATATTTAAGGAGAGGTATTTAAGTTTTCCGGAGGTATTAACTTTTCCATCCACCACCGTATATAAACACAGAAAAACTATTTGAAATATGTTACTGCAGCCTTAAAATTTTTCAAACTTTTTAAAGTTGCTTTTAATAACGTTACTGAGTCTGTGGAAAGAATTGTATCACTCAGCTGCACATAGTCTGCCTCAATTCATACCATGGATTACAATAGCAACACAATAGTTATGATTGATGCATGCATATTTCTGGCTCCATATACAACCTTTGTGAAGACGCTGAATTGTGTTTGTATAAAAGACTTGGGGCACCTAACGAGCACCAGCTACAAACAAGTTTGTCCAACAAGCCAAACAGAAAAGGAACAGCAATTGCTAATCCACGCATTAGTTACTGACCTGACCTCTCTCTACTCACAAATCTTGTGCCTACTGAAATCTTTCAGTGTTTTGAACAGCAAACTCTTCATATTTTTACTGCATGGTATGCTTTCAGTAACTACCAGCACACCTGGTGTTACACCACTGTAACAAATTAACTTCATTCTAAAAAACACACCATCCCCCCTCAACCCTTTATATTTGACAATCTCTTGATTGTCCTGACAATATCTTCTAAAAAAGCTTGGTATGCAATGGGTATTTTCGGCCTGCATATGACGATTTAAATTTCCATTTGATTATGGGGTAGAAAATTCTATAAATTTTAAGAGTTGTAAGCTGAAGAAAGATCCATAAATGCAAAAAAGGAAGATGGGCGTGTAAAAGATCAGTGCTGCATACACTTCTAAATGACTCCCTCGTCATAAGCATAAGTTGAGCTAACGAAACAACACATTGATTCCACAGCACTGAATGCTCTCCTGCCATTGATCTGGACACTCTGCTCACTTCCTTCATCTCCTCCTGCTATTCCCAGGCAATTAAAACAACCACCTAGACATAGGCAAGATAGTAAGTAGCATCAACTCTAATGCCTAACAGCATATTATCTGCTGAATCACAGACATGGCGATAAAATTTAAACAGTGTCACTGTTAAAACTGTGACATTTATCACATTGCGCTATCTATCTTTAAACACAGTATTTGTTGAAGGTCCTAAAATTAGAAGGGAACACACTGCAAATACCATAGTAACTACTTGGCATGGTAAATGAAGGTCCTTAAGGCTCCCACACAGACTTACTGCTATTGTGACTAGAGTTATCCAAACGGCACCTAAGCATACTTACTACTTACCAAGCAGTAATGTTACCTTGGATTAAACTAAGAATAAAGCCAAGGGCTTACTTGCTCAAAATAGCACCAAGAGTTGTTTTGACATTAATGAGTAGCTCAAAACTACTTCAAAAATAATTTTGTCTGCACAGTGCTTTGTAAAGACAAAGTTGGGCTGATACGAGCCTGATTTTAAAACACAAACAAATTTCAGTTTGCAGAGAGAGCTCTCCCTAAGCACTTTAGGAAAAAAAGGGGAAGAAAAAAAAAGGAAAGGGAGAGAAGGGACAAGGGAAGAGCTTACATGTTAAAGGAAATAAAGATGTTTGAGGTTGAATGAGATCACTCAGAATCTTCAGAAAACGCTTGCTGGATTTCATGTCTCAATTTTGTTTTATAACATGTTCGATGATAAATTGAGGATGCTGTTTACTTATTCAATAAAAGCAGTATGGAATAATACATTCTCCAGCCTTCTGATAACAGTCATTATCTAAAGAATTGTGCCTCCAGCCTTTGCTTTCAAATCAGACATGGATACATCACTCACCTTGAAAGTAGGTAGTCCCTCGAGTTATTGTTGCACTGATTTTCCAGAATTAAAAGGGAAGGTTGTAGTGTCACAGATAAGTGACAGACAACTACCCACCTTTAACATCTGTTGGTCAAACAATGGTAGCAGGTCACAGGAAGTTTGCTTAGTCTTTTACAGAAACTTTACTCTTTTATATTACAAAGAATTTTGAAAGTATGTCTATTAGCCAGGAAGAAAAGTTGCTCAGTTACAGATTTTCCTTTCTCTTTAGCTTTCTCTAAGAAACATCAATATAAAAGTGTTCACAGAGCAGACCATTTATATATACACAAGTCAGACAGATGAAATGGACAGGTGTGCACTACGTACACTGTTAAAGACATCAACCCTCCAGATGCACACATACAATGCTGAGCAGAAACAAAACCATCATAACCAGAAATAACCAGGAACAAAAAACCATCATAACCAGAAACAAAACAGGTGGTGTGGGAATGCATACTGACAGACAACACTGAGCTGTCAAAGCACAGGTCATACAAACAGGAAAAATAGGGCTAAGAGCCCTTGTAAGAGCACTTACAAGTAAAACTTCTCTTCCCAAACAGGGTTCAGATTCCCAAAAATCGTTTTTGTCCTCTTCTTTGTTTTACCCACTTGAACGGTTACATATGGATCGCTGGACCCAGTCTTGTCTTTGGCCTGCAGACCCTGAGCACACACCACTGGATGGAAAAGAGAAGGGTTACCATCACTATGCAATACGACAATATATCCACACACCACATGAAGCAGCAGCTCAGAATGGCCAGAGAGTCAGGAATATCACTCATGAGAGCTTTTCCGATGAGCCTCAGCTCATGGCACGCTACATCGCCTGGGGCAGGAGTAGCTCCACCAGCTACGTGCGCACTGAGCAGAAAGAGATACAGGTCAGAGAAGCCCTTCCTCTCCAGTCTCTCTAGCTTCACACCAACTCTCTCTTACCTTAGGCTCCCAAGCGTGGCCAAGAGAACCCATGCGTCCCTCACTTACCTGTGATCGTGATCTTTGCTGACCATTTTGAGGTGCCATCAAGCACACTCTGCTTCACTGTTTTCATCTGCTGTGCATGTGTCAATTTGCTCTCACAGAACACATCTCTGATCAAGTCAAAGATCTCTGGTTTGTTCCGCTCCCGGATTTTCATGCGATCCTTCATAGCCATGATGAAATTCTGGGTTCGGTCTTCAGCTCCATGCTTCGAGCTCTTCTCTGCTGCTCCTGTGCACCAGAAAGTACACAACATTCATCAGAAACATACAAACACAAAATCATGTTTCACTGAATCTGGACAGCAGGATCAAAGCCATGAGCTACCCTCCAGATGATGGCTCTTCCTATTGACTTATACAGTCAGACCCCCTCCTTCCCCCCATTTCAACATACACACAAGAGAATCTGGACAATCCAGAGCTGTGAGGGGATAACGGAAGGGGAGTACCCAGATTCCTCTATAACCTGGGACCAGGTTGCTCTCCTGACAACAGGCCTAAGTTTAATATCCTTGCAGCTAAGGGTGCCAGAAATGAGGTTTGTCCTTTAACAGCAGACATCAGCATGCCCCTTCCTCTCAACACCTTGCTTTGAATAAATAAATCCCTGCTTGGGCAAGTGCTAAGAAGAGCACACAGGACCTCCGTTTCAAAGAGTATCTATGAGCTTGTCTCAATGCTGCACCTCAGCACCATGGAAGAGCAGAAGTTCAGATGAGCTGACAGAGTCAGCATTTCCTACTGATGTGTGCCACACGACTCCCCATTCAGCACAGAGTCGCTGCACAATCTGTGTTCCATTCTTCTGCCTGGAATCACCGTGCCTGCATCAGATATCAAGCTGGGGGCATCCAAACTGCCTCACTGGATTCCATGCTATTTTATCAGTTTGTAAGGAGACAACTCAATCCATTCTTAGAATGGCATAGGCAGAGTAACTATAACAAATACCTGTAAGGTAACAAATTCGATAGTTAAAAACTCGGGCCATCATAAGCATGGAGCACTAGTACAGTATCTAGCAGCTGGAAACACAAGACTCAGGCATAGTGACTGTACTACACAGGTAGTTAACTGTATCTGGAAAATCAGAGGCCTCTAGTCACTTGCATAACTCTTACAGACTGTAAAAGTTCGTTTAACTATGAGATGAGAACACTCTTGCAACCAGTTACTCCCTAATCAATTTTGACAGTCATGTTTCCTGTCAAAATTCAGCCACTGACAACTGTGTCAGATGTGAGGCATGTGTTACTGAAAGCACTGACATGAGCTAACAGGGCAGACAAACCAAGGTGTGAAACGAAAAGCAGGAACCCAAGACTGTGCTGTCTCTACACGCAGTCTGCATCAATTTCAATTTACAAAGTTACTTCAGGTACAAAAGTCCTGTGAACACATTCAGTCATAATATTTCTGTTTAGTTTAATATGCTTTTGGGTATTTTTCTTCTCCAGGATAGTTTGATTAAAGTAAGCTTTGTCCTAGAAAAATTATCTTCATTCAGGTGTTCACCAAACATTAAATTACCTTAAAAATATGTACTAAAGCAGGTACAAGTCTGTGCAAAGGGAGCCACCAATCACAAAGATACATAAAACTGTTTCCTTCTGTAAGAAGTGGGCAAATATGGTATCTGGAGCACCTTTAATATGGGCATTACAGTTTTGCATATGAAACAGTTTCAGCAGGTAATGACCAAATATGAATAAAGTTCTATGAATACACACACATAAATGTCCCCCAGTAGTACAACATAACAGGCAACCTTGTTAGCAGGCTCGACAGGGTGCCCTGTGACTAATGCTGCCTGAAGACATCCATTTCTAGGGCCTTCAATCAAACACCTTTCACCATTACTAAATTCACTTCAATAAAGAAACAAAACTCAATTATAACTTCCACCATCCAAACCACAAAGAATTTAAACACAGTTTGGAACAGACTGTGACTGCTGAAGTTTCAGAAGTTCATTAAGGACACTGCATACCAAAGGGATGCTATTAAAGACCTGGGTATAAAACAAGCCGTAACTTCACATTACCTGGTAATTATTTTTTCATTTTACCTGCTAGAGGCTTGATGTTCAGTATTTCATTTAGCACAATAAAATGTATTTGCCCCAGAATTTCCTATTGTTGGCTTAAGATGAAATGAAATCAAAATACTGGAATTAATTACACAGTCCCTGCTGTTTCTACTCACCAGTGATGAAGAACTAGCACCACCCAAAGTAATGTCTTGTATCAGGCAATCATCTAGCTGTAGACTCAACATTTATTAAAGGAATATGAAACCGAAATGATACCAGCGGCTATACTTTGAACTTCAGGTAAGAAGTGCTATTCAGCTTTCACAGAACTGGGTCTTCTGGGGAGGAAGGTGGACTACACAGCTACAGAAAATCCTTGGGAAATTGGGAAAGGCCAAACATAACATTTTGCCTTTCCTAGCCGTAATTCTGAAATCTGTGGTGATCTAAAGAAAGCAACCCTGCCTTGACCTTTCTGACTTTAAGGAAATTAAGAACCAAACATTAGGAGTTAATATTGTTCATGAGTGGAGGGATCTATTTCAGAGCCATTTTCTAAATAAGTTATTAGCCAGGCAGCTTGCAAATATAAATGTTTCACTGTTCATCACTGAGACCGGACAAGAGTTATCACAGTTCCGGGGTCACATGCTCTGCATCACTGCCTTGATGCAAGCACTCCAGGGGCATCAAGTGATGCTTTAGAACACTAACTTGGACCAATGGAGGAATTCGACTTAAAAACACGTTTAACATCCGCAGCATCTCCAGAGGCCTTGCATTGTGTATTTATCCCTCTGCAAGGCTAGCAGCAGCGTGGGGCGCCCTGGGCTGCAGGATGTGCAAGCCACGTCACAGTCATCCCTAGAGAGCCCTCTCTTTAGTCACCCCTAAGGCTTGGCTCTGCCTCCTGACTTTCAGAGGAAATCCCCCATCTCCATCCATGCTGCTCCCTGACCTTGCCCAGGTAATTCACCCAGGTAAGAATGCTCCATTATTCCTTTCCTGGGAAAGGTGTCTCTCTCCCTGCAGAGGTGGCACTTGAACTGCAGTGCAAAAGCCAGAATCAGACAGACACCTTATTTTAACAATATGGACTAATAAAGAACAGACAAACCCTCTGTCTCAACAACACACTATTTCTTAATTTTAAGACCTGCTTGTTGGTATAAAACCATTAGAGTTTCCAAAACAACCACGGGGGGACTAATTATCTATAATGTATGTGATATAAACCTGAAGCATGTCACTAAAATGGACGGCAGAAGGTGCTTTTACTGCTGTTGGACCTGAATCATGTTTATTCAGCTGCAAAAGGAAGGCTTTGGCCAGTGGATCAGTTTTTCAAGTAGTCCTGTAAATGGCAATAAAAAGGCACAGGAATATAAAAATGCTGTGTACAGTATCATACAAATGGTACTCGGTTTTCCTTGTCTCTTCCTCTCTAGGACTGTGAGTCGATTTATGACTGGAAATAAAAAGCAAATATGTCTATATTGGGAATTGTATTGATACAGTTATTAGTAAAGCACCAGTGCTGTTACCCTATGCTTTAACATGAAAAAGTCAAGAAAGCAACACTGGCAGGATAGAAGACAGCTGTTCAGTAGGCGGATAATGCTTAGAAATGATGTATTCTTGAAACTTAAAATAGATATTCAAGTTTCAAATAAAGGCATCCTTCCTCCTTCTGGGCAAATATTTTCCTACATAGGATTCTGGGAGCAAACAATGTTCATCACCATGGTATCTAACCGTCATTCAACCCAGAAGCCAAGACAATTATCATAAGAGTGTCTTAATTGGTCTCACTAACAGTCCACTCACTGAGCCAGTCTCTGGATTGCAGTCTCTGAATTCAGAGTGCAACACACACAAGCTTCTCATGCAAAAAGCAATTTTAATTACACAATTGTCATCTTCAATTTCCTTTACATCTCTACCCCACATAATGATACCTACCACAGTCACACTGGGTGCCCTCACAGAGCCTCAGCTCACAGCCTCTGTATCTCCCCTGTTCTGATGCTGAGCAGCTTTCAAACAACACAGTAAGTAAAGTTTTTGTTTGTTTGGGTTTTACCTTTCTACACACTTCACAAGTTTTGAGCCTGGTGTACTCTCAGTTGTTTCCTCTCTGTTTCTTTAACTCTGCATGCTGAAGTATCTTGTGTTTACATTTTGAAAGAAAATGTGCAAAGCAAACATCTGTAATCCAATGAATAAAATAACAAGTTCTCATCTAATGCTTTACCATATATGAAAAGCAGAGTAATTCCCAGTTGTTGCTTCTATTCCGTAAGAAAAGCGCAGACTGCTTTCAAATGCCATCATCACATCCCACAGCCCATTGCATAAGCTTATTTAATTCCAACCAGAGACAGAAAACCTGCCCCCATGGTTATTCTTCAGAGTTCCTGAGACTCCCTGTTCTCATGAAGTTGTCTTCTACTTCCACCTTTAATTTTCTTACAGCAAATTTATTCCATTTTTTCTATTGTAAACAGTAAGCTTAAACAGACTGTCTTCCTCCCTGCTTATCTCCCTCTTTCCCAACATAGTTCAGGCATAAACAAGTTCAAACAAGGATTAAACCAATTCACAAGCCATGACTGCTAGCTATTAAACATAGCAGCTACTGTTCAGAAAGGCTTTAAGCCATGGACAGCTGCAAGAGTTAGCCAGAGCCATAGGAGCTCTACATGCACATGTCTTACACCTCTGCCTTGGTCTCCACAACATCCCTTTAGAAACAGTCTATTGGGACAGGCCTAGTATAGCTAATTTTACTTTTTTGAAACAGCATCATTCCTCTCCTTCTCCTGTCCCACACTGCCAAGTCTCTCTTTTGAAAGATTACCAAAATCCCATCATCCTCTCTCAAGATATTCTCATATTTTCCTCATTACCATTGAACTCTCTCCAGTATCCATCCCAGTCTGAAGTCTCCCTTCTTGAACATGATAGCCACAGCTGTCCTCTGCAGGAATATATTTCTTCTTAGTCATTAGCTATTTCTTAAATTTAGTTTTTCTTCTGTTGTTTTCGACTTCATGACCTCTGCTCAGTACAACAGCTTTGTGCCTGTTTCCTCATTCCTGCTGGTGCGAACCTGATTTTCCTCTACTCTCCGTAGCATTTTCCCCCCCATACTGAGATATCACAACACCACTGCAACATTATAACATCTTGGACACGCTCTGAATCAAGCCTGGATGTGCGTACCAGCAACTTTTCATCTCAAATACTGAAAATCACCAGTCAGTAGACGATTCTGTTGAACTCCAGAAACAAATAAAGTTATCCTGACTCTAACTGACCCTCTACATCAGGTTTTGACAGAAAACTGAGTTATGGCTTAACTACATTCTCCTGAACCAACTGAAACACAGCAGCTCTTTGCTTAGGCACAAAATGGTTGCAACAAAGCCAAGGTGTCAATGATGCAATTGCTCGAATGCTATGAACTGTAAAGATCACCTTGCAACTCTCAAATACAAATCTAGAAACGCTAAGCAACTGAGGAGGAACAGAGATGTTTCACCAGTATCAGCTATGTCTGATAAATAAGCCATTGCAAATAGCCCCAGTCCTAACTATGACTTATTTAAAACTCTGCACACATCAAAAATACAAGTATAAACTGTCTCAAGATAAGCCATAAGAAAAAAAAAAAAATGGCCTATGATTCACTGGTATCCCTTGCTGGATCATCCAGCCTGGCTTTCCCAAACAACTAGAGCCTGAGGCAGATACAAGATTTGACTCTTTATATTCCTATAATTGCTGACATAGATTTGCAATAATTCTGTTCATACTTCACAAACTTTTCTGATTCCTTAGACTTAGTCCATCAAGCTGGAATGCCAAGAAAATCAAGAGTGACCAGAAACAGCCCCACCTTCCTACTCAAGATTTAACACATATGGCAGAAATTTCTATTCCATTTAGATTAAGATATTTTGCTCTCAAGCAGGAACATAAATCATAAGTCATGTTAATAAATGCAGCTTCACTAATCACTGAGGTTTCACCTATACGTTTCGAAAAGTTCTGGTAACACTTTTGGAACAGCTGCACTCCACTGGCCACTACTCACTCTGCAGGCAGTCAGCATTGAGCAAGTCTTGGCACTTCTCATGGCACTTGACTCCACATTCACCGCAGCGCATTCCCTGCCGTGCGATACCCCACAGCAGCCCCTCGCATTCGTAGCAGTAAGTGGGAGTTGTGGCTGTCCACACTTCAAAGTTGTGTGGGGTTGTACAAGAGATGGGGTAAATTAAGGCTTGCAAGGTCTTCTTGTAGACATGAGATTTCTGAAAGGCAAGAGCACACATAAATCGACATCCCGGAAGGTGACTGAACCTACTTTTGCTGGTTAACACATGAGTTTTAAGGGAAAGGCATGGGCAGTGCAATAAATCTACACATTTGAGATAGCCAAATTTATCAAACTTTTACAAGCAGCAGCTTCAAAAAATGCTTCTACAGGCATTTAAAAAAGTGGAGGAGATGGAAGAAAAGAATTAAGGTTTGTGGATGAGGAATATCTTGCATAAAGCAAGTTTCACACACTGTCCCCCACGGTAGATAGCACAGAAGGAAATGGTAAGATTACATTTTTCAGGATCATATTGACACATTAAATTTTATTTTTTACATGTTTGGTTTCTTTAAACAAGTGATATAAGAAGCTTTGCATCTATATTTTTAGACATCTGTGAAGCTGGTTCTGCATCCCAGAGAGCCAAATTCCCTTAATTTGCTTACTAAAAGTTAAGAGGAGCCAAGCAACCCTCCCACTTACCAGCTCTTCATCTTTGAGAGATGTTCTAGTGGCCATTGCTGAGGTAATTCCGGCTTTCCGGGACTGAACCAGTGACTAAGAAGGAAGAAAGTCTGTTATTCACCACCAATATTCAGAAATGCTCTGGCACTACATGCCCAGAGATGTGACCAAGGGGACTCAGTCATCCCAGACATCAAACCAGCAGTCTATTACATTCAGGTTGATTTCTTAAATGATAGCTCACATCTCAGAAGAGTCAAATGCATATTCTGAAAGGTCTCCAACTTGCTACCATTTGCCCACAACCAGTCTCACCCTGGTAAATTTCTATTTGTTTTCTGGTAAGAACTGTCAATGAAACCTGGGTTCACATCTCCACTTCTATGTTCTGGTAGCAATGTTAACTTTGCTATTGCCTATATGGGACTACTACATGGAACTCACTCTTCTATGTCTAACTTCATTCATATCCAAAAGGAGAGTATTTTATCAGTTTTACAACGTACACAACAACCCCCAACAAGACAGCGAAAGGGTTACAAATAAACAGGATAAAAAAAGGAAAGGGTGGGTTGGGAGCTCAGGTTTGAATGCGCTGGTGTATCACATTCATTGGCCATCACTGAACGCAATGAACAGCATTTTTCCCTCAAAACTGCCGCTTTCACACCATGCCAACACTAAGTTCTGCAGCCCTGGACAGCACAGGGCAGTGCCTTTGCAGCACCTCACACAGGCACACAAAAGACTTTTTCAGCAAGCCACTCCAGTTAGATGAAGGCAGAGAAGGCAACTAAAGCTAGGAACATCTTCTTTGAAATGATCAAACCCTATCAGAAACCTGCATTTATGCTCTATGCTGTTTGAAGACAAACTGAAAAAGTTCATTCCATCAGTGATGGAGCAGGACAGAGCGCTGGATACGCATGCACTGCAACACTGCAGGTTAAAAATAAAAAGCAAAAAAGTGGAGGGAAAATAAGGTAAAATAATTTTTGTTTCTGGTGAAGACTTGGTGGATAGTCTTTAGCTCCACTTACCATGGCCTGTAGAGAGAGAGAATGAAAGCATACAAAGGAAGTAACACAAGTTAATGCCATTATTGCAAAGATTTAAGATACATGCAGTTATTAAGAGACATATTAGCCTTTCCATGCATAAGCTGGCAGAGAGGATTGCATGCATCTTTTCACAGGAATTACAGGATATGGAAACTTCGGTCTTTCAGCTGTTAACATAATTTCTCCCAAGTATGAAATCACTACGTGTACTGAACACAGCCAACAGAACACCTTTTGTCCTGCAGAAGACTTATTTTCACCATGTCACACAAGCATATGAAACTTGTCCTCATTACTCGCTTGGTTCTTGTGCTTCCTCAGTGCAGAAGCCTACTGGCAATATTGCAAATTACTTTAAAAATCCAAGCACATATGCTCGTTTATCTGTCCTTTGAAATTCCAACCTCCTGGTAAGCTGCCAAATCTCACATGGACATTGCAACTTTCCCCAAGTATGTGATTTTTAGGAAAAGATTTAAAAATAATACAGGCCTAAAAATAATCAAATATTCTGTCTAGGAAAAAAAAGGAAAAGGACATGAAAAACACCTTAATTCTGGCAAATGAATGAAACAGTCTACAAAACTGTAGCTCACTCTCACTAAAATTTTTCCAAGCACAACTCCCAACCCCTTACTGTAAAAATTAATTTAACTACATGGGAAACCTTCAAGTTCTTGACATGACAATGAATGTTACCGTATGTCAAAAAAGTAAAGCCACTTCCACCAATGACTGTGTGGCTGAAGAAAAATCTCTTACCAGATCACTGACAAGTGGAATTGGCTTTTTTTTGCGTAAATCGGGCATGCTATCAATGCCATAGAGACCACCTGCAGGCCTGGAAATTCAGAAGAAAAAAAGAAAGAAAGATTAAAAAATCTCACCAACAGTGACAGACAGTAAACAAATGAGCAAAAAGCTTCCTTAAAACATCAGTCTCCTTGCTACTATCATAGTCAAGGAGAAAAGGAAGAATCAGTTCATGGCCAATGCAACTTAGTAATAAACCAAAGCTGTTAACACACTAAAAAAAGGTCATTTTCCCATTCTCAGAGCTGAGGCTCTGAGCTAGCTCAGAGCAGGCTGGGCACATGCTTTGCTTCAGAGTCACTGCTGCTAGCATGGTCGGTGAAGGCAGCCTTATCCCTGCCTCTTCTACAGGGCACCGTTTTGGCAAAAGTACTTACCTAGTGGCAGAACCAGAGCTCTGCGGCAGTAATTCACACATGGCTTAGTCTGTGGTTACTGAGCCACACACCTCCGCTCTCAGAAGTACCTTTTGCTTCTCAGGGAAGAGCTTAGTTTATAGTTTACTATTGGCATTGAGCATCATGGCAGGAAAGACTTGGAAACTCAAAAACATCCTGTGTCCAGTATTCCTCCATCCCCTTTCTGTACATTTAATTAATTTAGGGTTGGGCTGCGCGGGGTATGCTTTACTGGAGGAAGCAAAATCAGACAGAATATTATACTTAAGAAAGCGTAAAGTTAATGTTAAAAACGATTAAGTGTTTTTCTTCTTTGCATGCAACAATCCAGGCATTCCTGCCTGGTGTCGGTGGTTGGGAGGGAGCATGTCAAAGTTCTGCCCTGGGGCAGAACGCTGCTGCTCATCATCTGATTCTAGGCTAGAACATACTTAATTCTGGCCTTCGAGGTCCACATAATTATTAGAGGAAAAACCTCACATCTGCAGAGATGTGGTGCCTAGTGCTTCAAGCCATACAGACCTCTACACATATGAGCTGCTATTTGCTGGTGGAGGTGGCAATGGAGCAAAAGGAACATTACCCCAGCAACGCCTGGAGTCTGCAAAAATAAAACGTGACAGCCTCCTTCCTTCCTGATGAGACCAGCCTGAATAATTTGTATCTGGATCCTGCCATGCACTGGTAACACCACATGGACAGCAGCCTGTGCTTAAAGCAGATCTGTTAATTCAGCTTAAAGGACCCAAGTTAGTCAACTGCATACATCTGTTAAGTCCTTAAGGTAATGTTTTTCGCTAAGGTTGAGAACTGAGCACACATTTCTCTGCTGTTGCGCTTATTGTGTTTGCCCCAAACTGAAGAACAGACCCGCAACGTGACTCCCTCCCTGCAATGAACATCCAGATGCCAGCCAAAACCCACAGCTCACCTCAGTGTCCCACCCAACCTCCCCATATCCATGCTGTTCTCATGCCTTGGTATCACTAAGAATATGGTTTCCAAGGCCTTTTTGCTCAGCTACAGAGACTGTAAAGGAACATCCTGCCTCTCTATCCTTAGCCATTCATTTTCACCCCATGCCATGTTGGCTTACACCTTTTTGCAGTTGCGGGATAAACTGGTTGGCACTTTTAACCTGCACGTTTCCCCGATTTGGTACACCACACCCAGCTGAAATGCTGTAGGACACCACAACTGCAGGAATGAGGAGTATGGGTCAAACTGTTCCTACTGCAGTCACAGACACACGTGGAGCTACACTTTAAAACAATCTAGGAAACTGAACTGCAACTACAAATTTGCACACGACATGAAAATTGGGAGGCTGGTAAGTGACAAGAGGCAACCTGCACCCCTTGGCAAGCAGGACCTACTCAAATCCCCTTTCAACACTGCCAAAAGTAAAAAAACGACCCAGGAAAAAACAAAGAACGATCAAAGCTACTTTATAGCAGCCCATGCTCTGGGATGGACAGGGATGTCACAGCACTGCCTAGTACAAGGCTATGTCAGAGAGAAACAGTTTATTATATAAAGAAACACCATAGCGCTGTTAATAGTAAAATTGACTCTTTTGACGTGGCGTAGGAAGGCGACATGTCCGAGCCACGGCTGAGCTGACAGCTGCTGCTGGCTGAACAAGCCTGGTGGGAAGGTGAGCAGTCACGTGTAACTGCGCGAACCGCGTCGCCTCTGCATGCGGCATGAGTCACGCTTGCACCACAGCACCGTGCACGGCTCTGACCACGGTGAACACAAACCACCCGCAGGCAGCTGCGACAACTAGACTTCGCAGCGGGAAGCAGGAGACAAACTCGGACGTGAGGAAGGTGGAGATTTACAGCAGTTCATTAAGACTACTGGAATCTTTGGCCAAGAACGAGAACAGTTTTCCAATGCTGGAAATCTTTACTGAGAGGCTACCTTCATTTCCAACAGAGAATTCCAGAAAAACTTTTTGCCCAAGTTACACTGCAATAATCCCTTCTGGTTATTATAGAAAAATCTGACCCACACCACGAAATAAGAAATAGCTGCATAAAGTGTTTATATTGTCAGAACTAAGGACAGTCTTGCTCGGATCAAACATGGACTTTTGTCTGCTGCCCTAATGTTACAAACCCTTTCTGATACTAACAATACTGTTTTGGGGTAAAATAGGTGTCATAGAAGACTATCCAGGTAATGCCAAGAATTCCAGCATTACTTAAATCACAAACAGCTTATTGGTAAGTTTTGGGTCAAAGATTTGTGTCAAATGGCTTGAATTATTAAATCATATGCAAAATAGAAAGGGAGAGTCTGTAAGCTGAAAAAGTGCAACAAAATGGTCACAAGTAAAAATCCAGAATCAATGCTCCTGCTAAAAGTCAATGGTGCAGCTGGAAATTTACACTTCTTTTCTACAAGATTTCCAATGATCATTTTTTTCTAATTCAATTGAAAGGAAACTATGACACTCTGACATTTCCCAGGAAAGGAAAACATTAAAATTGCATGCTTTATAAATTCAAGATGAGCCTAAACAAGTTACTGTGCTTGAGAAACATGTCTAGTTACAACCTGGTTTGTTGCCAAATATTTATGATAGACTGAGGTTTATGATAGAACGAGTTGTAAGTCAGACTGACAGAGAACAAGACTATCTGAAAGGTGCTTGCATTCGCCACTGAAAAGAGGTATCCTAGTACCTAGATATTTATACACTCAGATGACCTGCTTTTAGCTTGTTAATATTTTTTGTTAATTTTCAGTAACAATTTTTCATTTTCAGAACTATTCATCTTGTGCTTTCAGCTACCTCAGTCTCTTTATTCAAGCACAATCTCTACTCGGCTTAACAGAATTACAGTGCGCAGACAGAACTACTGACAATGCGTCAAATATGCATACTGTAGCTTCATATGTAATAGAGTAACTCTCCTCTGCAATGCATGTAATATTTAAAGCATTATTATGGGGTGATGTATCAAGGAATGAATAGCATTTCTATATGAGAAGATGGTTTGCACTAATAAATAAAATATAGAGATACCAGATATTACATTCAGAGACTGATCCATAATACCAATTGTAATTTATTTTTTTTTAAGCTCTCTCTCCAAAGCCAGTGATTACAGACAAGGAACTACGCTATACCATTAAGCTAGAAGTGCAAATAGCTTGAAGCAAGTATTCATCTTTTAACACAAGTTTTATCACATAGATGCTTACATTAAATTTTGAAAATTTAAGCAAGCAAAGATGGTTTGTAATGACAGAAGATGATTACTAATGATAGAATTAAGGGTTCACCACCCACAACCACCTTTTCTGGAAATCTCTTGCGTGTGGGGATACAGTGAATAAGACAAACTTTTTTCAAAACTACATTAGCAGTCTGTTTTGTTATAGCTCACATAGAAAGGGAAAAAAACCTACAGACTAGAGCAAACATTGCCTTGAATTGACATAACACATTTTTAAGTATTTCAAGTCTGTAGGTGTATTCATCTTTCAGGCTTGGAAATAATTTTGTGTGCATGAACCAATAAACTCAGTACATTGTCTCCTTGTTAAAGCAGGAGAAGGTGCTGTTTATAGTTAGACTAAATCATTGTCTTCTGCTCCTGCTAACTGCCAGTTCTCCAGCAGCCTGCTCAGCGAAATCCTGGGCTCCTTAGGAAAGCACGGGGTTGCTAGGCAGCTCCAGGCATCCGCAGGTGTAGAGGATGTTTTGCGGGAATACCAACATGGCAGAACAACGACTACAAAAGCAGAAAGCCGTACAAAGAAGCCTCCAATTTAACTTTGCGTTTTATTAGGGAAGCTTCCTTCAGCAGCAGGAGAATTAACTTACGCGTGTAGCAAGCCAACCTCTTGCTGAGATTTCAGGGCAAATCTGCAGCTATGTCAGCTCCTCATGAGTGCACCACCACCCAACTGTACCGCCCTAATCGTGTACAAGGCACATAACCTAGCAGCTTGTAAAACGTGTCATTGTCTTTTTTTTTCCCAAAGAGGATTCTAGGGAAGCTACCATGCTGGCACCTATTATGCAGAGTATCATGGTGAAATTAAACACAATCAGAATTTGTCCGCTTCATTTGCTACGAGTAGTGTGTTGCAGAGAGAATGCATGGCCTCTCACTCTCACCAGTGCAAAAGAGGCATGATGATCACTGTTTTAAAAATGGCAAACTTAAATGATTTCCAGAGTTACTGCAGTTTGGACTACTACAGTGACCACAGAAGTAATTCCAAAAACAGAAGACTGCCCCAAAGTTACTTTTTTCTTCTAAGAGCAAAAGACACAGCAACCTTTCTGAGCTACTCTTTCCCTTCCCTGGTGCCATCAGTGACTAATTCAGGAAAAAGGCTCTCATCCAGACCGCTCTGTTGTGCTCAGCAGGGATTATTTTATACTGCTGCCATCACATTACAGATCATACATTGCAACTATAATCTGTTCTTAACTACAGATCTCTTGACAAGCTGCACAGTCCACTCCCAGCTGTTCAAGAGAAGATTCTTGAAATATAGCAGCAGCCTGGCCCTAAGTGCGGCATGGCCACTTTATTCCTGAAAACAGCCATTAAAAACATCAGAAGTGCTGCTTCTACTTAAGTTGAACTGCAGACCTCAAAATACACTGTAATTATAAACACAAGGAAACAAGGTCTCAAAATACCACTTACCCTTTGAGCCAGGGTGGTTTTGATGGATCAGCCTCATCTTGACCCTTAAATGGGGAGAAGGGAAAAGAACAATATTAAATTGATTTCCAAAAACATCAGAAAAAGTATTCAGATTATATTCTGAGGAAAGGATAACAGACCACACTGCATGCAGGCAAATGCATACAGAAACTTACTCAAGCACCTCTAATGACCAACATGTCAGGACAAGTCGTATGGACACAGACAGGCTATGCAGTTTCATTGAACACCTAGAGCCAGGACCAGAAGAGCCTGTTCAGTGCACTCTTTCAAAAGGCAGTCTCGAAGACCAACTCTTTTCCAGCCCAACAAAAGCAAGAGTTATTGGAGAGGTCCTGTTACCACAGATCAACATTTATATGAACATGGTTATAATGAAGATGCTAAAAATTAAAAGCACCTGTATGAAATGCATAAATGAGTGATCAACATGAAACTTTGCACAAACACTTATGAACATTGT
Organism: Phaethon aethereus; assembly: GCF_964289735.1. NCBI lineage: Eukaryota > Metazoa > Chordata > Aves > Phaethontiformes > Phaethontidae > Phaethon > Phaethon aethereus. Next base: position 12,256,681 of record NC_138577.1, on the reverse strand, counting down.
TCATGCTCAAATGCAAAGACTCTTTAGGCCCCTAAGCAGGGAGGTCCCATTGCAGCTCCACCCATTCATATGCAAGTATTTAATTTCCAACAGGTGTCAAACAAGGCCCATCCATCACTGGCAAGATGACTGCAAGTGAACTGGGATCTCACAGTATGATAGAAAACACCACAGACTGCAATATATGGATTCATATTCATGAATTAAAACCATATTCTTCATTTGCCTTAGGAGTGTGTTTACAGAGAGATGCTTTGTTTCTTTGAAAATCTTCAGTGGACTAATTAGAGCTGAGGTGCGTTTAAACACTTGCAATGTACCAGGTGGAAACAGAAAAGTTTTTAGGTAAGGGGAAAATGGCCTTCCTATAACTGAAAACTTCTTTGTTCCAGCTTACAGTTCATACATTCTCTTGCACTCCTTTGAAAGAAAAGCTGGTTTCAAACAGGAGTAAACAAGACACACTTCTAAATAGGTAACATTCCAACCTCAGATAATCATGCCTGGCAAGAGTATAGAGACTGCAACTTGCACACAGTGGAAAACAAGGTATTTCCAGGCATGGGGTTTGCAACCTGAGAATCATCACAAAGTAAAAGAGTACCTGTCAGGAAATAAACTCCAGTTTTAGGCTAGATAAAAGAACACAGCTCCAGAAGAAAGATTCAGTTTTGGGGTTTTTTTTGTCCTGTGCTTTGGATGAGCTGTGCAACCTCAGGTTGTTCAGAGGTTGCAGACAAGGTCTCCCAAAAAGATCAGAAATAACCAAGGAAAACAGGTTTCTATTTGAGGTCTCAACTTGCACAGCAGCAAAAGTCCAAATTTCTTATTTGTTATTCCTACAATTTCAGGGCTATGCAGATCTGAAGACTACATAATATTTATTGTTTTCTTTTTAAACATGCATGAAGAACATGACATTATCCGTAACTGAATGGACACTGCAGCTTTTCTACATGATGACACAGGCCTGCAGAGCAGGCAGGAGCTCAGACCATGAGCACAGGTGCCCATTTCCCCTGCAGCCAGAGCGGCACAGCAGGCTCCAGGCTCCTGCAGAAAGGACTGTGCTCTACACATCTCTGCTCCACGCTGGGCTTCCAGAACCCCTCAGCCTGAAACCTGCATTTCCTCTGGAGGGATCTGAATCAACTGCTGATCAAGAGAAAAGATTTCATGATGCAAATGCAACCAGATCCTTCAGAGCACACAAGGCAGGACATCCCTACTGTTACCTCTGAACACTTGGAAGAGCTGTGGCTAGAAAGCAATCGTAAAATGGAACAATTTATACTGGACCAAGCTTGACATCAGTTGGTTCAGCTGTACTGAATGACAGAGAATGACAAACACAAACGTGGGAAAAGGAATTAGTGTAACAGGGTTTTCAATCAGTTTGAAACTCTAAATATAAGCAACCAATATTTGAGACATCAACAGATCACAAATAGCATGGGCAACACTGCAACGTGGAGACCGCGAGAGCATCAAGAACTCTGTTAAGGGGAAAAAGATCCAGGGAAATCTATTACCTAACTGAGCAATAACCATTTCCCGCAGGAAACCACAAGTCAACAGAGAACAGCTGGAGTGGGGATGCTGGGAAGGGCAGAAAGTGTGATCAGGAAACAAGCCTCCACATCTCCCAGTTTTTGAGACATGCCAAGTCAAAATTGCTGACGGTCCAGATAAACTGTATTCTGCTCATTTATTTTAATTACTTTTGCCAAGGCTTTCAGACATGCAAATAAAAAGAAAACAAGAGAAGAGAAAGACCTTCTCTAGGGTCAAGATTAAAAAAGTCATCTTGGTACAACAGCACAAAGCAACCAAAAAAGCTTTCGGTAAGTGACAATATTGATGCAGGGGCAAGGCAGGCAATGGCTGTGTGGAAACAGGAGTTATCACCTGATGAAAGCAAAGTAAAGAGGTAATTTGCTCCAGGCAGCATTCTTCCTGAGAAAATGCTGAGAGATCCAGCACCTGACATCCATCAAACAAGGGCTGATGCCTTAAGACTGCAGAAGAGCCAATGCAGTACCCACAGTTAAGGTGCGTGGGGAAAGGAGGGAAACGTCATCTAGCCTACCATAGACTCATTATGGGCTTGAAAGGCTTCAGAGCAAACACGAAGGAAAGAATTAACATGAAGGCAATCAGAAAATGGGAAAAAATATAGGGCACACCAGTTTTGAAAAAATTTTGTTTGTTTGGCAAAGGAACCATTTTTCTTTAGACTGTAAAAAGAATTATCAACTGAATTTTTATTTCAACAAAAAACTTTTGATGCAATGCCATGTGACGTTAATAAGGCCGGATAAGCTGAGAAGGAGTAGGGAGCTTTAAGGTGGGTAAACAAGTAAATGTCGCTGAGCCAGCCATGGACAACGCAATAAGGAAGCTAGTGGGAGTAAGCAGGATCTGCTGGCAAAATCTGCCAATGACAAACACAGGAAGAGTTATTGATACAGAACTCAGATGCCCCATGGAAAGAACTGATGGCAGTGAAGATTGCAACAACAGAGGATAAACATGGTACAAGTGGCAAGGTCAGAGCTCCAAAGCCTGCTGTGAATTTGGCCACATATAAGGCATTCCTCAGTGGGGAAAAGCACATGATGACGGACTTGAGTTCTTGTCATCACACTGGCCATAAGCCACTGTGATACAGCCGTGTAAGGAGGGAACATCATCCATGGAGTATGTCCAGTGAAATGTCTCCATAGAAATAAAAGCATAAATACCACTGTACTGTGCTGGCAAGAATCCTTCAGAAAGGCATATACAATCTTTTTGTTCTATACCAAAGTGAAAAGAATTCAGAGAGGAAAATGGCAAAAGCAATATGTGGATGTAAACATAATACTATAGGAGGAGAAGAGGACAGCTTGCTTACTCTAGCAAAAAGAACCTTTTTCTGTGCTTACTCAATGCACAGGAGAACACACTGCATGGAAGAAGAACTGCAGCTAAATATAAATGGAGGATGAAAATTAGAAGGTGTCTAACCATGACAGTTCTGTTGTAGCCTTTCTAAAGAAGAAGCAGACACCAAACCTAACCAGTTTTAAAGAAGGAAACTGGGCAGTTTATAGATGAGGTAATGGCACAGTATCACACGATGGCAGAGGGCTGGCAGTCACCAAGACAAGAAGTCCACTGCAGTCCCTTGTTGCACTGACATATGTAGTCAAAGAACCAGAGGCTGCATTACCCACAAGTGTTGGCATGACGGTTAACAGGGTCCAAACACCTCTGGGAGAGCCAGTTAAACAAAATAATCCTCAGTTTACACCATTGTTGCAGATAAGAACGCTTCATCTATTCCTCATCAATTAAAGAAAGCAAATAGCAATGCTGTTTAGATGGATTTGCTGCAGGTGGGGAGTTTCCCACCCTCTGAAGGCAGCATTTGCACCAGAACAAAGGAGGGCTCCAGTATCTGCTCTGGGTCTTGTCACCAACCATGGATCTGCTCAAGTTCAGCCCAGGATGACAGCCTGGCTTGCTTAGAGCCTGGACAAGCAGAAGAAATTATGAGCAGATGAGAACAACACTGGAAAAACTGAGAGTTTTTAGCACTGTCCTTCCTGAAACAAAGGTGAGAGCAAAGGGAAAGTAGACGAATTTAACACCTAGACATCCACATGCTGCACATCACGGAAAGTCTTTGGGTAGCTTATGCTTTACTTCTCTGCACAGCTCTCTCACTTGAGCTCTCCTTGAAAGCAGCCAGACCAGCCTGAATCAGAATTTTTTTTTTAAAAAAACTCCAGCAAGCACATAAAGAAACACTGAAAAGATGGAGAAGCAAATATGTAAGCAAAACAGCCCATCACATCTCTAGTCAATTTTTTTTTTTATTTCTGATGCTGATGGATGACAGTTTTAGAGCCTTTCTCCAACAAATACCTGCGTCCAGGGCAGTGCTTGTCATGCCTAGTAACGCAGTGTATTCACTCACAGTAAAGCATGCTGCAGTCGGTTGCTGAAAAGTCTTCTCCAAGCAGTTAAAGTTTCTTGTCAACAAAGAACCAGTTAGCAAAATAATGCCAGTGACAGAGTAGCATAAATTTAATACCCTGGATTAAACAAGTCATCAGACATGATCATTTAAGGTGCAGTGTTCAGTCATAGGGAAGGCAATGTTTAGTGAAGACTAAAAAGAATAGTAATAGGAGTTTTGCTTATCCTGGAATTACCAGTAATTTGAGAAGTTATTTACCCAAGCTGCAATTTGTAAATTTCACAATATATCTCATACACAAGAAGGTGTTACAATGGACAGAACAAACAATTATGTACTTCTGTATAAAAGAAAGTCCATAAAATGGACAGAGAGGCATTAAAAAAAAGAAAAAAAAAACACCAAGTCTGGAGCAGCACTAAGAAAAGGAATAACATCCCCAGATCTGTTAGCCTTTTCAATATAAATCCATCTCTCCACATAAAAGGCTTTCTAACAATGTAACTTTCCATCACATTGAAGTACTGCGTCTAGCACATTATCCTCTTAGATAAAAAACAGATGTAAAACATGGAAAGCTGCTTTATTTAAACAGATAAGAAAAATCAATAATGACCTTTTATTTGTTTTGAAAATCATCCTAACTTGTTTTCAAATACCATGCTTCATTATTAAACCTCAAAGAACTCACTTTAGCTATATATTAATCTGAATCAGGCTAAAACAAGGAGCAACTGTTTCACTGCCTAAATTAAACTTCTGGTCATGCCTAATTAGACCATTTCTTCAGGGGTATTAGCAGAATCAGACTGAACTAAGTCATCCCAATTAAACTAGCCGGTCTTGTGGTTCAATGTCTTTATTGACTCAAGTATGCTACATTTTACATGGAATACAAAGCTGCAACAAGCCAAGGGATTATTTTAATTCACTGTGTTCTGCAACAGCATCAATTTAAATAATGACTGAAGAGCCCCAAAGGAAGTGTCTTCCACCTGATGTATCTTCCAGCATCAGTTTTCCAGCTGCCAGATGAGCAGCTTAAAAGAGGCTGCAGTGGTTTTGCACTGAAGCCAGAAGAGGACAGAATTTTACACCAATATTTCACACTGGATATCTCTGCATTCCTGAAAAAGCATTAATGGACAGACACTTGCCAGTAAGAATGAGACAAAACTATTGATACATGAGGCAATAAAGCTTAGAAATGCAAGTTTATCAAACTCGAAGGATGAGATCTGCATGGAGGCCCTAAAGTCATCCAATGTTCAGTCTCCTCCAAGAAGCTGATTTAACCTGATTAATACAATTAAGGGAGAGGCAAAAGCACAGGAGGCACTGAATCCACACAGCATAGACTCAAGAAACTAAAGCTGAGAATCCAAGAGCCAGAAATTTCTCTATATGAGGTACTGTTGCAAACACAAACTAAGATGTTACACAGCAGTGGACAAAAAAAATTCTGTGGATCCTTAGGAGGAAAGAGTTACCTGTTGCCCACAGGGTGATAAACAGAGTGGCAAGCAGTCCACGAGTGGAGAGGCAACAGCTGTGGGTATTAAGGGAAAAGTCCAGTCCTTCCTATGGGGCATACAGACCTGCTCAAAGCAAAGTGCAGTCTTGCAGTCTGTAGCTAGCTAAAAAAGCACGGGATCTGCAGCAGACACCTTCCAGCTTCCATAGTCTTGCTTAAGCTTAATATTATACCCCATAATGGTACTTTTGACTTTAGCTGCTGTTAAGTGTACAAACTAGATAGAGATGGAATGAAATAAGACAACTGAGGAAAAATGAGGAAATAACTTGGTTTAAACAAGATTCATAAAGACAAAGACTGGAAAAGATAAACAATTTGTAGTCTGCTAACACAGTGCTTGTGCACATTACACACACCCCACAGAGCACCAAAGGGAGGAGATCACTTCAAGCATTCATGTTTTCCTCTTTGTACAAGGCCGCACGCACTGAACAGACTCTTAACTCATACACAAGTGTTAACAATTCCTCTGACAACCACAACATGCTGAACTGAATCTCAGCGCCTCAGCAGGAGCAACTGGCTACATGAAGACAAGGCATGCACACACAGGAGTTTCAGAAAGAGATGCTGGTTACGAGGGATAACATGTACAACCTGGAGCTCTCCTCTACCTCCTTCTGTGAAGAAAAAAAGAGAAGGAGAGGAACAAAAGTTAATAGACCAGATTTCTGCCATGAGCTCTGTAAAATGATTTCAGAAAGTGGGGTAAACATTTGCTGCAAGTTGGTAAAACATTTGTGCAGCGGACAGTTTTCCCATGTGCTTCCTGGGACATACACCAGTTAGTTAATCTCTACCACTTAATCTTGAGTTAAACTAATCAAGTTTCATCCCTAACTACACATGCATTAGAACACATGCTTTTGAGAGCTGATTTTTAGAGTTACAGTTCCTCTTTTATTAACTGAAGAATTTTACACACTGGAAAGAGAACCTGTATTTATTACAGAGAGGAACAGATTTGGTCCCCCTTTCCCCAAGACTGAATTCACTGCCTGCATCTGAAGCATTGCCCTTCCTTCACTCCTCACCCCCCGTACATTTTGCCTATTACGATGAAACTGGTAGCTCCTACTTTTGCTTTTGCAAGTACCATAAGACAGAGAGAGATTTTTCTGGTTTTATAAATCTAGGCAATTCTCCTCTGAGGAAAAAAAAAATAGAGAAGCCTCCTACACTAAATCTCATGTTTATGGATAGGCAATTTCAAGGCTAGTATAGTTATATGAGAGTCATACTCAAAACTTCCGGCACAGACATGGTATTTTTTAATTCTTCCAATCAGATAATTCTTTATCAACATAGAAGAATCTTATTACTCATTTGTGTATGAAAGATGGAGGGGAAGGAATATCTTCATGGCAACAAGAGCCACTCAAATTGGTTTAAAAGCTAAAATAGTTTTCAAAGTTACTGTCTATATGGGTGTAATTATACACATGCAATCACTAAGACAGGAAAATAGAGAAGTTATTTTAACTCAGTCACTAAGGAGAAGTCAAATTACTTTAGCAAATGAAGTGCTGGATTGTAGCAAAAGTAAAAACCCTGCCTTCTACCTTAAGACGTGCCCACATGAGTGAGTTAATGGAGGAGAAAATGCAAGTGGCAGTATGCTGCTGTCTTCTGCACAGCAGCCGGTGCTGCAGGAGTGCCGTGTTTTGACAGTCAGCTCTGCACAGACCTGCCGACCTAGAGAGGCTGAGGAAACTTGGGGTCCACCCCAGACTTAGATGGGAACATGCTTTTTTGGGCCCAGACAGTTCTGACTGTTCCCCTCTAAAGCCATTTTCTTTACTCCTGGCTGTCCCCTTCTATTAAGGAAAACTTTCTCACCTTAGGCAGCCCCAATTCCACTTCATGTCATCTGGTTTTCTCCTTCTTTTTGCACAGTCACCTCAAACCCTTCAAGCCTAAGCCCAACCTCTCCTGATTTGGTCCCTGGGGTTGTTCAGTGTGCCTGAAGCAGGTCCAGACTTCCCTCATTCTTGGACTTCTATCTCCTTTGCACTTGAACCAGATTCCTTCCTGATGTCTCCCATGAAGTCTCCGAGCACAAGAAGACAAAGACGACCTGGACTTCTGTCCCCTCTCAGGTCTGCCATGGCTCTCAGTCATGCCGAGCAGGGAAAGCCCTGCTTTAGCCCCCAGCTGGAAAATGCCAAGGACAGATGGAGTCTCTAGCAGCACAACAGCCCAACTGCAGCAAGCTACCAGTGAGCATATGCAAACTACACGTTTTTCAAAGACTTACTCTCTTCACTCATTTGGGGTTCATTTTCCACAGATAAATGCTTGACACAGACTAGCACTGCCAAATCTTAAGGCCTGAGGGCACTAGAGCTTCTCAAATATAGGTCACACTTATTTTTATACAAACACAAAGCAATGAATCTTGCATTAGACTAATTTTTTGGGGGAAAAAAAAAAAGAGGATTATTTTGGCTTAAATTCCATACATTTTCTTTGATTTCTGAGCCCCTTCAGTTTCAAGCTGTTAGGTACAGTTTCAGGACAAATATAAAGTTTGGCAAAGCTTTGAATAAATGTAGACAAAGATTTAAAATCTTCTGATTATGTCTCATTATGGCAGGTATGCTCACAGCATCATCAACGGTGACTAACTTTGTTAAACCCTGATCACAGAATCCTCTCACCACTCCACTTTTGAGCAGTCAGGTTACATCTACAAAAATCTCCACCATTTCAGGGCTTTTTTTAAACATACACAAAGTCCAACTACCTTCATCTTCACTTACACTTTTTTTTTCCCCCTTCAAATTAAAACTTTAAAAGCTTGCTCAGATTTTCAGGGGATATCTTATAATTTCTGTTTTGACTCCAAATTAAAGACAACAATCATTTACATGCATCTGCCAAGTTCTAAACTGTTCGGGTAATTTTCATCTGTGTACAACTATAAATAATTTAAACCTTTCTGCTAGTGCATTTTTCTGATTCACCAAAACACACAGATTTACCAAGACCTTCAAAGTTATCATCCATTGCTTTGCTACAGACTGCTGCCAAACACATTTAATAAAATACCTTGAACGGAACTTTCAAGCAGGCATGAGTAATACAGTGGTTCAGGCTCAGAATCAAAAAGCAAGCAGGCAGAACTGGGTTTTCAGTGGACCTGACCCAGGAACTTAAAAGCCTATTAAGAACAAATTGTATTTTTTAAGTAAGACATAAACACTCATCTGGAGCTGGGAAAAAAAGCAAGCAAACAACCTGCATTGCATTCTGAGTATGATGCTTTTCCCAAAAAAGAAAATAGGAGCTTGGCTCAAATTTTAAGTCAAGTACAGAGAAGAAGCACGTAAAACTGTTGCTTTACCTCCTCAGAAAATGCATGCCAAAACAACCCTATTTCAAACTGAATGATTATATGATTAATTTTGCCCTGCTCTACAGCCCTTGGCAATACTGTAATCCCCTTCTCTGTCTCTGGCTACTGCCAAGTGGTTACTCATCCACTGCTTCCTTGCCCGTCCGGTGCGAACGGCTGCTGCTGTGATTACATCCCTCGACCTGCACTCCGGACAGGCCTGCTCTCCCCTTCCCTGACCTGATGGTCTGGGCTGCTTTGATTCCTGACATCTCCTCCAGGGTTTCTTCCCAGTTCTCTGTCATTTCTCATTCTTTATCCGGTGTTTTCCACTACCCTTGACTCCTTTAGATGCCTCCAGTCTCTCAGAGCACACTTCCTACACTGAGATTTCATCCCATACTTATTGTTATAACTTCAATTGTCCTATCTACCACATAGATATGCCATTACACAAGTGTCACACAAGCATCAACTCTTTGTCACATCACTAGATGATGTTCAGGAGAACTGAACCAGGGATGCTCAGGAATTCCAGTCTACCCTGGAGCCAGATCTAAGGTACCAAAATCCAGCTGTGATCCTCCTGCTCCTTAACTGGTTTTGGCTACTTCTCGCCTTGTGAACGTGCCTGTACTGCTCAAACTCTGCTGAGGTGAGCAGCCTCCTCTCACATTCAGAAATAGGTTATTTCAATACTTTTGTTGCACTGTGGCAAATGCAATCCAAAGCACTGTCTGTTCCCTTGATTCCTAAAATTTTGACATACGTCCAGGACTTGAGCACTATAGAAACACTACGAAAAAAAACGAAAAGGATTAACAGAAAATAAAAATAGCTTTCTGAATTTAAAAATAAATAAAAATCAGTTTCATCTGTACTACCTATACTTTAGTAATTTAAACATTCCCTTGAAACACAAAAATACACATGTATCTGTGCCAAGCCTGCTAACAAAATCCTAGTGTTTCCCTCATTAAATACCTATTGTTTGAATAAACCCTATACTAAGGACCATACAAAATAAGAAAGCAACAAGCTGATTACAAGCTTTATGATCTGCATAACTGAGAAGGTCACTGGTACAGAAGTCAAATACGGCTTGACAGATTGTTTCTTCACAGCGAAAGCAGTCACTGAAAAAGACGCTTGGAGCGAGACAACTCTTTCAATGGGAAAAAGAGCACTCTGATTATTCTGACTAGCTTTCAGAACTGCAGGGAGAAAAGTAAAAAAAACATTTGATACAAGGCTTTTCACAAGACAGATGTGAAGATTTCAAGCTGTAGTTGCAACATCTACCACTCTTGAAACAAAGCCTCTTCCCTTAACTGTGCAGTGATTTGGACAGAGAAGTTTTTCTCACTCTCTGGAGAAGGAGGGGGCAGATGCATCTACATTTCAAGGTTAGGTTTTGCTTTATCAAATCAAGGCCTATCAAAACATGTCAGTCATTTCTATCTCCCACATCCTCAGGAATGGGTTGACCAGAACTGCTGCACCGCTGTTATCAGCTCACATCTGCTGTGGTCAAACACTTCACTATCTGTGCTGGCAATAAAGGGATGTAGCTGCATGGAAATGGAAAATTTCTTATCTCATGGACAAGTTATAGAAACAATACCAAAACACAGGTCTCAACTGTTCTTATTTTTATTTTTAAAGGTCTCTACTAGGATAACATCTAGCAGTAATTAAACACTGAGAGTTTCCACTTCATGGTGGAGCCACTTGAAGTCTGGATCCACTCAACTCCCAAAACTGCAAATCTACTATTGAGCTACTTATAGCTCAAATGCACACTTTGTTATCATGCCTTGACTATTATATTTAAGAAGAAACCAAATAACGAATTATGGTAAAAAACCTTCGCACCTGCTATTTTGAAGATGCACTGCAAATCTCCCTCCCTCTCACAAAGAAATTAAAAAAAAAAGAGGTGAAGCTTGCTAACTTGCATTTCAGTGTGCTACACAAGAAATTTTAGGGGGTTTTGGCCAGTGCTGTTGTATAGCATATGTACTTGCCTTTGTAACTGCCTGCTCACAGCTTCTAACAAATTATTCACCCACAGAATAAGGTGTTGGCTACTGGCTGCACAAATATCAGACTTTGACATCTCCGTAAAAACATTTGTTTACCTGAATTTGCCTCCTCAGCAGAAATCCAGTTTCCTTCCTGAGCTAATTCTTTTAAGAGTCTCCTACGCATTTGTCTCTTTTCCCTCAGCACATTTTTGAAATTGTTGATGCATTTGTTCAGGTAGATGGTCTCTGCGCACACCTTGTCAAGGCTCATGGGTCTGCACTCCTTTGCGGGGTCAGGTAGAGAGTTCACATCTCCTCCAAGCTCCTCGGGAGGCGAGTGCTGCCCAGTGGGGATTTCACAGTCAGATGATGGCATCAAACTGGAAACAGGAGGCTCATGTGGAACAGAGGAAAGACTGGAAGGAACAAAGTGCATCTGAGCAGATGTTTCGCTGGTGACAACTGTGTTTGCCTGGCTCTCAGAGGACTGACTAGGAGGGGTTTCTGCAAAGTTGTCAGAGCTGCCACACATACCTGAACTAGTCAGCATAAGCGTGTTGTCATCATCCATCTGTAATCCACTATCATTTTCTAAAAGGATTTCAGAATCACTTGTCTCCAGTTTGTGAAACACTACCTGCAGAGCAGACCTGAAGTGATTAATTGCTTTCCCAAGCTTATTAGTGTAAAACTTCATGTCTACAAGATCAATGTTATCCCGGGAGTGGTCAAGGAAATATTGAGAATTTTCCAGGACATCCCTAAAGACCTGATCAGTTGGATCTTGATCATTCAGGTCCATTTGCATCATATCTTTCAAGCTGTCACTACTATCAGCCATTTCATCTGTTGTATGATCACAGCTAATGGTTGTCACCGCACTAGAAACATCTTCTCTTTGAATATCAACTTTCTCCACACTGGTAAATTTGCATGGGGTACCAGAGTCTATTTCAATTTCTTCTGCAGTTATCCCCTCATCTTTATCTACAAGGGAAGAATTCCGAGGGACACTTTCAGTGTCAAGCCTGTGCTCACTACCATTGCTCGAAGCACACGTCTGGCTTGCATGGCCCAAAGAGTCAGATGAGCAGCAGTAATTTCCATCACCCAATTTGGCCAAATTGTTCACCTGTGGACTTTGTAGAGGTTCTTGAAGGGCCTGGTCAATGTCACTGTCATCTGAAGGCTGCTCACTGCAGCTTATTGTTTGTGCTTCCTTCCCAGTTTCACTTATCAAGTTGCTTTTCTTAGTCAAGGTTGACTTCTGCACGGAATCAAGTCTCTCCCCTATGCACTGTGTTTTCCTACTCGTGCTTTTATACTTAATCTGGCATGAGTCCCTTTGAAGGTTCCCAACTACATCAGTTCTCTGAGCTGCATCAGGATTCACTGAGTTGCGATGATTTTTCTTGAAGCCAGACTGCGAAGAGACTGAATCTGGTTTGCGGCCCCTCTGGCCATTCTGCTGCTTTTGCTCTTCACTGGTAGCAATTCGGACCCCTGAGCTTTGCAGAACAATAGATTTCTGTAAAATAAAGTCTCTCTGTTCACAGTTGACAAGTTTCACGACTGCTGGTCTTGGTGTTAATGGCTTGCCTGTACCAATATCTGATCTATAGGCATCTTTTATATACTTGCTGCACTGGATACCATTGAAACAGTGATATTCAGACAAGAAGCTGCAGATAAGCTCTACTGTGTTTTCACCATCTTTTTCTGGGATACCATAAAAATATAATACTGGTTCTTCCTTGTGTACTTCCCTACTTGACTCTCGAGCACGTGTACCCTGGGTTTTGCCAGTGGAACCACCTTGCAGGCCTTCTATCTCACTCAAGACCGTATCCACGCAGCTGGAGACTTCATCCACAGAGCCTTTTATCAAGGTGAGGTGCTGCCGGAGCTCTGCAATCTCTGTCTGGATGCGACTTATTCCCTGGAGCTCTTTAACAATGTAATCAACCACATCAGCTGAGCGATCTCTTGACTGCCGTCGACGACTCTTGTATGCAGTGGACTTTTCCTGGGGAAAGCACCCTTGCCTTTCAGCTACCTCCCTCCAGCTCATAGTAATGCTCAAGGAAGAAAGGTCCTGCCCCTCAGACACTCTGCCCTTTCTTTCAGAAGAGGCCTGTGTCGTAGCATCAGAAGAACTTCCCTGCAAGTCCTTCTTGTTCTGTTGAACAGAGCATGGTATTTTTACATAGCCATCCCAGTTCAGTTCCACCTCACCAACACACACTTCGCTTACTCCCTTGGAATCACGTCCTCCATCCTGATGAAAGCCCCCTCCAGCAGTGGAAAATTCAGTGCTTGCAGAACTCCTCTTTATTCCACAAACATACATGTCCGTTTCGATCTCCACTGGGGAGAGCTGGCAGTGATGAGCATGGTTTGGATTCTCATCTACCTGGCCTTGAAGAAGCCTCTTCATTTTGTCCCGCAGAAACAAATGGAGTTTTTGCTTCCGGAATTGCTTCCTGCCCCAGAGTTTTACAACAGGTTGTTTGTACAGAAGCGCAATTTCATTTTCTTGCCTTTTCAGTCTACTTCTAGCAAACATCATCAGCAGCTGCACCTGTATTTCTCATAGTGCTACAAGTTGCACAAGCACACATCAATCACTTCCCAATGCACAACTCGCATCCAGTATTTTATTCTGTCACGAAGCAGCTACCAAAAGAGGGGAAAAAACATTACAGTTTGGTTCAGATAGAAATAGCCAAAGTAACTTAGGCAGCAGAATAAAAAAAACAGAATCCACATAAAAGCAGACAGAAAGAGGACATGCTATTTAAAGTGTGCAGACATCGTCTTGGTTTTGGTCACCTCCCCAGATCAGGTCCTTCTTTGTCAAAATAAGTGTTCCTTGCTCCCTATTCTATCCAAGAAAGTTAAAAAAAAAAAAAAAGGAACACAAAAAAAAAACCACAAAAAAAACCCACAAACAAAAAAGCAATTCTGTGGCCATTCCCTTTTTCTACCAGATTTGCAAATTACTCTAAGCTGAGCTCCTGGCAATGGTGCGCTGTGTGATATAATTACCCCTCTGAATAGAGAATTCTGACAATTAGGGATTCTATCCCTGCACATTTCCTTTCCTTTCAAGTCCACTACCTTCATCCTTTCTTGCTTCAAACCAAAGCAGAAATCAAGTTTAACTTGGCACAGTACCAGCTATCCCACAAGAATTGCACAAAGCAATGTAAAGTGGCAGGAAGACTGGATGACAGATTTTAAGTGTAAAACCTTTTTGCTATTTTAATATTTTTATCTTAATATTTTGCTACCAAACATGAAAAAAAAAACCAAAAAACCTCAAAGCTTACAAGCTCCCAAGCTAACCTGCAGTTAAATATGCCACACTCAGCATATGTACAGACAGGCTGAGCTGACAGAATGAAGACTCTGCATGTCACTTCTACTCCAACCCACAAGATTTTGCAGTGGATCATCTTCCCCGATTTAAATCCCCTCTGTAAAGAGCAAAAAAAAAAAAATACTATGTTAACTACTTAAAGTTTTCATGTGTCTTCACTGTTATACTTACTAAGCAACATACAGTTAGCTTTTTCCTCCAGAGAGCAAGGTAGACAGAGACCCATACAGAAGTCCTCCTGGAGCCAACGTGACTGGAGAACCCCAATGTCTTTGATGATTCAATTTTGACTTGCTGCTGAAGTACATATTCTTTTCACATTCTTGTTTGATTTAAGATTGATAGTAACTGTCTTTCATGTTTATTATTACCTAGTTGTAAAAATAGATTTTTCTTTTAAGCTCCACAATGCACAAACATAATCATCAAACGCAACTTTCAGCCTAACTTAAATTTGCCAAGTGCGTTTGGCTTTAAGCAGGAAGGTTTACTGCCATGTTGAAAGGAATAGAAACAGGGTTTCTAACCCTGTTTTTGGTTTAGCTGTTTCAAGTCTAATGTGTTAGAGTTCATATCAAGACGTTGTTTACTGCTCCATCCACACCTTCTTTGAGGTCTGGCAACCTTGGCTCTCCTAACACGGTCTTTGCAACCCTGAAGTCTTCTGCGGGGAGGGTCACATATTGTTACAGCAGCACCCACTGGAGAATGCTGAACCAAGTGCTGAGCCCAAATATGTCACACTCTCATACTAAGCAGAGGACTGAACACTACAATAGTCCTCTTTGCACCGGATTGAGGCTGTCATCTAAGGCTCAAGAAACTCACTCTGAGCATTTTCACGGCCCAAGGCCCGCTCCAGAGCTCACAGAAGCTTTCACCGGTGCCTCTTTCAGACATCAAACAACAATTCCCATTTTCAAATCATTAACTCAAAGTTTCAACACCTGCACTGATCCCAAGCTGCTGCAGTGCAGAAACTCTTCCTAACACATCCTCCAGCTCCACCTGACAGCCATTTATGCTACAGCCAGCATCTTCATCCTGGTGAGTATTTTGTTTTCATTTTGCTTGTTTCACTTTGGGGGCAAGGGAGGAGAGAGTGGATTCTGATTTGGAGGAACCAGCATTTGCAAATACCAATCTCTACAACCAGAGCTAATTAATATTCTGTAACAGAGGTTGCATCTGTGCTTCAGTTTTAAGCCCCATCATCCAGCATCTCAGCTGAACTTCCATATCAAAGGCAATACCTGACCTTATGTAGGCTAGGCAAATTCCCTGTTAGATTGACCGTCAGCTTCTTATAGAAAATAAATTTTGATTTTATAGAATTTTCAGACCATTAGTCCATAAATACCAGCTTTTCTTTTCAATGCCTGTTGTATCTAACTCATTGATTGTTCCTCATAGAACAGGGCTGACCTAAGAAATACTTGCTCAGGCTCTCTTTTTCCACCATTTACACAGTTTACCTTTCACTTGAGTGGCTAACCGGTGTTTAACAACAGAAAAACACTTTTGTATCAAAATTAAGAAGTGAACCCTCAGCGAGCAAGCACCTGAATTAACAGCAGCCAAGAAGAGCTCTACATTTGTGGCTCCCTATGTGTGTTGCTTGCGAGTAGCACACAGAGATGCTAATTTCAAATATCTTCCAGCATATCGAACCCCAAGCTCTAGGAGAAAAACCTATACATGCTTGTGCAAGGATTCCCTCGGAATGCTCAATGTTCATCACACTTCTTCCACATGCAGTTTTCAAGGCACCAGAGGGGCTTAATGATCATTTTAGTTTAAAAAAAGAAATCAATTCAAGCCAGAGTTCACTCTCATTTCCATTGTCTGCTGCAACACTTGACAGCAGCAGTTTGTTACGGAGAATGCTTTTTCCTGCTGAACACTTAATCGCAGGACTGCAGCCATTCCAAAGCAGGCAACTCAGTGCAAACACTACAATGCTGTTATTTTTATCTTTATATATAATGTTTGTGGTACATAGATGGATGTATGTATGTGCATATATAGACATACAGAAATACTTATTTTGTTAGAGACTTTCAAAAAAACATCTTTGATTTCAAATACCAGCAATACTTTTCCAGCTTGCCCCAAGAGGGACAGAAACTGTTTCTCCAAGGCTGGGAACAAGGCCAGAGCAGAACACAAGGATGGCAGCTCTGGCTCAGACGGAAGCCTTACTACTTATCCCTACAGTGGGTCGAAGTGAACCGAAATCTCCATTTCCATCAAAGAACAAAACACTGCCCACTTACAGGAATCCCAAGAGCAGGTAAGAGAATTGCCCTCTTCGCACCTCTCCCACAGTCTGCTTCCCTCCGTTCCCTGACTTCTGCTACCCCAGACCCACGCTCAGACCTGGAGCTCTGGATATGTGCCCACTTCATCGTGTAGGCTGGCCCCATGCTGCCTCTGCACCTCCTGCCAGGGTCCACCACTTCTCCCCACCCCGGGTGTGTGTGTGCTCCCGTTCCTTCCACTGCTCTATACTAGGTGCTCTGCAGACACTTGTTCCCTGTTAAGATCCCTTATTCCTCTAATGTTGCCTGTGTTAGAGTCATGCTTCTTTGTAGCACAGACGGGCAAAGTGACAATGAAAGGTAATGCAGGTTCAGCCAGGGGGAGGAAAAAAAAAAAATCTAATCTGGATGCAAATCCTTGCTGAAGTCTTCTTCTCTTCCAGAATCACTCCAGGAGTCACATTAACACATAACAAGAAATCAATTCTTTAAAGAAAGAGTATTTTCATCCGGGTACCCTGCCAGATACTGCAAGACCTCACTCACTACACAAGCTTTGTTCTGACTGCCTTTTTTGCAGGCGTTTCTCTCCAGAACTCCATGCTCAGTTCAGCACAGCTGTCTCTGGGTGTGCAGACTGAAGAGCAGCATGCACAGGTACCACCATTTCTATGCTTCCCAACTTCTCAAAAGTCAGCCAGGCTCAAGCTGAGCACAAGGAAGACATCTGTGGCTTTACCTGGGGATGCTTGGGTTGTTTTGCAATTCCCAGGAGGACAAAACTGACATACTAAGATTTCAAATGGGAGAAACAGGTGAACTACCACAAAGACTGCACAGCTTATTACCATCCACAGTTCTGAAATATCCTCATAACACAAGTAACGGTTACTTTTGCTCCTGAAATACGGATTTGCGATGACAATAGGAGCGCAAATGTGGCATGCCAGCAATGAGTGAGAAACAAGAGTGTGAGAAATCCCACGAAGTGATGAACTGTAATTACTTTACACATACAGCACTCTGGAGAAGGTCAGGCTCTCACCAGATTCAGGAGAGCTGGCTGCAGCCCACTCTGAGCAGCATCTTCACTTCTGTGAGCCACTGGACAAACGTGGTTCAAAACAAAGGCAGCTCCGCAGTGCCTTTCAGCCCTGCCCACACAGCAGTGAGCTGGCTGCAGTCAGGTGGAAGACCTCGGGGTGAGAACACAACTTCTGTGTCCACTAAACCTCTGCTAAAATGAGGTTGGTTTAGCTTTTTACAAGATGTCTGGTTTTCATCACACTAAGGAAATAGAGTCACCTTTACCTTGCACCATCACGTTAGGTGCTGATACCCCAGGGTAGACATGATGTTCAGAGTCACAAGCAAATAAGTATAAAAACAATTAACTACGACCAAAAAACACTTCACAGCAGCCTCTCTGGCTATCAACTCATGCCACCATTGCACTGAGTGAAGTCTTTTAGATTTAAATTAGATTGTATTTACAGTATCTTCCACACAAAGTGGCATTGCATTACCTATACCAGCAATTACATTAGGAAAAGCAATAAAATGGCTGATAAATGGTCTTGCTACTTTATAAAGAACCATTTAAAGATGAAGCCTATCAATAACTAAGTGCTGGACATTCCAGGAGAAAAAGGTTTTGGCATTAGCAAGAGAAAGAAATCATGCCTAAGGCTGCCATAGCAACATCACCCCAGCACTCTGCATGCTGAAACATCAACTCTTCCTGGAATATTATAGCATTTTTAAGCTATATTACATTAATTGCTGGAAGAATCCTAACAACAGGGCTTGACAGAGACATGAAGGGTTACGGCCAGCTTTGCTGAGGTATGACTTCTGGAGGTGAGCATACTATTTTCTAATTAACATGATTAGATTTAATTTTGGGTTGGATCATACCTAAACATAGCATTATTGCTTGCTTCTGAGAATGTCTCTTTTCAAACCTTCTCCTGATAGCTTTGAAACAAAAACGTTTTGAGTTTGAGTCCTGGCATCAATTATTGGAACAAGGAGGCACTGAGCTGAGTGATCCTGGGTGAAGAGCAGCCGGACTGGAGAACAAAACGTTCTCTTGAAAAATGTGTTCACCTCAGGACATTTCTGCTGAAAGTAAGATGCAGAAGAGACACCTGGCACTTCACAGTGGCTTAAAGAGGAAATACAGCCATGCTAATTGAAAAGACAGTAGTTACAGAAGGACGAAAATTATTTTTAAAACAAAACAATGTGAGCAAAGAAACTATTATACAGTCCTTCAGTATCCCTTTCACTGCCTTTTTGCAGCCAACCCTCAACTTTATTCAGGGATTACTGCAGGAGCTGCAAAACCACATCCCAGCCCTGCTTGTAGAACCTTCTGAAATTTTTAAGCACTTCCAATTTATGTTTTCCATGTTTCATCTATACCTACAAGTTTGTTTCAACAAAGCTGAGCAAAAACTGTCAGAACACTTCAATAGGGACATCAACAAGAGCCAGCCTTCCCACCTGTCACACTTTAGAAAAAACACACTTGAAATCTTTTGAAAGCAGTTTGATAGATATGACAAAAGGTCAGGTTTGGCCAGTCAGTCACTCTCATGGTGGAAAACAGATCTGGGGAACATTGCTGAATGACTTACACAGTTCTGCACCTCCCACATAGCAGTTATTTATTACTTTTTGCAAAAGGCGAATCAACTGAGGCAAAATCCACCTCTTGTGCTGTACAAGCAAGTTATCAGTGTGGCTACAAAGTGAAGGAACAGTAAAAATCATTAAGTATGATGGTAAAACACCCACTGAACTGTTGCAAGTGCATTTACCAGCATAAAAAAATTCTGTTGTGAAACAGCATGAAATTAAATTAATGTAATTAAAGAGTATTGCTATGTAGTAGAGCAAGGAGATAGCACACTCCGCCTTAACTTCTTAATACTCCCTACAAACATAGGGTACACCACAAAAGTTGCTAGAGTGCATCTCAGCTTTCTGTAAAATGGGACTAACGTCGGTCGCCCCGCCAGCATCACTTCTGTGAGCACAGATGGAGCGGGATTGAGATGTTCAGGCCTTTTAAGTCCAGCTGTCTTGGGAGCCCCCCCAGAGCGCCTCGGCACCAGGCAGCCCTTGCATTCTCTGTGCTCAACCCCTCTTATCACAGTTTTTTCTGCAAGCTAAAGCAGCAGTGGCTGTCACAGTGATGCACTGGTGGCAGTAATAAATGAGGTCTGTCATTACCTGGCAGCCAAGAAAAGGTGGCATCCAGGGACAGAAATAGGGGTTGTCCCCAAATGCATAGGAAGGCACAGGCTGGAAGCCGCCGAACACAGAAGTGCAAGGCTCATGCCCAGCTGGCAGCAAGCTAAGTCTGAGGCACCTGCCTAGCTCTGAGACCATCTTGTGCTGAGAAAAAGGCAAAAGGATAATTGACTACTAAAAAAAGAAATCACGGGTGCTTCTGTCATTCTTATGTAAAGTTACTTCACTCCTTAGCAGCAAACACAAAACCTGAGCCGCAGCTATCGGCAGTTTAAGAGCAAACCGAGACACAATTAAGTTCAGCAGTCCCCTTACTTCCAGAGCATGGGGGCTTTGTACACAGCTGAATCAATCAGTACATGATTTACCCATGACAACCTAAAGCACTACTTGTTCCTTAAAACAGATTTTTCCCAATTAAGAATCCTAAAGACCAAGTATAATGAACAGTTGAGCCAGGGGGAAGAACCAACTTTTTGTTTAAAGGAAACAGCACCAAGAACTGAAACAAAAGTACTGGAGCATACTGACAAGTTGCCTGGCCCTGGCATCAGAACTATAGAAATGTCTGCTAGGCTTTGGGGAAAGGTTTCTGGTTATTGAGCTGCTTCTAACCAGAGAGCAGACAGACAGCACTGCCAGTACAAACCCAGTACTTCTGGTTTAAATAAGGTTTGCATGCACCATGATGAAAATGCTGAAGGATGCTAACAGCTCTGCCTAGACTAACAGAAACAGAACATGCTATATCTTTCCTCTACTTGTAATCCAATTTACAGCCCAGTGCTGAAGCACTAGTGTGAACGCTGCAAGTGCTGCATTTCTGACAAGAACCACCAGGAAACACTCACCCCTAAGAATTTTCTCCAAACAGATTACTCACTGAGGAGGTCTGGAGCCAGTGTTCCAAGGAACAGTGCCTCAGCTCACAGGCACACTCAGGTAGGGGAGGGACAGGCAGCACTCACCAACCCGGGGTGATGAATTAGGAGATGCAACTTCTGTTGTCAGGGCAGTGCTAGCACAGCTGCAGTACAGACTGGTGCTACATGATCTTGCCCACTGTTTCTGACCTGTCCTGGACTCCTTTAGAGCAGACACTCAGCAGCGTTCAGCCAGGCGAGGTGAAGGTAACGTAGGCAGCTGATGGAATAATTAGGGTTTTCCAGCTCATGCTACCAAACTGCGGCGCTTGGCAACTAAAATCCTCCTGGGCTATAACTGCAGCTTTACTTCTATAAGCTTTCTTCTTTTCATCTTGAGGACAGAAGACCTTAGCATTCTGTAGCAAGTCTTGATGTTTATCCCCCAAAGGCTCACTCCATTAGCAAAAGAAAGCTGCCCATATAAAAGTAATGAAAACTGAAAAGATATGTGAAACAGTCACACCATCTGCTCTGATTCACGAGCTTGTACAGCATCCTCATTGCTCCTGCATGCCAGTCATTTCATCTCATCTCATCAACTCACAAGCTTCTCAGCACAGGAAATCAGGCCAGTGACAAACACTCTGGGTTAAAAGCAAGCCTGTTTTTAAGTGACATTTAAGGAAGAATCAAACCAGTAATTTAATTACCCTCAAGGTATTTGCTTTTCAAGTGATCAAATTTAAATTATCCCCAAATCCCTCTCCCTTTAGCTCTTCTTCACATAGTGATTTTGATGTCAAATTCCAGCTGAGATACAAACCCTCGTAACAGAAAAGTATGAGAAGTAAACAGACACAACCTCAATTATACCAGCTACAAGACATCTACAATTAGTGTCTAATGGGCGAACACAAAAACTAAGAAACAGAGCATACAAATGAACATACTAAGATTAAATTGTTTTCACAAAGCACGTGTTTAAATCCAGTCAGCTTCCAACAGAGCTGTTGTATTGCTAAAGTAAATACATGCACACACAGAGCATACTTTAAAAATAAAGAACAATTTTCCTTGGTTGCTGCCTATTTGCAGTTCATACCCAGCCCCTTCATTTGATCCAATCATTCACTTACCTTGCTGATTCAAAATAAAATAAAAGGTTAAATTGTAAAGGAAATGTATAGAATTAATAGAAAATGACAGAATACAATAGCTTGTTCTCATAGAAAATACAAGTCCTGAAGGATTCCTAATCTTGTTAAAGGTTCACCAGATAACGAACTTTTGCTATGGAAATTATTAACATATTGTTGCTGTCCCATCTCAGGTATCGGGGAAAGCAATGTTAAAGGCACCAAGAGTATCCCGTTCCATGGCAGCACTAGGATGAGAAATCAGGTAAAGTTGAAGGCATGTTTTGAAGGGGGAAAAAAAATGCAAACAGCTACTAAAAATTCAAAAAGCAAAAAACAGCAGAAGCCAATGAATGTAAAAGCCAAAAATGCAGAAATCCTGTCGGCTTCCAGGAGTATCCCTCAACAGAAATTCTTTAGTTCACTGCCACAGTGCATCTTTTCCCTTTCTCAGGCAGTACCAAGTACAGTTAAAACTTCATCCTTCTCTTCAGTTGTGACTCAACAGAAAATATTGTACTTCAGAGGCAGAGAGAAAGCTGTGCAGCTACTGCTACTTTACTCCTCCTCGTCAGCTGCTGACTGCGTAGCTCCTCACACACAGCCTCCCGCTCCACTCGCGCACCAACGCTCCTCGCCTCGAGATGATTCTCCCCGTTATTATCCATTCAGAAGGAAATACGAACTGATGAAGCCAATCTGACTAAAGACAAAACGCACTCCTTCAGCATTACGAGAGCAGGCAGTACAGCGCAGCGAGCAGATCCGTGCTGGAAAAGCGCTCTGCCTGACTCCTGGCATCCTGCAGGACTGCGGAGCAGAGGAAAAAAGCCCGGGACTCAACATAATTAACCAGCTCCAAGACAATTCTTCACGCCACTCTGATATAGATGAGCTTTTTTAACATCTCCTGTTCACCCCCAGACTAACCCACAAGATTCAGCAATGCCCTTGCTGAAATGAATCGTATCCAGTTTCCAAGGAAGACTAGTACCAGTTCTGCTTACGAGTGTGAGGGACTGCATTGATCTTGCATTTCCCAAAAATAAAAGTCACACTGTTACATAAAAGAATGACCGCAGAAGTGTTGTGCACAGAATCAGATCCACTCACGTTGTACCAACACTTCTCTCCTGGGAGTGAGCAGCAGTAGGCACACATCCTGCAAGAAGTGCCTGAATTAAAGGCACCATTTACTCGCCCCACAAGCTGCTCCAGGGGCATCCAACACACTGTGCTAAGAAAATCTTCCTGGACAGTTGGTCCACGTTCACATCCTCCTTTTCACAAATGCCCCCTCCATCCTGTCTCCCTTCTTCATGCACCCAACACAAGCACCCACCTCCTTCCCAAATGCTGTTGCTCTGCCTTTAGCACCAAAGGTACTCTATGGGAGCTGTGCACACTTCCTGGTTTTGCTCAAGGACAACTCACTGCATCTTTCAAAACAAAGTCTTTTCACAGTGTGGGGTGGGATTTTGAAGAGGCCTATATGACTTAGCTGTGGAAATGCCACTATCCTCCCATCTGCTCAAATACCTCCTACCTCCTCGTGAGCCAGCCTTGCTGTGAATGATACCTCCCCCCCACAATCTCTTACCTACACCAGTAACAACATTTATTCACCACTTCCTCCACAAGCATCACTGTGCTCCCAGCCCTGCCCTCGCTGCATGGGATATTCTGCTGGCACCTTCTACCCTCTGGTCCCACCGCTCCATCCCAGCACCTTGCTGAAGCATCAGCCGACATCAGCCAGGCTGGTGTCCCTATCAGCTCGTTTGTTTGATGGACGTAAGCACAAATTTTGCATACAGATAGACTAATGCCATGATTCACAATACTTTCTTCGTCTCATCAGCACCGCTGGTGCATAGTACCCCTTTGCTCTTTCCACATGCAGCCACAGCACTGCTCCTTGCAGCCAGGCACAGAAATCAGGCCACCGGCCTCCTTTCTGACCCCCTGTAAGGCTGGTGCTCCTCTGTGGTCACTCATATCCTCCAATCCCCAGAAAACCCTCCCTCTTCTTGGTCTTTCCCTTGCTGCAGGGACAGGGACCATAGGTCAGGATTTTCAGAAGTGCTTTAGCTTTAAATTATTTTAAGAGTCTGACCCCGAATTTCTCATTATATGTTTGCACCCTGCCAGGAGAACAGGGCTGCTACCCAACTGAGGGCACAGAGTTCCACTGCAATAGAAATTATTGCTACTAAACACACCAATTATAGCACTTGAGCTCAGAGCCGAAGCTCTGTATCAAATTCATCCACATAAGGATGAAGACTGCTCAACTGAGAAAATAAAAATGCAATCCAGGATTTGTGCAGCACTTAGCATCTTCAAAGCTCTACATATGAATAAGACAAAAAAGATCTTGCCAGGGGTCTCTCTCACAGCAATAGTTTTAAAAAATATTAAGCACCTGTCAGACAACACCTTCTAATTCACGTCAACTCTATGTAGCACCTGGAGCATCCATCAGACAGCCCCCCTGGCTTTTACATGTCTTACTTTTTCCCAAGATCCTAGTACAAGTGGAGCCAATGTAATCTTGCCATCACTGGCTCTGTCCTTCACATCTCTTCCTTCCTTGGTCTTTGCCCATCCCTGCAGCCATCAACACCAGACATTAGCACAAGCAAGACAAGAATGCACTGGAGCCAAACACAGTCCTCCAGCTGCAGCTGTTGAGACCCAAAGAGCCTGTGCAGATTTCCAAGCACTATCTCATAAAATCCTGGTACTCCCATGGCTACCTTCTAGGAACAGGACCAGAGAAAAAACACGGAAAAAGTGAGCAAGTCACATTAGAGAAAGAAGCAAGAGACATCGTTAACAGAGTAATGAAGTGCTGGAAAATGTCACAGCCCTCACCACAGCTCACAAGGAGCTGGAATGAAAAAAGTGGCTACGAAAAGACAAAAACACAGGTGCCCTCAGAAGCAAGGAAGGCTGCAGTTTTCGAACATTTAAAAACCCTTACCTAATGCATAGGAGATTGAGACAGGCTCTGTTTTTCAGTGATGTTTTGTTTACTGAAATAATAAAGATCATTCCGAACTGGGAAAAACAGGCACAACTTGAACAAAAAGAAGCCTGGGAGAAAGAGTGTGCTTTACCTTAAGGCTCAGAGTGCTGAGTTATTTGCCTTCTACTACAGAAATAAACTTCCACATAAAAATTTAAATACTTCTTACTGTGATTTTTTAATTCACCAACAGATTTTAATTTTAGGTTGAGCCAGCAGGGAATTACTAAAACTGATAAAGCCAGGCTCAGCTATATAGGTCAAATGCTTTGATGTCTGCGAGGTATATATTATCCTTTCTTCTTTTTTAATCCTCATTATCTATTTCATTCCAACTTCCTCTAAAGGACTGAATTACTGATAAAATTGTAAAAGTAAGCAATTCCCTCATGAGCACAAGTGGATTAACCAAAGGAAAATGAGCACGCTTCAAGCACAGGTCCTGCTCCTCCCTCTCTCACACTTGCACCCCTTCTCCCTGCAGGAGGACAAGCAAGAACACTTCCAGTGTCATGACTCTTGGGGAAGTACAAAACTGGTGGGTTAAGTAAATGCTTTATAATATTTGAATCTATTATATTAAAAAGTCATGATATCTATGGTATTTGAAAATATGATGAAATATCTATGATGTCTGAAAAGTCCTGGCAGTCAGGTAAAGTCCCTGGAGACTGGAAAAAGGGAAACATTGCACCCCTTTCTTAAAAAAGTAGCAAGAAGGACCTTGGGAACTACTGACCTGTCAGCCTCGCCTCGGTGCCTGGGAAGATCATGGAACAGATCCTCCTAGAAGCTATGCTAAGGCACATGGAAGACAAGGAGGTGATTTGAGACAGTGATCATGGCTTCACCAAGGGTAATTCCTGCCTGACCAACCTAGTGGCCTTCTATGATGGAGGGACCACATCAGTGGACAAGGGAAGAGCTACCGATGTTGTCTGTCTGGACTTCTGTAAGGCCTTTGACACAGTCCTCCACAGCATCCCTCTCTCAAAATGCGAACGAGATGGATTTGATGGGTGGACTTTTGGGTGGATGAGGAATTGGTTGGATGGTCACATCCAGAGGGTAGCAGTCAACAGCTCAATGTCCAGCTGGAGATCAGTGGTGAGTGGTGTCCCTCAGGGGTCCATACTGGGACCAGTACTCTCTAGTATCTTCATCAACGACATAGTGGGATTGAGTGCACCCTCAGCAAGTTTGCAGGTGACACCAGGCTGAGTGGTGCGGCTGATGTGCCCAAGGGACAGGATGCCATCCAGAGGGAGCTGGACAAGCTTGAGGAATGGGCCTGTGTGAACCTCATGAGGTTCAACAAGGCCAAGTGCAGGGTCCAGCCCCTGGGTCGAGGTAACCCCCAGTATCAATCCAGGCTGGGGGATGAAGGGATGGAGAGCAGCCCTGCCCAGAAGGAATTGGGGTACTGGGGGATGAAAAGCTGGACATGAGCCAGCAATATGCGCTCACAGCCCAGGCGGCCAACCACATCCTGGTCTGCATCCAAAGCAGCGTGGCCAGCAGGTCAAGGCAAGGGATTCTGCCCCTCTGCTCCGCTCTGCTGAGACCCCACCCGGAGTCCTGCATCCAGCTCTGGAGCCCTCAGCACAGGAAAGACATGGACCTGTTGGAGTGGGTCCAGAGGAGGCCACAACAATGATCAGAGGGATGGAACACCTCTCCTCTGAGGACAGGCTGAGAGAGTTGGGATTGCAAAGACTGGAGAAGAGAAGGCTCTAGGGAGACCTTATTGCAGCCTGCCA
Source organism: Phaethon aethereus (assembly GCF_964289735.1). NCBI lineage: Eukaryota > Metazoa > Chordata > Aves > Phaethontiformes > Phaethontidae > Phaethon > Phaethon aethereus. The sequence goes on along the minus strand of NC_138577.1, from coordinate 12,230,116 downwards.
GTACTTAAAGGGGGCTTATAAGAAAGATGAGGATAGACTTTTTAGCAGGGCCTGATGCAACAGGACAAGGGGCAGCAGGTTTAAACTAAAAGAGGGTGGATTTTGACTAGATATAAGGAAGAGGTTTTTCATGATGAGGGTGGTGAAACACTGGCACAGGTTTCCCAGAGAAGTGGTAGAATGCCCCGTCCCTCAAAACATTCCAGGTCAGGTTGGACGGGGCTCTGAGCAACCTGGTCTAATTGAAGCTATCCCTGCTCATGGCAGGGAGATTGGACTAGATGACCTTTAAAGTCCCTTCCAGCCCAACCTGTTCGATGATTCCATGACATTAGAAGATAAGGATGTTACATATAGGGATTAAACAAAGAGAGAGAGAAAAAAAAGTCAAGAGGGAAGAGGGAAAACTCAATAGAGAGTGTTTGTCTGGAACAGTAGGGATAAATTCTGTCCAACCCACACTCAGGTTTACTTCATCTCACAAATGGCCTCAGACATCTCTGACCCCAGATCTCAAAAACAAATTTTTAGTTTGTTTCACTGGAAGAAAAATAAGAACCACCTGTCCCAAATGAAACTGCTTGCTGCGTCTCCCTAAAGCAGAATTCTCAGTAAACTCCATTTCAGAGCTGCATTAGACCTTAGAAGTTCAAATACACAGTATAAAGTTCGTCAATTCATTCAGGAGTGAAAACGTGCCATTTCTGATCTTCTTGAAAGCCACAAGAAGATCAAATCAATCAGCAGTGTAAAGACAAAGTGTTATGGAAAGAACACTGACCTCCTCCTGTTTGACAGCTGTCCTCAAGGAATACCACACTTTGAGGAGCTGTGCATCAACACAACCTAAGCAGTGCTGCCAAGACAGACAATTGGAAGACAGAAGACTATATTCCAAGGCACTTAAAACTACCCCGTCAATGCAGTTTCTGTCATTACAATACTACCAGAACACACTTATAAAATATATGCTTAAGATGTTGCTTTCAGATGAAAGAACAAACTTCTTTAAGCAATGTGTCACTCAAGCACTGATTCTTTCTTCTTCCCCTTAGGAAAGAGTAAGGCAAGGTGCAAGGGCAACCTGCAAGCTCATAAGGGAATGAAGACACAGGTCCTTCCTACAGTACCCCGAGGACTTTGCAAACTGATAATGGCCAGACATTGGCCTTGAAACACTTGAAAAAGAGGAAGGAGACAATCTTCCCCAAAAGCTCTCCTCCTGGAAAAAGGTTCTTCCCTCCCATAAAAGAAAAAGGTGAATTATTTGGCTTGTAGAAAGGCAACAAGTATAGCACTGGCACATTGAAAAAACTGCTAAAGATCGGAGATGCTGGGACTGTTTACCTTCCAAAGACAAGCAATGTAAGTCCATCTGTTGTGAATACGTGAGATCAAACCACTGGCTGACTTGTCTTCATAAGAAAGAAGTATACACTCCATATATTAGCAATATTTGACTCTAAGGATGTCTGCTGAACCCTGAGAGATGAACATTTCTGAACTAATTGAAGGAAAGACTTTCACATAGCCTGGGAATAATGAATATTTGCAAGGCCAAGAATGCAGCAAGACTCAAGGAGTAGGATTTTTATAAGGTTAAGGAAAAAATGAGTTAACATAACATTAATGCTTTTGCAGGGCTACAAATCTTCACACTTCACAGTTGAGGCTGATTTTTATCAGGCAGGTATTGAGAAGAGACCTTATAGCTGCCTGCAGTGAGTCCTCGCGTGTTCTTCCCTCTAAGGCTACTGCTGCCACACCAGTCAAATACTCCTCCTGGGTCTAGAACAGATCTAGTTTGACATGGGAATTTTTAAGGTGCAAAATCCTTAAAGGGGTGTTGGTCATAAAGTTAGAAAAGCTCAGATTAAAATCGTCCTCCATTTGATTTGTTTATAGTCATCACTGTCACTCATAACAACAGGCAAAGCCTTTCCTAAGAGATGAGCTGAAGCAGCCCTTTAAATGCACAGGATAAGCCTGCTTGTCCCATTCTTATTTCCACATGGATGTTTGCTTGACGTTTGGGATACAAAATCAAATACTATCATCTCTGCAACCCAGCACTCCACAGAAGAGGCTATTTTATTCTTCATCCAGCTACTCCAGGACACAAACAAGCCTTACCTCCTGACAAGCTGCTGCCAAGATAGTGCCAACGCCACCCATCACAGCCCACACCACCCTTCAGAGTCAGACTTTAAAAGCAAAGCTGTTTCAGGTGACAGGCTCTGGGGTAGCATGCTGCCTCCTTGTGCCCCAGCAATTACAGACAGAAAAGCTTCTTTAAATGTACTCCTGAAAACAACTGAGTGCTCCCAGAGCTCTTGTCCTGGATTTTGGCTGCCCACCCAAAAGTGTGGAAGCTTTTCTCTAGCTGAACTGTCATTCTCCATTTTTAATCAAAAAGTACAAGTAGAAGACAGACTCTTAGCAAACCTGTGCTAACCAAAACTCATCTGATTCAAAAATTTTACCAATTGCATGCCCCTATTCCAGATACAACTATTATAGTGGCTTTTAGAGTCAGGTTGAATACCTTAGGTCAACAAGCAGCAAGGAAGCATTTATAGCAGAGAAAACTCTCCCTCTGCTGCTTCCTCCCTCAAATTACATCCCTCCCTCCTAATGGCATCCAAAACATAAGGACTTGGTAATTCATGAAATTGGAAAATTACAATCAATGTCTTAATTGCACATCTAATTAAATAATCAGCATCACCAAAATGCAAAGGCATCTGAGCACAGACATGTTCTGGAGGTGCAAAACCCTGAAGTTATACTCTCAATTAGAGCTGTAATTGCTTTTTTGATCAAGAAACCTGGGAAGGAAAATCACAGAATCACTAAGGCTGGAAAGGACCTTCAAGATCATCAAGTCCAACCATTAATTGTCCCCTAAACTGTGTCCTGAAGCACCACATCCACACGTTTTTTGAACACTTCAGTGACGGTGACTCCACCACCTCCCTGGGCAGCCTGTTCCAATGCCTGACCACCCTCTTGGTGAAGAAATTTTTCCTAATATCCAATCTAAACCTCCGGCGTAACTTGAGGCCATTTCCTCTCGTCCTATCGCTGGTTACTTGGGAGAAGAGACCAGCGCCCTCGTCACCACAACCCCCTTTCAGGTAGTTGTAGAGAGCGATAAGGTCTCCCCTCAGCCTCCTCCAGATTGAACAAGCCCAGTTCCCTCAGCCGCTCCTCATAAGACTTGTGCTCCAGACCCCTCACCAGCTTCATTGCCCTTCTCTGGACACGCTCCAGCACCTCAGCATTTGGAGTGAGGGGTCCAAAACTGAACACAGGATTCAAGGTGCGGCCTCACCAGTGCTAAGTACAGGGGCACGATCACCTCCCTACTCCTGCTGGCCACGCTAGTGCTGATACAGGCCAGGATGCTGTTGGCCTTCTTGGCCACCTGGGCACACTGCCGGCTCATATTCAGCTGGGTGTCAGCCAGCACCCCCAGGTCCCTTTCCGCCGGGCAGCTCTCCAGCCACCCCTCCCCAAGCCTGTAGCATTGCATGGGGTTGTTGTGACCCAGGTGCAGGACCCTGCACTTGGCCTTATTAAACCTCATACAGTTGACCTCAGCCCATTGATCCAGCCTGTCCAGATCCCTCTGCAGAGCCCTCCTACCCTCCAGCAGATCAGCACTCCCACTCAGCTTGGTGTCATCTGCAAACTTACTGAGGGAGCACTCGATCCCCTCATCCAGGTCATCAATAAAGATACTGAGTAAGACTGGCCCCAGAACCGAGCCCTGGGGAACACCGCTTGTGACCAGCCACCAGCCGGATTTAACGCCATTCACCATCCAGCCAGTTCTTTACCCAACAAGGAGTAAACCTGTCTAAGCCACGAGCCGCCAGTTTCTCCAGGAGAATGCTGTGGGAGACGCTGTCAAAGGCTTTACTAAAGTCCAGGTAGACAACATCCACAGTCTTTCCCTCATCCACTAAGCGGGTCACCTGGTCATACAAGGAGACCAGGTTGGTCAAGCAGGACCTGCCTTTCATGAACCCATGCTGGCTGGGCCTGATCCCTCGGTTGTCCTGCACATGCCCTGTGAGCACTCTCAAGACGAACCGCTCCATGATCTTCCCCGGTACGGAGGTCAGGCTGAAAGGCCTGTAGTTCCCAGGATCCTCCTTCCAGCCTTTCTTGTAGATGGGTGTCACACTGGCAAGCCTCCAGTCTTCTGGGACCTCCCCTGTTAACCACGACTGCTGATAAATGATGGAGAGTGGCTTGGCAAGCTCTTCCGCCAGCTCTCTCGGCACTCTCAGGTGGATCCCACCAGGACCCGTAGACTTATGGGTGTCCAGGTGGCTTAACAGGTCCTTAACTGCTTCCTCCTGGATTATGGGCGGGTTATTGTGCTCTCCATCCCCATCTTCCAGCTCAGGGGGCTGAATACCCTGCGGATACCTGGACTGGCTATTAAAGACTGAGGCAAAGAAGGCATTAAGTACCTCAGCCTTGTCCTCAACCTTGGAGACAATGTTCCCTGCCATACCCAGTAAGGGATGGAGATTCTCCTTGCCTCTCTTTCTGTTGTTAATATATTTGTAGAAGCATTTTTTATTATCCTTTACAAATGTGGCCAGACTGAGCTCTAGCTGGGCTTTTGCCTTTCTAATTTTGTCCCTGCTTGACCTAACGAGATCCTTGTACTCTTCATGAGTTGCCTGCCCCTTCTTCCAGAGGTGATAAACTCTCCTCTTTTCCCTGAGTCCCAGCAAAATCTCCCTGTTCAGCCAGGCCGGTCGCCTTCCCCCCCAGCTCTTCTTACGGCACATGAGGACCGCCTGCTCCTGCGCCTTTAAGATTTCCTTCTTGAAGGCTGTCCAGCCTTCCTGGACCCCTTTGTCCTTCAGGACTGTCTCCCAAGGGACTCTCTCAACCAGTGACCTGAACTGGCCAAAGTCTGCCCTCCGGAAGTCCATGGTAGCAGTTTTGCTGACCCCTCTCCTTACGCTGCTCACAATTGAAAAGTTGCAGATGCTGTGAAATGCAGACCTCAAGTAGATACAACAGCCTTCAAACATGGAAAGCTAGGTTACACATCTGGAAAAGCTTTTAATCGTTAAGTATAAGTGAGCATGGTTTGTCTAGGGAAGCTACAAAATCTCTGTCCCAGAAGGTTTTAACAAAAGGGTCTACATGCATTTTTCAGGGATGTTTTTGAGGAAGATAGATGGTCTAGTTAATCTCTTCACACACTGCCCAGGTCCTGGTTTTACTGCTTCATACCTACATCATTCCAGAACCTATCTCAGATAGGAAACTACATGGTAACACCATATACCTGCTAATAGGCATGAAAGTGCATGACTCCCCATGGATGGCCTGCATGACAACCCAGCTGCCCTTAACACCAGGGCTTAGTTGAAACATGTTTTCCTACCTGAGGTTGACAGTGAGAACAGGGAGATGGTCTCTTACAAAACTGTTCATGCATTCTGCAAAAGGTAGGTCCAACACATAAGGGTTTGGCTACAGTAATTCAGCACCTTGATCCTACAAGGTAGCACCCCATATGAACTTAAAGACCATTCCTTCTCTGATTGGAGGTAAACCCCCTTTTCAGCGAGAAGAGAGGGTGTTCTACTGCTCACTGAACAAGGAACTATTTAATATTGTTTCCTTCATGTTACCCAAAGCATGACTACATGCATTATTTATTGTATCACAGCCAGGCCCTACATTACATGCTGTTACATCACTGTTACATGCAATGGGCTAAGGAGTGTTCTTTGCACTCATCACTGTATTACTCAAGTAATTCAAGCATTAATTGGTGGTTTCATAGTACACCTGTGAAGTGACAAAGTCCTCATTACAACTGAAGAATGAGGGCAGAGTCAGGTCAAGACCTTCTTCTCTGTTTGGACAGCCAAGATTAACAAAACGCTGATTTTTTCAGAGTACTTAAGTTTGGAGCGTATCAAAATCTATGAAGTCTGGCTTCCAGCTACTTCACTTACTGCTCTGATGTCTCATTTCCAGAATCTTACATCAAATAAAAAGAAATCAATTCATGGATCACAGGGAGAGGCAACAGAAAAACCCTTTTCAAAAACCACCATGGCTTGTCCAGCCTCATCTAACGGCATGGCAGAGGAATAACTAATAACCATATGGAGCAATGCCCAGCTACCTCTGCTGACAAATTTATTCCTCTGCAGGCACCTTCTTCCTCATTTGCTACAAGTGTACCAACTTCTGAAAAGCAGGGAAAGAATCTTTTTTACTACCCTACATTTGTCTTTATGACTGTTGGCTTAAATAATATGCTTTTCTCTGTAGGTAGCATTAATTTCATATATTTATATTCCCTGCAGAAGGCAGTTGATTGATGAATAAAAATACCCCACAAAAACTTGTTATGGACCACATATAAACCTCTGTCAGTCTCTGAGGACACTGTTAGTGTAGGCACTGATCAAGAAAAAAAGGGCACTGCCACACCGTGGCTCTGACAAAGCTAACTCCAGGAATCACACCCATATTGATAAGCCCAGACACAGCTTTCACACCTCCAGTAATGGCACATGACAGGCTCCACAAATGGGCCTGAATTAACTGCGTCCAGAAACTCAGTCAGTCTGGTCCCCTGATCAGGAGGGACGGGAAGGAAATTTAATGCAAAAAATTAAAATAACTGGATTTAGACAGTCTCTGCAAGGGGATAAAAATTGCACTACAAACTAGGCTTTGATTAGATAGCGAACCTCAGTCAAGCGCCTGAGAGGCCAATCAACCCCTTTGGCAAGCCTGTGATGGGAGGGACAAGCAGTTTGGCCGAAACACACCCAAATACCGAGCAGGAATGGCGGGGGGATCATTCCAGCAGCTGCTGCCTCTGCTCTGTGCTCTCAGGTCACAGAAGGCACTCCACTTTCAACCAAAACTGGAGAGTGGTGAATGTAAAGACAGGATGAAAAAGGAGTAATTCTAGCAGCTGTACACAGTTGTATATTAACTAGCTATTACTACTGCATGCTAAAAATAGAACAACTTAATTAGGATGAGTAACATGTATCCATGTCACACAAATATGAAGGAGAGTTATACTTCCTGTAAATTTAGTTCCTTAAATTAGGCATAACAAAATTCAGAGAAATACACCAGCCAATCTATAGATACTTGTGTAGACAAAACTGGATCCTTCAAGAACCCATTATATCATAAGCTAAGATACCACAAAAACACTTGCATGCATTCCAATCTGCTGCACTAACATGATACACTTAATAAAAATAGAAAAATTTAAATAAATTTCAATAAGATTTAGCACTCTCAGTTTCTCAATAACAGTTTCTCAAAATACAAGGTGAATATTGACTCATTAACAAGAATAAAAACCAGATGGAAACATGGTTAAAATAAACTGATCTTTTACATAAAGCAATGTCTATTTGTACTTCATATATTCTTGTACATAACAACTTGGAGAATTAACCCAAGTGAGGCTAAATAACCTCACCTAATAGTTCAAGGCTAACCCAAGTGAGGCTAAATAACCTCACCCAATAGTTCAAGGCTAAATCTAAATTCCCTTCTAGATGGATAGTTCTGTGATCTCCTTTTTAGTACACATCACTGAATTTGTCTTGATATTCTCTGTTGCTTTCCAAGCTCCCCTGAACAATAATTTTCCAGTGTTAGCTTTCAAAAACTTTTAAGGAGTATAGATTCAATTGTACTTTAAGTAAGCAACTGAAATCCCATAGGAAATTTTAAAAATCCTGTTTAAGAACAAACCTGTTTACAAACTACACCATATTTTCTGAAACTGTTACCACATGAACATTTGTCAGAAAACAAAATTATATCTATGACAAGTTCATTTCCAGGCACTAGTCACTAATAACTACCATTCTTCAAGAAACCCCTCACAAGTCTAGCACCCTCAGTATCTACTGTGCAACTGCACGGAAAAGCTAGCATCCAAGAGGGGCTGCAATATGATTTTCACAATTTTACTTCAGTGACAGCATCTAAGGAGCAAGTACCTCTCCCACGCACCTCTGGTTGTGCTCCGAAACCCACAGGGACCTGCAACTCAGCACAGCTTGGCAGCAAAGGCAGGCAGGTGGGCAGCGTGAACACGGGGAGGCCACGCTACGAAAATAGTTACAGAGGCTGTGGTTTCCACGGACGTTTCTCATAGCCTACTTAGAGGCTTCCTGGATGATGAAGTCCCATTCTTTGCTCCCACAGGTGACTATCATATAATAGCTTTCATAAACAGACACACTTTTAGATTAATTAGAAACAGAAAGGGCAAAGAAACCCATTTGGAAGCTGTTCACTAACAATCAGAAACACCGCTTTCTGATTTCTAGCCTGGGTTTGTTCATAACCAGCTTATACCCTTCTGTTCGTGAGCTAACATTAACCTTTAGCTTTAATAGCTGTAAACTTGCCAATATTTACTCCCATGCTCTGTTAGTACATGGCAGCAACATCCGCTCTCAGCTCCCAGTCTGCTAAGCTGAGCCATACTTGTTTGGTCTCATTTCACACGTCCTCAGCACCTCTCCTCCCAGGACTGCCCCAGTGTCCCCTCTCCCACTTCTATAACCTATTCTCTGATTTTTGCAATAGTCCCCATCTTCTCCAAATCATTTGCTCGTTTCCTAGATGGCATATTAGAAATATTACGGAAATGCAGGCAGGCAGGACCTACTGCCTATCTGGTCTGTCAGTGTAGTACAGGGTATAGAGCAGCATGCAATTAGTGTTTTTACTAATTTCCCATTTGCCAGGCAGTAACACTTTCTTTATGAATTATTTGTACAGCCTCACACACTAGCAAGGGCAGACTAAATGAGCCTATAGTTACCCAAAACAGCCCTTCCTTCTCTCTTCCTGATGCAATGCATGGTAGTGGCTTAAACAGGATCATCCTGATTTTAACAGAATACTCCCATAGGCCAGAGAGTAGAATCAGTGCTCACCTGGTACCTCACCATCCTCAAAGACTGAAGGTACAAGCTAAGCTGTACAACAAGACTCACTGCCTATGGCACACCAGTAGATCAGCAGTCAGATTTATCACAGCCCTTGCAGCATCTGGTACCTGCATGCTTGAGCAACAGATGAAAATCGCAAGCTACATTTGTGATTTCACCCCAGCTTTATGCCTAAATTATCTTCAGTTTCATACCATAGGAAGGATGAAGCTGTCAACGCACTCCCTCCAGAACAGATATCAAATATCTTGATGTTCTCAAGAGCCTTTCAGCAGGGGATGCACGTTACAAGCCCCACTCACAGGCTGCCAGGAAAGGCTGCAGGCATCTCCTTACAGATTCAAAAGCCAAGGAGAGGTAGAATTGGTCCAACCTTCACCAAGTATGGGTTTCAAATGAAACTGAAAGGGAACAACCAAAAAGCCCTTTTTTGGAAGTGCCAGTGATTAACCATCACAGCAATGGATGGTTAACACACAGCTTGATCCAGATCCTTGATCCAGGCTCCTCTGATCAGTCTTTCACAATGTCACAAAATTGTTCAGACTCTAAATACAAGCTGACAGTAGACAATTTCCCGGTGGCCATGATATGGCTTAGAAATCCTGTTTGGTTACCAAGAAAGGAGTCTGGATGACAAGAAAGTCCTCCTATCACCTGGCTTGTATCACCTATCACTAGAACTACCTCCTAAACGACAGCATTCATTTGCTGTACCACAAGACCTTCAGTGGCTTGAATTCAGTAAATCATTGCCATTAAGATGTGCAGAAAATAAAAATGCTACTGTTTTACATACTACGTAGCACCAGCCTGAACTGAAGCTCTGCTGTCTTCAGGCATTACATTAAGCACTCTTAACAGCATCTTGACTTCCAAATGCAACTTTTACAACAGGGGGGGAGCAATCATCTTACTTAAATTCAGATGCACAGTAATAGAAGATTCTAGTTACAACAGCCCTTAGACAACTCCAAAAATTACCTGAAGAAGCATGCAAGGCAACCCTGCCCTACATCTAAACTTGTGTAACTATGCAGTTTGGAAAAAAAGAAACAAGTGAAAGCAAAACAACACTAAAAGACAAAACTGACATGTACCAAACCCCTTTTTCTGACCTACTGCCTTTTTCTGTGAAGTCATTATATTATTCAAAGCATTTGCTAACATTGCACGGATAGTTAATGCTTCATTTATGATACTCTCAGCCAGTACTGGTTAGCTCATGTTTTCCCCAACTCTTGTGCTTGGTAAGCCAAAGCCCACTGCTATCTCTCCAGTGCAGCATTTCTTGTACAGATTGCTTCAGCAATACACAACACTGGGAAATATCCCCTCCTCCCACACAGAGCCTTAAAAATAAGAGTGTGAAGTCTGGCTCTCCCAACAGCCAATGCTATTTTTAAAGGGCTGTGTATGTGGCAGGTAGGAGTCCCCCCACCCACCTCTCCCACTGTACCCCTATTCTGAGCAGGAGAAACTGACTTACTCCACTCCAGATGAAGTGCTCTCAATTTCTACTGATCAGCACCATGTGCAAGTGGCAGGTTTAAGTGGCCAGGACACTGCAGGTTTCTGTGCCCCACTCCGCATCAGATACAAGCCTCTATCAACAGAGCACACTGCTGTAATTCCTTCTGCCATTACATCCCCAAAACAAGGTGCAAAGAGGGGAGTATTGCATAGGGTGGCAACAGTTGCCCCTGCTCCGACATTCTCAGTATTATTCTACAGCCTTTGGTATATACTATTTAGAGGACTCGGCCCGTTCTCCAAACAGACCTGTGTTCCATTTTTCCTGAAAGCTTCAGACAGCTGCTGCAGCAGCTCAACAAAATATACGGAAAAGTCTTGGTACAAATGTGAATGCAAGCTGGGTAGCATCAGACAGGGGAAAAGAGCTTACTGTAGTTCATCCTTGTTCAGAGGTGCCCTGTGCACATGCATAGTTCCTTCAGCCTGCAACATGCAAGTGTCTTTCTGGACATAACAAACGCAGAAATTGCCGTGACCAGATTGCCCAAGAGAAACGATGCTAGAGACAAAAAGGCAGCAATTCTGGGTCTGTAGTCTAAGTGGGAATCTAGGAGCTGTGCAAGACATAGGTCAGCTATCCACATCACGAGCCCACTGTTGCCACCCACATCTTGCTCTCTGATCAGCACAAGTAAACTTCCATGCAAGAGGAAGAAAGGTGACTAAGAACTCTTCCTTCAGAAAACACCAGCTTGTCAGAATCAAAATCTGGTTTACAGGATCACGATGAATTTGAACAGGAATATTTTTCTGGTGTAGGATGTCCAAACATGGAAGGGAGTACACTGAAGAGTCATTCCCTAGAAGAGTGCTACAGCTTAGCAGTCAATGCAGTTTTCTAAATCATGGGAAACCTAGGTTAAAATCTCAGTGTTGCCCAGTTCAGATCAGGAACTAGAGTCCTATTCCGCCCTTATTCTAGCTTAAAGTGCTGGCTCTTCCACAGAGAGGTCTCCCATCTGTCATATCCCAGTCAATCTCAAAAAGTCAAAACCAGGAAGTCTAACACCACACCGCCCCAAAAAAAAAACCCCACACTGCAAAAGCAGCAGCCACCTACCATCCAGCTTCACTCCAGGAGTCAAATACTCAAACACACAGCGTTTCAAGTAAAAAAAAATTAAATGCAATAGCAGACTATTTACATGCATACTAGTACTGTCATTATGACATTACAAGTCAGAGAAGAGAAGCATACAGTTCAGCCAAACTGGATTACTTGAACTTAATGTGCAGTGCTGGCACAAAGTAAGACATTGTGGAACATCCAACGTTTGTAAACCATATCCCAGATGTTGCACAAACAGCTTCCCTTTCTTTTTAAGGAAATCAGTGGAATAAACCTTGGAAGAAAAGTAAAGTACACTTGGATTCCCATTCAAAGGTTTCATAAGAATTTTAACTTATACAAGTGTAGAGTTTAAAATACAAAACTAGAGATGCAAAGCTACAGTCCTAAATACTACTATGGATCAGGAAAAGAAATAACATGTCAGGATTCTTTGCCTTCTTGTGGAGGCCACCCCTGGTCTTGGTCAGGAAGCTTGCAGTGGAAAAGTAAAATAGCACTATAGGAAAGTTCATTATCCACTCTGCAAACTCCTGTTACGACTAAGAAAACTCCCCAAGTCTGGGTTTTTTTTAACCAGCAACAGCAAGGTATGGAGGAACTCTGTTGTCACTGAAGGGGACAGACATCCTGTGTGCTGGGGAATACAGACCATCAACAGCAAAACTGGTTTTTAGCAGAGGTGAACAGAAGTAGAGTGTGAGTACATTGGTATGTTCAGAGAAGCTTGCAGAAAATCCTGTTAGCAACTGAACAGGCTCCTAGCTGCTGTGGTCATTATGAGAAAAGCATTCCTCACCAGCATGTTTCTCCACAAAAGAGCATTTCTCGTAATTTTGGCATAACTACTCTAAAAAGGTCAAGTCTGCTGATTTCTCTCACTGGAGATAAGGTTATGAAAAAGCTACTAAAACATCAACAACAGCAGCTAATGAAGCCACAACACTATTTTCTTGTGGGTACATACAAATAAATATCTCTTTTCTGTAACATAACTGTTAACAATCATCATAAACCAGGTTAAAAAATGACACTAGGTCTCAGAGAATCTCAGTAAGGATAAATAGACGTGCGTTTTCTTCCAAACAGATGTGAATATGCAGGTATTTAAGACACTCAGAGATGAAGAAAACTTCTCCTCCGAGTACAGCATGTCAGCTGAATATTCCCTTGCATAGAGGCAACGAGAGTTTAAAAAGGGTAGAAACCACTTTTTAAAAGGGGTAGCAAGGAGGACCCTGAGAACTACCGACCTGTCAGCCTCACTTCTGTGCCTCGGAAGACCATGGCACAGATCCTCCTAGAAGCTATGGTACGGCACATGGAGGACAAAGAGGTGATTCAAGACAGCCAGCATGGCTTCACCAAGGGCAAGTCCTGCCTGACCAACCCCGTGGCCTTCTGTGATGGAGGGACCACATCAGTGGGCAAGGGAAGAGCTACAGATGTCGTCTATCTGGACTTCTGTAAGGGCTTTGACATGGTCCCCCACAACACCCTTCTCTCTAAATTGGAGAGAGATGGATTTGATGGAGTGACTGTTTGGTGGATGAGGAATGGGTTGGACAGTTGCATCCAGAGGGTAGTGGCCACAGGCTCAATGTCCAGATGGAGATCGGTGACAAGCAGTGTCCCTCAGGGGTCCGTACTGGGACCAGTACTCTTTAATATCTTCATCAATGACACAGACAGTGGGATTGAGTGCACCCTCAGCAAGTTTGCAGGTGACACCAGGCTGAGTGGTGCGGCTGACGTGCCCAAGGGACAGGATGCCATCCAGAGGGAGCTGGACAAGCTTGAGGAATGGGCCTGCGTGAACCTCATGAGGTTCAACAAGGCCAAGTGCAGGGTCCTGCCCCTGGGTCGAGGTAACCCCCAGTATCAATCAACCCTCATCCCTGCGACATTTGATCAGAAATGCTGGTATTTTGGTGGAAGTTAAAGATAACCTTCATAAATACAACAGGTAGGAAAGAAGGAAGACATTTAACTGGAGATGCAGTCTTTTTTGTATGAAGAGAAGTTTCTAGTAACTCTCTGTTAGAGTCACAGTGCTTCAGTTTGCTTATTTGCCACTGTGTGGGAGGCTTTGAAAATGCAGAGCTTACTCATCTTCACGGGACTGATAAAAAGACACCTAGGCAACAAAGCTTAAGGGAAATAAAATGCTGAAAGTAAACTATTGTATGGACATGAGAGGTGGAAAGGGACAGTTTCTCATCTTTTGGTGACTGGCTCAAAGCAGGCATGTCCTCCATTAGTCATCTGGGCTGGCGTGCAGTACATGGTTTTACTGATCAGAGGGCCTGGATTCAGATGGGGAGAGTGGAGTCAGGCAGATAACTTACAATCAAACTAGCAAACAAAACTGGCACCAGCTAGTGCCTTGCTGGTCTCCTCACTAGCAGCAGAAGTCCAGAGAGGACTCTTCAGGGCATCCCACAGCTATGTAAGAGGGAAGAGTGGTAGTTTGCACCAACTGCTTTCTTTCTCAAAATAAAAACCAAAGTCGAAACACTGCTCCAATGACTTTGGTTTTCAAATGAAAACAAGTAAATTGATGTATTTAATTTCCTGACATAAAAGAGGAAAATGATGCATAAGACTTTTTACCCTGTAAACCAATTCAATATAAGTGATAAAACCGCAGACGCCACACCCTCTTGCAATGCTTAAATATACTTGAAGGAATTGGTAAGAGTTAATTTGATGATTTGACTGAATTTTTGCTTTTCTCCAGTCTGCCAATTCTTCTGTATTATACAAACTCAGATTCAAATTTGTCTGATTTTAAAAGTCACACAGCTGTGTCCCTAGCTGAAGGCTATTTCAGTTAAAGAGCGCTGCGAGTTGAAGATGCAATAGCTGTGTGTTTGTTCTTCTGGAAAAGAAGCTGCCACAGAGGGACTGCAGCAGACAAGCTATCAATTAATCCCTCTTTGTAGACAAAGTTCTAAGTGTGAAGGTGAGAATTATTGAGTCATTCCTCTCAGGGCTGAAAACCCTGGTTTGGTTCTGGCATAATTAAGTTTCTTCTTCACAAACTGAGAAAGAGAATAAGGAAAACAGCAGAAGTGAAGAAAAAAACTGTGCATGCTACCACAAAGCTTTTTTAACGTGCACAGTTACAAATTTCTGTGCCATTTTATAACTGTCAAGTCTTAATTAAAATACTGCATTTCTCTGACTCATGGTGCTGTAGGATGCATGTATATTATTCACATGAATATTAATCTCTTCCCAGGTAGGAGGCTGAATTGCTCAGGGGATTTATAATCACATCACATATGGAAACTTCTTGAGTGTCTTTTTTTCCCTTCCCTTCCCTTCCCAATTTCAGCCAGATCATGAACAATTAAGAGTCATAAGAACCATTTCAGTGGTCTATGTGACAGGAATCCAGCAGTTTGGATCCATGTGCTGGAGCTCCACACGTATTAATGAAATTATATTGCACATTGAGGAAGGGGAACATGGAAAAGAGCCGGAGGCATTGCTTTGAACATTAAGGACATAATCAGCTGAAACAAAAGAGAAGGATAGTCCTCTTGAAAGCTTCTAAGTAATGACAGGAGATGGCAAGATGTTAATAAAGTGATCAGAGAAATGAGACGTGACCTTTTCTAACTACCAACAGAATCAACTGGTGAGACTACCATCACAGGGACCTTTAAAATCATGATATTTATCACTGACTTTCAAAGAAGATCTAGGAATGAGCTGACGATGTACAAGGTGCAGAAAGCAATGAGCAGAGATGCTCTTCTAGACTTGAGCAGAAGTACAGAGAGAAATGAGGATGCAAATGCATCTGAGAAAACTGTGGCATTTTTCCTCATTCCTTAGAAGGAAAGGAATTAGACAAGTTACAAAAAAACTATGTAATCCAAGAACACAAACTAATACAAAACTCAGAAAATCAGTAGCTAGAGCTCATGAAAAACGGATTTAAAGGACCAGGGGGTTCAGGAAGCTGTTAACAGTTATTGAAACAGTATTAACAGAAAAAAATTACAAGCCATCCCAGTGAAAAGGAAGGAAAGAATATACAATGAGAGACTTGTCCCCCTCCTCAGAAGACTTGAGCCTTCAACTACAGAGATCTTCTTGAGGAAGATTCTAGGGACAAGCGTGATTGCACAGGAAAGAAATCAACAGGCTGAAGCACAAAATTAAACACCTAGCAACGAACACAGAATATGACAAAAAATACATGGCTGCTGCTCATAGGAAGACAAAGTTATCATGAGGTGGCATTAAGAAGGCTGGAACATTTGATGCCTTCATTGCTTCAAGTCTTCACTGACAGGGACAACTGCAGTCAGGTAGCTGACAGAATTAATATTGTCTTTTTAAAACAGGAAGAAAGAAGTTTAGCAGGTTATAAAAAACCTGGCTGCAGTAAAGAAAAACAAATTTGAAAGCAAACAGATAAGGTAGTTATTTCTAAGTCATCTGGCCCTGAAAAATCTTTATCCTCAGACACCAGGTTGCAACAGTGACAATCATAAAGCGCTAAGAACTTGAAAAACAGGCAATGCACTTGAAGATTTGAAACGAGCAGAGCAAACATTTATGCTTAAAAAATAGGAAGAGGAGGACTTGGATAATTATGAAAGTGCTAACGACTTTCCTCCCCCATCCCCTGGGAATTGAAGACTAGAACAAATAATCAAATTATTTGCAAATCGTCTAGAACATAAAAAGGAGAGAAATAACAGTGAGCAGGGTTTCATCAAGAGTAGAACTGTGTCAAATGCATTTAACTTCCTTCTATGACATGTAAATTAGTCTTAGGGGTAGGATAAGAACAGCAAAAGTTTTATATCCTGAGGTCTGGATGAAACTGCTCAAATAGCTGCAAACACACTGGAAAAAATTAACTCAGGCTAGCCTGAATGTCTCAAGCAGGGTCCCTCAGGCAGCTCTGGTAGCACACAGCCTGGCAGCTTGAGTACTACAGAACTTTTTCACATACAACTTGAAGGATTTGTAGGCATAATGGATTAGGAAGAGACAGACAGCAGTGTGCTTAAGGAGTGAAAAAAAAAAGAATTCTGTAAGAACAAGTGCAAAGCCATATTCAGCTGTAATCCAACACTAATACAAGCTAGGGAACAACTGACAAAGCACTCCTTCACATGGAACCTCAGCTCTAGAAAGGATAAGAGGCAAACTATGCATCAGTGTTAGTCTGCGATAAAAAAGCACCATCACAGCAGGATACTTGATATCTTGGGATATCAGGATCACAGCCTGGAGAACAAAGTCTTCGTTGCTCTGTAATACACATGAGCAGGCTCTCAGCTGGTTTCTACATTCAGCTTTGGACGCTGCACTTCAAGAAAAACAAAGAAAGGAGGAGAGAAAAGGAAAAAAAAAAAAGACAGGCTGATTAAAGAGTCCCTACAAAAAACTGATAAGAAAAGGCTAAAAGAAAAATGATCATTTAGTGAACATGAGAAGAGTGAGTGGGCCTTTGTCCTCTCTTTGCAGCAGCCCTTCACTCTTACAGAGAGGAAGGGAATCTGTTCTGCTCCTTTATTACTTGTCCTAATCACGAGAAATGGATTTATACAGCACAGTAGAGGCCTAGAGCAGAGGTTAGGGAAAGCCCTTGGACAGTCAAGACAGCTAAGCCCTGGAGCAGACTGCTGGGAAGGTCTCTCTCTTACATTTTTGTTTCAAGGAAATTTTGGATCAATAATTGTTAGGAGTAGTCAAGGCAAAGCAAATCATGACATTTTGCTATCATAACTAAACCAGTGTTTCTGTAACAGTCATCGCAAAGCATGCTTTCCTTCCAATTCAGCAGAAACACAAAGATTGATGCTGAACCACCTCATGAAACTTGTACTCTCTCAGGGAAAAAAACAAAACAAAACAAAAGAGATATCCAGGGAGAGGCATCATTGAATCCCTCATCCCTTTTAGTATGTTTGTGCACATTTTCTGTAAGGCACAGAACTAAGCTGCTTTGCTTGCATGCTCTACAAAACCACAACAGAAGTTCCTTTTCTTCTTAGCTACTAACAGTGTTCTTAAATCTCACTTTCCATGTCACACTGACAGTTTTGACCCAAATCCCTTTTGCTCAGAAGGGAAGTAACACAGTAGTTGTTAGATGGAAAAGCACTTACAACCCAGATAAGCCAAGGGAAAAACTATTTCCACGATGGCACTTCAGATGCCTCCCCAGACGCAAAAAAAATTTTCCTAAAAGTTTGCAACAAATCCAGAAGAGAAGGTAAAGTCCTGCTACTGGTAGGTAGGTACTGTAAAAGAATTTTTTATAAAAACAAAACAAGAGAGCTCTAGAAGAAAGTATTATTTCCAAATAAAATATATTAGTTCCGCACTTTGGGTAGTAGTTTACCATCTATAGAATATGAACACCATATGTTATCTTTCTGTGGGCATACAGATGGGTGAAAGCATAAGACTTAAAAAAAAAAAAAACACACAACAACTTTTTTAGTCTTAATCTCTGTTTTCTAAAACAAGAGTGTTTATACTGTTGAAGAAAATGTCACAACCTTTTCCTTTTGACTTCCCAAATCAAGATTATTTATTTTTAAATCTTACTTTCATGAGATGGAAATGCCAAGACTTATTATACACCCACTTTCAATTAGTATATATAAAAATATTTGATGTAAAGTTTCCCAAGGAACATTTTCACACGACAAATAATACAGATAACTCCTACTAAGCTAACAAGCTATCCTCAAGTTGCCTTGAGAAAAAGTCTTCATTTCAAACAGTTTAACACAATCAAATTAGTCCCAGACATTATTATTACTGTTTACAAACTCAGAACCAATTTCTCTTCTTCTGCATCTTTTCTGATATTCATCTTTAGCTCCACACAATGATGTTCAAAATATATTGTAAAACTAGATAGCTCTAAGACCATCACAACATCTGCAGTCCTACACAATATGTTTGATTAATTTTTTTATCCGCAAAACATCAAAACTGTAAGAGGTGTCTTCTAACAAAGAAGAAAGGAAACCTTCATCCACAGATCTAAAACCCAGGTAGCACAGAGAAGAAGCAAAGCAATACTCCATCCTACCTCTTGAAGCCGCAGTCGAACTTTGCTAATGGCTCTAATCCAATAGGCTCTTGCTGCAGGAAATGGTGGTGGCTCATTGTCACCATGACAGCTTAAAGGCAAGAAACAGAAAATCACTATATGAAAAACACTCATCTGTAGCATTAAAGATTCAACATTACACAGTACAATCACAGCTTCAGCTGCGGAAGCTGAAGTAACCAACAGGCTCCAATCAACACAGCCCTGCACATGCTCTGAGAAGTGAGCAATTTTCCTTATACACAGGAACCATCTTGGAAACTGATGAACTGAAAGATATAAACTAGGATACAAGCCAGCCCCAGGAGTAAGATGATGTTGGTCAGAACATTAGGAAAGCAGTCCAAGATACCTGACCAAGCCAGTTCAACACACTGGTATAACTGCACACACATAGGCAGATGGAAGATTTTCCATCCCTATGCCTGTTGCAGGTCCCTTCTAACCTCTTTCTCCTTACCCCTACTGCTACAAATTTAAATCCACTCTGCAGTGGAAACACCGGCAACAGGGCTCAGCTGTGGTTTTGCCTGTTCACTGCACCCTTCTCATTCCACCCTTTTCTACAGCTTGCTTTTCAAGAGGGCATGCACATCTGGCAGCAATGCACCATCTCAGTGCCCCACAGCACATTTTACACTCCCTAACCTCATGACACATCAGGCCTTTGGTTGCATTCCTTCTCTTGTATGTTGCTGAGGTGTCAAAACGAACATCCTTCCCTGTCTGCAAAGCACCCCACACTGCTGATAGTATTAAGAAAAACATAGCTGAAAGCAACATGTATTCGTGCTACACCACCTAGCTCAGATGCAAGGTTCAGAGCTCAGTTCCGTGCATACTCCATGGAGACTGGAATGCATTGCCAGAGAGTGGAGAGAAAGGGAGCCAGTGATACAAGAGTATCCAAGTTAGATGCCGCAATTAGCCTGAAATAGACTACGTGAATAACCTTCCCTGTGAACAAATATAAACCAGCCATTCTGGGACAAGACTCCTGCTGCTCTGTAAGGAGAAGAGGAAAGTGAGTCAGAGTTTAAAAACAGTTTAACACTTTTTCTAGTCTTGTTTTCCTTTTTTCATCTTTGGTGTAGGGGTTGCCTATACTGTTGTGGTTAGTTCTCTCATATAAGAACAGTGACACCAGCTGTACACTCCAAAGGGTGCAGACAGGCAGACATCCTTCCATGGATCTAACTGAACCAGGTTTAATATATCACTCATACTTATGAAAGTAATGACCATATCCACACTAGGGGCTGCAGTGACTTGATTGCCTTAAGGAAAAAAAGACACAAAGTAGTGTAATTTGAAATTCCTGCAAAACCTGTACAAAACTCAGCACATTACTCCCCCAAACTTAGCTAAAATACCTTTGAAGACTGTTTTCAATACTGCTGACAGCTTGGAAAGCCCAAGTGCAAGGACAAGAAAAGCTGCCACAGTGAGTCAGAGCAACATGTCTATTCATATTATAATTCCACAACCTACAACTACATAAACACTAACTCTAATTGTGGTAGCCTGCTATACAAGAATGGAACTAGTGCAGCTCTAACCATGACTACATGTAGCTCTTGGTTGCTCACACGTTAGCTTGATCACACATGAGCAATGGAAGCAGCTATCTTTGGGCCAGACTACATTCATCAAACCAGAAAGAGAAAATACAGTAAATGAGCTTCAAGGCAATAGCAGGCATTCTTCTTCACATAGATAGCAAACATAGTTTAAGCTTAGCCAATGTCTCATAAATAATCGGTCCTGCACATAAAGATGTTCACGTATCGGCAACATCCAGTTAGTTGTTAGAGAAGGCTGCAAGAACAATGTACATCATTTGCCCCAGGAAATAGCAAACAGAGGAATCCTTTTTGAATTAGTTGAAAAGAACTCAGTAATAGTTTCACCTACCTCACTTGGGCTCCTTCATCAACATCCTTGGGCTTCTCAAGTTCCACAGGCAACGTAGCTACAGAAGGGTCTGCACATTTCTCCTCTGTCTCGCAGACTTTCTCCTCCTCTCCTATGCCACGAGGCATCTCTTGCTCCCTGAGCCATGCCTGACCATCCTTCTGGTAGCTGCCTGAACTGTGGTAGGAATGATTCGACACTCTTTCCTGGTGATCGTCTTCTTGCTCGGAGCCATGGGCACTTTCATGGGAATGGTCCAGCTCACTTAGGTGAGAGCTTCCCTGGCTGACATTACAAGAGGAGCCATATCTACTACTGCCAGCAGGACTATGAGAGAATAAGAAAGTTCATCAGAAGAAAAACAGTGGCTTGGAGAAACGCACATCTAACAGACTGAGTGGGACACTAATATGACTAAAAGACATGTTACTAAGTCATATTTAACTATGATACTCCCTGAAATAGATCTAGGCTTCTGAATCTCAAAACTTCAGTAAGCAGTAGACATACTTCATACACAGCCCACCAGTATATAGACAGTATATGCCAATGGTCTTTCTTGCACAGACTATTTCTTCATCTTAGCTAGACACTGACAGTGAAGATATTCTAATAACCACACAGGAATAAGAATGGAAACATAGCAATTCAGAGTGGAAGTGTTTCTGTCTTCTGCATTTTCACTGCAGCTAAGGTCTTTACCATGACCATTTAAGCTGACTATTGTAAAGAAGTATAGTTAACTTAAAATTAACTTATTTTTATATATATTATACGTTTATGATAAAATAACCTGCAGTCAAGGTTAAGGTTGTCAAGACTATAAACTTAAAATCTTTTACAAAAGTAGACCAACAGTTCAAAGGGAAGCCACGCGTCTCACTCCAATAGTTTTTTCAAGAATTTAATTTCTATTAAAAAAAAAATGCCACAGGGGCATGATCTCTGTGATTCAAGACACCACTTCCAGGACTGAATTCCTAAAATCCCCACACAAAATACAGTAGATGGAAACTTCTCATGCAGTCAGAAAAACTGTGGCCAAGAATTAAGCATCACTAATGTTTCTCTCACTTGCACACTTTGGAAGATTTGAAGCCAGATAGGAAGTTTTGGGAGTGCAGTCTTGCAACTGTATGATCAGAGGCACGAGTTTCACTTACATCATGCAGAGATACAAGTTTAGTAAGTCTCTGTTTTGATTTTTGAGGACAACTGTAACTTAACACATGCACAGGATGAATACAGACCCATGAAATACTGACACTCTCCTTTAGTGGCTTTCCTAACTGCATGAAATAACCTTTGCACAGATTTCAGGAAAAGCAGGCATTAGAATACCTTCACTGATATCTCTGAAAATGTTTTTAAAATCTTCAGTAATGTGGAATGAACCTAATAAGTTCTATAATACTTCAGCAGTAAGTTAAATATCGCTCTAAAATTAAAAGCCTTTACTTTGCATTTTGAAAACAAAATGCTCATTCCTTCCGATACATTCTAGCTACTGCTACTTTTTTCTTAGCAAATACAACATAATTACCACTAACTAAGAAAGCAAAGTGAATTGTATGCAGCAGAATTAACACACAAAGAATGTAACTTCTGAAAGGCTAATGAAATTAGCACTAAAAGCATCTCATTCAGTGGGACACAGTATAAGAACATGGGAAATCCAAGTACATTTACAGAAAAAAGAGTGGAAAAAGGTGAGAAAATGGTCTAAGGGCTTGTACATAACTAATGACTGCAGTTTGCCACATGCTCTGTGACAGCTATCAGTAATACTACAAACACTTGACAACAAATAGGGGATGGGACTGAGCTACAAACATCAGACACCAAGGCCAATATCTATTGCTGCAGTATTGCATTATAAATGGTCAAAAACTTGAAACCATTTATTATGCCTCATTTGTAACTAGCCTTTTCTCATTCAGTTGTTCCACACTATTCAGATCTGCAGCCTGTGTGCTAGGATGAAGCACTGCTGCATTAGGAGCAGAATCACGCTCATTTTTTTTCAGTTCAGGCTCATCTGGTGTGTGCTCTTCTGCCTCGTCTTCTTTCTGCAGTTCACCTGAAATGACGTTCTGCTGATCTTCTGACTTTTTATCAGACTTGTCTCCCAGCTCTTTCTTGGATGTATCATCAACAGCGCTTGCACCAGATGGTTCTCCAGAAAGTTCATTGTCTACAGTGTCAGGCTGCTTTGAAGACAAGTTTACTTCTATATTTGCATCAGTCAGTTGATCTGACACTGAAGATTTTGAGCTTCCATCTGAACTCACTGTTCCTAACACCTTATCATCTGGTTTTGACAAAGCCTGTGGTGATGCATGTGGTTCTCTTTTGGCAGAGGTCTCCCTGTTGTCTTTTTGCCAGGGAAAGGAGAAATCTAGCTTTTTCCCAAATACTGCTCCTTGGGCATTCTCTGGCTTATTCACCCTTTCTTCACTACCTCCTTCAAACAGAGTTGAAGAAAGTTTCTTAAAGCTGGACATGAGGCCCTGATCTGTCCCTGCTTTATTAACAGAAGGTGGCTGCTGAGAGAAGAATGACCCAAATGGCTTTCCACTATCAGCAGATGACATAAAGCCGAATTTTGGCAAACTGGGTATGTTTGGTATTTCAAAGACCGTTTTACTACTGTTTGCATTTGGAGGAATGTTATTAGGCTTACCCTGTTTCTTCAAGTCACATTTGGAAGCAATCCCTTCTGCAGGCACTTCATCAATTGCTAAATGTCTCTCCTGTTTGGCAGTTGGCTGTTCTACCTCACTTGTCTTTTCTTTTTTCAGCTGAAGCAGATGAACACTGGGCTTAGCTGGGGCTGTGGGCTCTCTACCATTGCTACTGATCATGTCCCGCTGATCAGTACCAGCATCGGTCTGACCCCCTGTAACAGCAGGCTCTGATTGAAGTGTAACACTCTCATCCAGTTGTGAAAGGTTTGTGTCTGCCTCATTAGTTGGGGCTTCCATTTCCAGCTCAAGCCCATCAGTAGAGCCAGTCTGGAGGATGTCAACAGCTGCCTTGTCTGTAGAAGCAGCTTGTTCCTCTGGTACATGTGAAGACCCCACACCTAGCTGGTATGCGTTTACATCAGTCTGGTCAATGGCCTTGGCCTGCACTGTACCAGCTGCATTACTGAAAGCAGACTGGCATGGCTTAGTATCCATCATCTCAGAGGACTCTGCATCATTATCCAACTGCAGAATATTGAGGGCTTCATTTTCACTAGGGACTGCTGTTTCTGGAGTGATCCTCAAAGGTTCCTCTTCACAGGTTTCTGAGTTCCTACCTTCCTCGGTTTCTATTGTCATAAGAGACTCTTTTGTGGCATTATCTTCTGCTGAAACAGGCAATGCACCCTCCTTTGGCGAGCTTGTGACATCTCTTTTAGACTCTCTGGGTGCAGCTGTATTTTCTGTCTCCCTAGAGTCTTTTGCTGGAACAGACCCAGTGACATCTTTCACACTACTGCTTTGAGGTTTAGGCATGGATTTTGGAGGCATCTCTTTTGGAGATTCTTTTGGACCTTTGAAGATGCCAAAGAGATCATTTGTGAAAGCTGGTGCTGGGCTACTTGGGATGGATGAGAAACCAAAGAAAGAGGAGCTTTTCTTCTGTGCAGTAGGAGGTGCAGTAGCTTGAGGTTGGGAAAAGAAACCAGATAATGTTTTAGGTGGTTTCATTTTTGTCATGAAACTTGAAAACATTTCAACTGAAGAATCCAGTACTGATTTATCACTCTCAAATTCCTTAGGTTTGTTTTGCAAATTAGATGCCTCTGGCATTTTAGGAGACTGTAGCTCTTGTGCCTGTTGTAACCTGCCACCAAGAGTTTGTTCGGGTAATTTATGTTCTGGCAACTCACGTTGCACACATATTTCTTCAGAGATTGCTTCACTTTTTATGTCATTCATAATATTTAAGTCCTGTAGACTCTGGGAATCCATTTTATCCTCTAAGGCTGTGCTATAATCTTTCTTTTCAGAAGCTTGGTCTTTTGAAGAATAAGGCTCTTCTATATCAATAGGAAATGCAACACTGTCCATTTTCCCTGTGCTACTCAAAGCATCTTCTTCTGCCCCTAAGGAAGTAGTCTGTTGGCCCTGAGACCCCTCCTGCACACTGGGAATCTGAAGGCAAGGACCAGAAGCAGCCGAATTGGTTACTGCAGTGTCATCAGTCTGTGGCAGCTTCTCTAAGTTACTCTCTTCAGCGACCTCAGCAACACTTTCTATGTTTTCCACTGCCAGCATTTCTGATTTATTTTCTGGGATCTTGAGGTTATTAGACATTTTTTTGCCAGTCACTGCTGCAATAATATCATCAACTTCTTTTTTATTGTCTGCATCTTGTTGCCTGGCAGAACCGCTAATTTTGACACCAGTGTCAGTGGAAATATTTTGTTTCACATATGGCTTAGAGTTCACTGGTTTAGCTGTTTTTGTATTATTCTCCTGTCCTGGAGCAGTTTGTGGCTTTTCATCCAAAAAGGATGTCAAATTGAAGAAGCTAAAGCTAGTACTCCTTTGAGGTATGCTCTTCTCAGCAGTCGGACCACTGGAGAAGAAGGAGGGCAGGTGAAACAGCCCCTCAGTTTCTTGCCGCTTCCCACTAGCGGGAGCAGCAGCAGGTGCTGACGGCTTTGGTTCATCTGATCCAGTGAAGAGGGAGAATATGCTCCTACTGGCTGGCTGTGCTGGCTGTGATTTCGAAGCAGTTATATCAGAAAAGCTGAACGGCAAACTGAAACCCGATTCTTTAGGTGTCTGATCTGGCTTTGGTTTTGTCTGATTAACTGTGCCTCCTGAACGATTTCCTCCTTGATGCTTTTGTGTAACCGTGGGTACGCTGCTTTGCTGCACTGATGACTGACTCAGTTGGCTTATTCTGGCACCTACACCCACTGGCTTCTGTGAAGCATTTTGAGGAGGTGCTGTTTTACTCTCAGGAGTGTCCTCCTCAGCTCTTCTGCTTTGTTGTCCCATTTGCACCCCAGGGCT
The DNA here is from genome assembly GCF_964289735.1 of Phaethon aethereus. Taxonomy (NCBI): domain Eukaryota; kingdom Metazoa; phylum Chordata; class Aves; order Phaethontiformes; family Phaethontidae; genus Phaethon; species Phaethon aethereus. The sequence goes on along the minus strand of NC_138577.1, from coordinate 12,204,490 downwards.
AGGAGAGACCTGCTTGTCCATGCCTTCTGTTCTCACCCTTTCCTTAGAGGTGGAGGACAGACATGGCATACTGGCACTCTGAAGACCCCCAGACTTCTCAGTTTGTTGCCTTGACTCAGCCACAGTTCTCCTGTTGGTTTTTGGCAGAGTCGTAGTACTTGAGGTTGGCTGAGAAGACACAGCCTCCACTTTGAAGAGATCTCCAAGAGATCCAAATAATGATGAGATGCTGGAGGTTTCTTTCTGTTCTGGTTGTATCACCTTTTGTGGTCTATCACTTTGACTTTTTTCCAAATTTGGTGATGGCTGTGGTGCTTTGCTTACTTGTGTTTTAAAGAAATCAAAAAATCCAGAAGCTTGGGTTTTGTTGGCAGTTGAGCTTCCAGGAGAATCTTCTCCAAGACTGAACAATTTCAGAGCACTTTTAAATATTGTCTCCTCAGGCTCAGTGGCTGGGTGGCTCTGATTTGGCTGTGATTGACTAGGTTCGTTAATACTTGCATGCCTTTCAAGACGCCTGGAAGCTGGCGTTGCTTTAACAGGTCTCTCTTCGCGTATGAGCTTGACACCTGGAGCAGTTTGGCTCAGCTGAGTAGGAGATTTTGTTAATCCTTCTTTTTTAACATGGGTATTTTCATTCTGATTTAATTCTGGCTTTTCATTTTTAGCAGCCTCCAAATTAAGTTCCGATGAAGTATTTCTTCTTGGTTCTGATGTAATGGGAAAATTTTGCCCTGCTTGTGCCTCATCTAATTTTCTATTTGGTGCAAGTGGTAAAACATCAATTTTATTTTCAGACGATTTTGACTGTGTGTCTGTTCTCTTCAAAGTGGAATCTTCTAATATCTCAGAGTCAGGACCTGAAGACTTTCCAATTAGTCCACCCAAAGCAGAAAACAAAGAGCTAACTTTGTTCACCGGTGTTTTCTTATCTTCCTCAGTCCTTTTTGCTTCTGTTACTCTTTCAGTGGATGCCACAGCTTCTTCAGCTTTAGGAGTAGACTGAAACAGATGGAAACCAAAGAATCCTGATGATCCACTTCCAGTAGTTGTCATGGGGACAACCTTGTCCACTTCCTTGGTGTGGACTTCCTTACTCGGTGATTTATTGGAAGCTGCTCTGGAATGTGTTCTGAGATCAAGGGTTAGTGGAGACTCCTCTGAATAATTCACAGCTTCCTTCTCAGGTCGAAAATCTACTTTGAGTTTTTGAAGTTTATAACCTGAGAAGTCTAACGGCTGGTCTCGCTGATAATAAATAGACTCTTCAAACATTTGTGAAAAAGTCTCCAAATTCATGTTCATTAGCTGATCACTCCTCTGCAAAGCTACTGACAAATCCAGGGGTTTATTTGTTGTATAATCATCTAAAGGCTGTCCTTCAGCAAACCAAAACAGCTCATCTTCACTGCCAAGAGGGACTTTAAAACCACAAACAGCAATTGTGTTGTCTTCTAGCACAGCTCTTGGAATGGAATCCATTTGAAAATCATAATCCCAGCAGTCCATGTAGGAATATGTTTCAGGAGCACAAACATAGACATACTGTCCAGTGGGATCAGTGAGCAGCGAATACACATACTGGCTATCGCTGTACATGTAGTATCCACAATCACCATCTTCTGATGGCCACCATATACCCTGCTCAAGCATCATTAACCACTCCTGATACTCCTGGCTATAGGATGAGTACATAAAGCCTTCATCCATACTTAAAGTCTCTTGGTCAATTAGAGTCCACATAGTTCCATCACAGCCAGAGGAGTAGCTTAAATCCATGGGCAATTCTTCTAGTGAGTAACTGCCATCTCTTTCAAATGGTGGAAAGTTACTATAACTTTCATTGAGAGAATTAGCAGTCCATGCATCATTTTCTTCTGAACAAACATCTTGAAACATTAACTGGTCCAATGACTCGTATGACATCACACTTAAATCTAAACTCTGTACATCAAAACTGGCATTAGTCTGCCAATCCATCACATTTGCATTTCCATCCTTTTTACAGAGATTCATTACCATATCATTTTCAGGCCAGTCCAAGAACTGAGGGGGCAGAACAGAATTCTGGTTTAACACATAGTAAACTGGTACTGCTATTTCATGAGTGTCAGCCAGCTCCCCCACTTCATATTCCCATTCAAAGCTAGAATGGCTTCTTGTTTCCTGGTAAGCTGAGCACTGCTCCTTAAGGTTATAGCTTTTATTAGTCAAATTGAGAAATTCATTTGATTCTTTGTTTAAAAGAGTTGGAAAAACTCTCGATTCTGCATCCTGATAAGGGATATGCCTACAATTTACAGGCTTTCCAGATAAGTCCTGTACCCTGTCTTGAAGATCTAGAGTATCAGGGAACACAGGATGCCCACAGTGGGGAACATGAGTCTCAGATGTTTCTACTCTTGCAGTGGACAGGTGGTCAGTGGTTTTGGAAGATTCCATTGTTTTCACATTATCCAGTTTCTCCTTTGGTTTGGGGAGGAGATTTTTTAAGAAGCTGGAAGCTTCCTGCTTTTCTCCAGTGCTGCTTTGAGTGTCAGAAGTCATTCCTGAGTTGCTGGGTTTTGTCTCTGAGCTAGAATCCTCACCTCTATCAAAAAGCTTCATGAAGCCTAGGGAGTTTGTTTTCACCTTCTCTTGCTTACATTCAGACAAGTTTTCACTTGAAGTAAATTTAAATAAGCCAGAAAATAATCCAGGAGAAGTGCTTTTCTGCCCATCACTCTCACTTTTAGCAGTCAAGTCTTGATTACTGGCTGTGTTTTCATTCGAAGAAATGCGAAGAAACCCAGAAAGAAAACCTGGTGTGTGCTTCTTCTGTGTATCATCTGTACTTGAAGCTTCTGGCCCTCTGGCTGAAGAGATGGATTCAGCTGAGCCATCATTTAAATCTGGTGCTTTTAGTCCTTCTCTTGGCAGTCCTCCTTTCACATTTCTAGGTTCTTCCCAAGAACTCTTAGTTCTCTGCTGCTCTCCTGCAGCCGTAAAGGTTGCAGAGGCAATCTCCTGGTGTTTTTTTCTATTTATTTGGGCACTTGATAGGTTTTCTTTATTCATGTTTTTTGTTTGTACGCATTCTTCCTTATGGTCTGATAAATTTGGAATAGAGTTAGATTTTAATGAAATGGCATTTTCTGAATGACTTTTTCTGTCTTCAAGCAAAGAAATGCCACTAGAATTCTGATTACTTTTTTGGTCCTGTGCAGGTGCTAGATTTTCTGCAGAAGAAAATTTAAATAACGAAGGAATAAAGCCTCCTTTCTCATTCATATGTTTCTGCTTTTCTGAAAAGCCCAACCCACTGAAAAAGGGAAGCTTCCCTGTGAAAGGAAACAAGTGTTCTTCAGTTGATGAACTATTTTGTCTTATATCGTCCTCAGACTTATGGCCCTTAAAATGCCCAGATGTACTTTCCTTCTGCTCTTGTTCAGCAGAAGGAAGAAACAATTGACTGAAAGATTTTTTAAGTGGACTGAAAAATCTTTCAGATACTGCACCCTGATCTTGAGCCTGTGAATGAAGTTCCACATTACCTCTGTTTTGCTTGTTTTCTAGTCCATGACCTGTAGTATGCTGATCCTCTAAGTGATTTTCAGGAGGCTGCTCCCTGGCAGTGGGCGCACCCTCTTTCACAGTGGCATCTGGCTGATTTGTAACATGATGCAAATCTGACTGCTCCTGTGGCACATCCTGCTGCTTGGGAGCCAAGAGACCATCTAAATTGTCTTTCAGACTGAAGGAACTAACTGAGTTTGAGAGCCTGCCAAAGATTGAAGACACAGAAGTGCTATTTGCATTTACCTCTGCCTCGCTTTTAGTCTCATTCATCCATATCCCTGGTATAATGCTGCTGGTCCTGGCTGCTGTCTGTCCAGATGGTCTCTCGCTTCTGTTCGCCTCATCAACTTTCACAACATGGCTGTCCTCCTTGGTGTGCTCCTCTTTTACAACTTCTTGTTTTAGCACTTCCTTCTCAGAGAAGATCTTCAAAGGATTAAACATGCCTAGAACAGAATTTATAACTGAGTGTTGGTTCTGTTGGCTGCCAGCGGCAGTTCCTTGTGATTGCTGGAGATGCGGTGCGGAAGCCTTAGTGTCCATCCCAGTGGTTTCTGGCTTGTTGGAGTTTATGTTCTGGGCTTTTTTATCACCACTCACCTGGGATGGTAGCAAAGAGTGAATGGAGAACTTAGTGTCAGTTTTATTATCTGTCATCACTCCAGAAGATGAACTCTCACTTTTGGACTTACTAGAAAATACATTGGAGATTCCACTTTCTGATGAGCTCCTGGTTTCTGTCTTCTCTGGAGTGGAAGAAACAAGCTTTTCAACAGAGGCTGTGAGCTGCTTTGTGCTTGACCCCACCTTTTCAGTGAAAGAGCTGAACAGGGAATTCACTGTACTCTTCACACCTGACAAGTCTGGGAGAGACTCAGATTTGCCCTTGGTACTCTCTTCTGCAGCAGGATGTTTGATCTGTTCAGACTTCTTGCCTTCTACTGATTTATCAGCATTATCCTGCTCCAATGACATGCTCTCAACGTCTTTTCTGGTCTCTGGCAATGTACCAAATTTGCTGATTTCTTCCTCTTTTTCAGCCAAGTATTCTGAAACTGATTCTACCAGACACTGAAGTTCATCCATCGTGTCTATGTACTCCACACTGGGTTCTTCAACAGGAGATAGTGTTAAGTCTTGCATAGGATGGCCATGCTTGCTCCCTTTAGTCTTGTGTTTTTTATCACAGCTAGCCTTTAACTGGGAGCCCAGATTTGCAGGGTAATTGACAGTGAAATTTCTCAAATGGCTGATGTCAGAATCACGCCACGTTTGTGAAAGTGTAGCGAGTTCCTCCATTTCGTTGTCTGAAACAGGCGAGTACTCATCAGAAGCACTGCTGTCAAATTCCCCAAGGATATCGACAGGCACAAAAGTGTTATCTGGTATCCCTATGAGTTTCACATCTTCCCTGTTACTGAGGTGAAGTGAGTCCTCAAGATTCACTCCCTGCTTGTTGGGCAACTTGCCACTTTTAACCATTAAGCCATTTTTGTATGGACGCAGGATGGGATAAGCAGGCAACCGTTCCTTATTTTCAGAGCTACTGGTATATTTTTCAGTTCTATCATATACTGGGAAATCATCATTAGGTTCAGAATTAGTTGCTACACCATTGAAACAAACCATTTTCTCCCCAGGAAACTGAAGACCTTCATTACTTTGCAGGCTTATTTGTTCACTCTCTTCAAAATTGTATCGCAGCTTCTTTTTCCTTCTCCTATCTATTGTATCATATTCCTGAGGATACCTGGGGACATCTACAGACCCTGACTCCACACACACATTTTGGCAGCACCTTGATCTTTCACAGTGATTGAAATTTCCTCTTTTTGAAAGAGTTTGCATCTTTTTTATGTTTGGTTCATGCCAACTTCTATTTTTATGACTCTTTTCTAAGAATTCATCTATTAGCAGTTTTCCTAGCTTTTCATAGTTACTCTCCTGTTCTTCTTCTCCATCTTCAGAGTTAAATGGAATGATCCTGACTCTTTCATTTCTAGCTAGAGATCCTTGCCTAAGATGAGGAATAAAGGGGGTGGAAGGGAAAGAAAGAAAGGCAGCAAAAGAAAATAGGAAGAGAAAAATAAGGGTTTTTTAAAAAGCTCTAGAAAGGACATATAAAATAGTAATGAAAAACATGCATTTAATAAAGGAAAATTAAAATCAGAAACATCCAGAGATAACAACACTGAAAACCCGCCAATCTACCACCATTACATTTCAATCAAATAGTCAAAAAAAGCAGCATGGGTTATGATATTCCACCAGTTACAGCTGCACAAAAATTAGAAATGCCTGTTTGAAGGAGAACAGCTTTTTATGACCAAGTGAGGGCACGCAGCCTTGGCTGTACCAGTAGTCTGCTGTTACTTTTTTAGGCATGCTGAACAGTAACAGGACTACTTCGAGATACAGTGCCCACACTCACCACTCCACTATGCTATGTATGTGTTTCGGTCACTTTCGGCTACAGACTTTGTTTTAGCAGTATTCATAAAGCACACAGGCACTTTGTTTCTCCCAAGGGTGGCTACAGAGCAGAGACTGCATGCAAAAAAACTCAGGAGACATTAGACTCCAGGGAAGTGGGGACAGGGGACAAAATGCAAGCTGTGCACACCAGCAACACAAGGAGTTCCAGCTACTCCACTGCACCTCTTTGTTGGGAGGGCTCTCACTGCAGCTAATGCCCTGAAGGGGCTCCTACCAACAGAAAATGAAGATCCTCTGCACTGTTATTGGATCAGAAGGCAAACCAAAACATTGGCGATGGATATTACTCCATTGTAAGCCTCAGATACTTTTCAGGACCAGTACTTCCCATTTATAATGCATCTAAACAGATCCAGCAATCTTTACTTGTCCATTGTGGGAGAACGGACTAAAGCAGCTACTGTTTTGCTATCAAGTAATCTGAAGCTTCCCACAAACCCAAGTAAACGACCCTTAGGATTTTGGGATTAATTCCTAGCCCTTGATCATATAATCTTTGAGTTGGAAGGGACCTTTTAAGGTCATCTAGTCCAATCCCCCTGCAATGAGCCGTTGATTAGAAGGATTATTTCAATTGTTCAACAACATGAAGGCTAGTAGCAAGAAAGTTTCCTCTTTACTTAAATCTCACAGAAGAGTACCTGCTAGCCTACATAAAAATAAACAGGTAGAACGTGGATGTAAAAAACTCAGAATGCTCATCTGAAAGATGCGTTGCAGCTTTGTCTCACATAATTTGTTGTTGAGATTTAATGCTCTGACCCCATAAGAGCAGGGCAAGAGAAGGGAAAGGGCAAAGGGCACATGAGCACTGTATGGATACTGCTAATACAAAAGTCTTCACCTTGACAGGTGCCTGGGGCACCCCAAGATAGGATACTGATGGGATAGCACTGAAAAAGAAATAGGTCATTGCATTTTCACTGCTGCTGGTTTAGTGCTTCATTTCCACCAGTATTAGTTAACTTACATTAATTGGAAAGATACTCATTACTTTAAATGAGCCCTGTTTTACACAGTTTAGAACACTTCCTACACTTCTTGCTTGCAATTTTAAGCTGGTAAATGAAATAATTTTCTTTAAAAAGCTAATAAAATTTAAAAGACTCCCAGGGCCACCATAGTTACTGGATCAAGCCCTGCCAGATCTCAGCTGAAAGCAATGGGAGCTACATGAATGCCTGAAGAGCCATTAGCTGTAAATGCTGAACCAACAATTGACTAATTTAGGCATAAAGGAAATTACTTTTCTTTCTCATTGAGCTCCTCCTCCTCCTGTTTCCCCTGCCATTCTACAAAGCATTCCTTTTACTAGAAATAAAGCAACAACAAGAAGCCCAACACCCGCGAGGGGAAAAAGATGACGGCATCAGCCCAGCATTAAACTACCATAGATCTGAAACAGAGCCAAGGCAAACAGCAAATATCAGCTGAAATATACCACAAGACCACTTCACAGCAGCAACAGCAAGGAGACAGGCACACAGGCTGCAAAGAAGTTAACCCACCTATCAGACAGATCTAGAGAGCGCCTGCTCTCTAGTGAGCACTGGCGGCTTGTCATTTGACTAGACTCAGATGTGGACTCTAGGTCAGTTCGGCCACTCACAGTGGAATCTATGCTATCATATCGCCTTGGAAATAAATAGAGCAAGAGCAGGGAGACATGGAGGACAGATGGTTACACAAAATGAGCATTGCAAAGAAAAGTTAGTGCTTAAAAAAAAATCTGAGGGGAAGATGTGTGCTACTCTGAAGTCAAAACTGGCTGCTGGCAGCAAAACAGACTCTAAGGACAAATAAGATTAATACTTGTTATCCTTAGGAGAGGGGGAAATAAAATACATATACTTCTATCAAAGGAACACAATCACATGTAACAGCTGATAAAGAGGATCAGAACTTTTCCAGCCAAACCTGAATGTCATTAGAAAAAAAACTCCAGGTGTTACTACAGCCAGTTTCAACTGAACCATTTTTGGCATAGACAACTTTTTGCTGAATTCAAGACAGGTTCTACCAGAACCCTGTCTGGTTCCTCTGGGTGTGCCCAGGACGGGGTCCTACAAGCTGTTATTTCCTCAGCAATCAATCATCAACTGCAGTCTGCCAGGAACACTGATTTTGTCAGGTGGCTGCCTGGTCCACAGCACTTAGAACTGCTAGGAGCAAAAGTCAAACACAATTCAGTTTTGCAATACTCTACAGCTACAAACAACTGTGTTTTGAAAATATTTAAGGTCCACCCACATGCTTCTATTCAGCCAACTCTCCTTAGAAATATCTTTCTGATAAGAAAGAGAATCCCACTTAGCTTCTTTGGAAAGCTTATTTGCATTTTCTAAGTTTTACGATTAAATATGTAGCAAAAAATCTTGCTGGGCATGTGGAAAATGAACAGGTGAACAGGAAGGCTCAGAGGGAATCGATCACCACCTAGGACTTGCCTTCCTGCAGTGACAGTAATTTTAGACCGGAGCAGACTACAAAGCTCTTAGTTTTTAAGTAAACTTTATCAGTCCAGAACCTTTCATATCAATACCTTCAGGAAAGCAGAAAAAGTATACATATTCCATCTTGGTATTCTTTAACAATTCAAACCAGAAATGCTTCTTTGGAACGTCTTATAGATACATTTATCCATTAGACACAGTCAAAAGTTCACACACCACCTGCCTCTAAGCAAGGTGAGCCACATATCGTTCCATTGTAAACACCACCCCAAGAATCACAGAACTGCAAAAACATCCAGCCTTCCGCAGCCTGGGGGCCCAATACCACTGTCCAGCTTGGCTCTTCCGTAAAGAAAAAGCTTCAACTCTTCTTCCCAGACTCTCAGTAAGATCTTCAGCAATTTTACCACTGCAAACCAGCAGTACAGAATAGCATGGGAAAGGGAATAACTTCCTTATATAAGACATTGAATGGACTAGGAAAAGAGCACTAAGAATGATACGTCACACTGTAGTAAATGCATTTTGTGGGCACACTTGCCTCTGCTGCTTGACATCGTGAAAACAGCAACAACATTAAATATTATCATTAAACTTCAGCTTTTACCTTTAAAGACCATAAGGCAAAAAGAGTAAAATTTAGCTTCAGCCATACACCCGTAAAGACAACTGAATTCAGATTCAGGCTTCGGGAAACAAGAACATTCTTACGAAGGGGGTGAGGTAGAACAAATCAGTGATAACACATCTAAAACCCTGCACTTTTAACTGTGTCAGAGTTTAAGCAACTGCCTCTTCCTTCCGCACTGAAGGCAGAAGCAGCAGCATGGCCTGTTCTACACACCCACTCTTACCAAGCTGACCAGCACTGTCTAAGTTCTTCTCCTTTCCCCATACACCTAACTCATGCTTTATTTAGAACAGCAGTTTTATAAAGTTTCTACAGTTCCCAGCACAACCAGCTCTAGCTCACAGTCATTGATCCTGGTAAGTTAATGCTGCAATGCTTGATACTTAAAAAAGATAAAAGCAGTTGTGAAACTACTGATTTATGCTCAAAAAGCTAATTTTGAGCAAGTAAACTATCTTTCATACAACTCAAAGGAAACCAAAAGAGAAAACACACTATTCAACAGTGCTACACAATAACCGGAAAAAAAAACCCTAACCGGTTACAGACTTTCTTCTTGAACATGTTGTTTTGTCAGAGCTAATAGAAGAACAGAGCTAATCTAAAACAGAAAATAAATCTGCCGCAAGAAAGAAACTCCTAATAGCACAACTCTGCTAGACTGTGTTTCACTGGCTTGCAAGGCACACCCATGCCATGGTACCAGAACAACCAATTACCCAGTGCTCTGGCCTTCAAGAGATAAGGTGAAAGTAGAACCAAGAATACATGACCTCAGAGTTGAGCACATCTTTAAAAGGAAATTCGCTAAACTGGCAGATCTGGTGTAACACACAGGCTTATTTTTCTTGGTTCACGGCAGAGTCCCACTGTTAACAAAACATGTAACTTTAACAAAAATTTGAACAAAAACTGTTAACAAAACATGTAACTAACAAAACTTCCTGTCAGAAGTCTTTCAGAGCCCTTGAGTTGTCCTCCTCTGCTAGCATGGTACCTTCAGGGTCTGCTATGGAAAATCAACAGGAAAAGAAGAGCTACCCAGAAGACAGCACATACCTGATGGCCACATGCTCCCGATAATCCAAATCATAATTTTGTAGGGACTCGGCACAGGATTCCCGCAAGACCCCTTGCTGCTGTAGGCGTGACGGTACAGTGAACTGGTGCACAGAGGCATTGGGCTGTGCGGTCGTGTGGTATGGAGGCGGAATGCTGTTACTTGTCTCACTGCGATAGTCACTATCTCGATCATCCACAGCACTGTCAGCATCTTCAAAGGCTAAGAAACAAAAGCGGTTAGGGCACAGCTCTCTCAAGCTGCCTTGCTGGCACAGTGAGGCCCATTTAGTTTTTAAAGAATGACAAAACCCGCTATTTCTGCTATGGATGTCTCTCCATCTGGTAGCTGGTTATAACCTCCAGTTCTGCCAAGTATGTGCCAAGGAATTACAGTGATCACCTCCAATACCCTCCTTTCCCACTTCCTGTCACAGGAGTTTATTTCTCTTCAGTCATTCCTAATAAGTAGATTAAGACATTTTTATTTATAACACACAAAAAAACCCACCCCAACACCCAAAATTTCAGGTTCTTTGCTGCTGCCAAAATGAACATTTAGTTGTTGTGGGGTAGGGAACCAAACATAAATATTCCTGTATGGAAAGGAGCTCTTTCCTGGAAACCTTTAAACCTTTAAGCTGTAATATTAATCTCCTCTTTTCAGCATCCTTAATCACTACTCTAGGCCTCTGGGGTTTTTTTAGTGTCTTGTTTTTGGTAAAAGTATTAGCTTAAGTTAAGAGAAGCTAATGAAAAGCACTCAGTAGGAAAATCAGAAGAACTGAGAGCAGCTCTGCTTATAAACAAATACACTACTTCTTACAGGAGAAAAAACGCTACATTTAACACACACAGGAACATCAGTTTTAGTAGTCAACACTAATGATAGACTTCCCAAAGGAAAAAGCTCCTTTCCAGTGAGTCTGTCTCCCTGCAGAAACACTTCTGCTTGCTAACCCTTCAGAAAAAGAGAACAGAGAGTTATAGTGAGGAAAGCTATCAAAAATACAACACTGGTGTACAGCTGTGTTTGGCTGCGCAGGATGCAAGGTTACCTTTGCAACCTTCAAGTGAAATACACACACTGTATGGTAGTGGAGTGCACCATTAACATGCTTGAAACAAAGGAAAATAAGGATCAGCCACTCTCTCTACCACCAAAAGTCTATCTGAAAAGGACTATCAAATTAAAGCCCCCTCTGGTAAGTTACTGAATGGTATGTGCCCTGCATAGACATTCACCACGAGGCTGAACAATAAAGCGAAAGTGCTGTTTTCATGCCAGATCCCTAAAAAAAATCCTGAATTTAATTGCTGAAATTCCAAGGAGATGGAACGCAGCATCAGAGAACACCATTTTCTTACACTGGTGCTTCCCACACCTACAATTCAATTTCCATTTTTTTAACCCACGGTGAAGTTTGTTCTTAGCAATCTTTTTGGTTACTTCCCAAATTAGTAAGGCTGTATCAGTGCTCTAAATTGGATGGAAGAGTAGAAAACAATCCAAGCAGAAAACATGTCTGCAGAATACAAACCACTTGAAAATGCCCGGCTTTAGTCTCTTAAGTATGATCAATTCAATTTGATTTTCCACACCAAAAATGGAGTTAAGCCTCTTGCTTTTTAGTAGTCTAAATGCTGCATAGTTCTTGTCAGTCTCTAGTCAACTGAATAGAAATGAATAGCAATCATGTATGGCTTTATTCAGCTTTATTAAAAGCACAATGTCCTTCAATTTTATCACAGTTCGGTGCGTAGAAGAAACACTGAAGATGTTGTACACAAAAACGATTTGATATGCCGAAGTGCCAAGCCTCTCTGAGAAGCACCAAACTTCCAGTCTGTGGAGTAAGGGCTGATCTATTTGCAGATCATAAGCACACAGCATCCTCAGAAGCATAACAAGCTATTGCTCAGCTGAGCAATGTCATTGCTGAACACTTGAGTCATTACTGTCTAATGCACAATAATTACTTTTATTGTGACACAAACACTGTTTCAAAGAGCTTTGTAATGCCTCACTTTGCTGCTCAACTAATTTCTTCTTCCCATCACATGTAATTCTCGTTTAAGGTGAGACCTAAATAAATCTGGTATGATGCAAAGTTCTTCCAGCTGTGGCTTCATAAAGATTATGAGCACTTGTAGGGTCTTAAGGCAGCCCAGCTGAGTTACAGGTTCAGGATCTGGTAAAAGACACCAGACCAACAGCTTTATGGATAAACATTTTATCTCATCACAACAGTATAATACAAAAACAAATCAATAGTACAATTACCTGTGTCAAAACAATAGTGAATCCAGTAACTCAATAATACTGGGCTGAACTTGTATCAGGGAGTGCAAAGACTTACACAGTTACGGTTATCAGAAAGCAGGACACAGCTTTCCGGGTCAGCGACTCTACACAGCTGATGTGCTCAGAGTGAGACTTCAAATTCCCTGATCAGACTGTTGCAAAAGCACTTACCTGGATTTGTTAACCAGTCATCGCATCTCACCTCTGCACTATCAAACAAAGATTTCCCACATGAACCACAGTATCTCTAAGCAACACCTAAAAATAGCTGATTAGCTTAAATGTTAATCAAACATTTACAGCATATATGTTTATAAAAGGTGGCACCAGAATTTCTCACTGTTCTTACTGGTGTTAGCATGAGGAAGGCTCTTGGAGGTCATGACACAAAATGCCTCACCGATGACATGTTTAAAGGATGCAAGGCTCCAGCTACCACAAACGACGATGAGGCAGGAAAACGCTGTTTCTCCGATGTATACGTCATGCATCTACAGCATCCATATATGTTAATACCAGGCAGAAATCATCAACTGACTCATAAATAAGGACCAACTCCAGAAACTCTTATTCATGCTGAATTGCACTTACCCTATGAGCAACCTCACTTTATTTAATAGAAGTGTTCACAAATGAAGACATTGCTCAGCCTGATTAAAAGCACCAAAACCTGGCCCATATGTGGCTTATAGCACATGTTACCTTTGCAAGAAAGTATACTGTGAAATGCCTGCACGTGGTGATGATCCCCTTCATTAACGTACTTGACACTTAAATTTTGTTTAAGCAAGACACTGACAAGAACTTACAGAAGCAGCTCTGGGGATGCAGCACCCCTTCAAAATGAGGGGTCACGCATTGCAGCCCATGTTTCAGCAAAATATCCCTCACAACACACATGGTGTGATAAATTAAAGCACTATCTTCTTCAAATAGATGATACACCAAGTCTTCCATGAGGAAAGTTGTAGCTTAGTCTCAGTCTCTGAGGATCAGTTAATTAATAACAAGATACATAACAATACATATAAGACGACAACAATTGTTTTATCCCAGTTTGAGAAATTTCACGTGTACCAAAGAGCTCTCAAGGGATGAAAACTTTTTCTTTGTTGCTGGACCCATTGTGTAGAGAATGGGGGGGTAAGGCTGAAGGACAGGGCAGAAGCATGCTGTTTATGTTTAATAATTGAATATTCATGCATATAGGCAGCATAAGAAGAAAACCTACTGGACAGTCACATCACACAGCAGGGTTTTACAAAGAGTGGGGAAAAGCAAGAAAGGAGATAGCTTCTCTGAAACAAATTGCCTCCTGGAAACCCTGTTATTCCTCCCCACTGCTGCCTCCAGGAGTTCTTACGCCACTGCTGCGGGGCAGAACACATACAGCTTTTAATATCCTGACCTCAAAACCACTTTGCACAGTCCTGTCACACCAGCTCTACTAGTCACATTTAACCTCTGGCAACTTTCTTTACATCAAGCTTCGGGACAGGAAAGAAAGCTAACAGCAAAATTATTACAGGTGGCTGCATGAATGCACTTTCAGAAGAGTTTTTGTTGTTTTAAGGTCCCAATGTACAGCAGGAGCTCCTCTCAAAAGGTTGCATTCAGTTAAAATTGCCTCCTGCTTTTCTAGCAGTGATGTATCATCTGCTGTTGGGAGCTGAGGTCTAGTTGCTAAGCTCAGTTATCCTCCACAAACTTGGGCAAAAACTTGGACAAAAGCAGTAAGTACACAACACTCAGGCACCCAGGAAGGAGGAGGTTCATGTAAGGTTCTGTACCGTAAAACCCACACTACTTCTCCAAAATAAGCCACCGAGCTTCTCACAGCTTTTGACTATTTTTAAAACATCAGAAGAGAAGAAAGTGTACTAACTCAATGAATGACTTCCAGTCCAAATCCAGAAGATCTCTCTGCCAGCTCCACACCAGGCCCTTTGTAACTCACCTTCCCCGCTCTCCATCCATTTAAATTCCTTTTCACAATAGCTGCCAACAACTTCTTTCCTTAAGGCTCAGACCCCAATACTCCATCGTCTACTGAACCACGGTCACTTCTGACAATTATGTACACTTTCTGAAATCTTAAAATTAAAATACATAGCAGTTTAAAGAGGACTACTGAAGCAACAAAGAAGAGAAAAAAAATCTCAAAAGAACGTGGGGCATTTTTCTTAGGCTTTTCTATAGCTTTCCATGCTAAAAACTCAAAAGCTTTTGAGCAATGATTTAAGTGCAACTTTGCAAGTCATTAGTCCATCCTGTTGCTCTCACCACTTAAAAATACACTTGAAATTTGCATTAATTTTAAGACAGCAAGTATTCAGTCTTTGGTTTGAGAGCCTTCATAACCTTGTTTTTCCCACTTAAAAATACTTTATACTGCTGAAACACTCAACAGTCAAGAACTGGACTGGCAGTCTGAAGTGCAAAGACTGCCTTAAACATCTATCCTGCTTCTTTAAGTCTTTATCTTTCCTAAAATGAAACTAGGTCAGCAGCACAAGATGTCCCTTTTCTGAAGCACTCCGCCCAACTAGCAAGGCACCAGGCTGCAAGCGCTCTTCTTGCAAGAAGCTCTCACCAGGAAAAGGTCTTCCAGCTATCAACATGCTGTTTCTGCTGCTTCCTTCTCAGTTGCTATTGTAAGTTTACAATTAGAAGTATATTTTTCATTACATCAACAAGCTAATGGAGTTCACATGGAAACATCATCAACACTGGCCCAAGCCTGCCTATAAGGATGCTAACATGATTTCAAAGAGGACAGCACAGGAAGGATGAAGTGGAGGGAGGGAGAGAGCTCCATGAATACAAGCACCTTTTAAAACAAAAACACCACACATCAACACTGCATCTCAGATAAACAGCAGAAACACCCTCCGCACAATCCTCCTAAATCTCTGACTGATCAATGCCTAAGCACCCCATTTCCCTCCCAAACACACAAAATTGGGGAATAAAAGAAAGCTATTTAGGACACTAATCTTTGTTTTAGTAGCATGCAAAAGTTTAGCTAATTCTCAGTTATCCTATCATACCTCTGAAAATAACCCCAAACAATTGAGACATCCAACAGTGACAGCACGAGGAAGCTGGTCAACACTATTGATGCCCAAAGAACTTATGGTCTGATCAAAGGCAGGGAACAATGAGGACAAAACATATTGTGGGAGGAGAAACTGGAAAGTCACTGGTGGAAGACTTCTAAAATGCAGAACAGGTCCATGTGTGAAATGCCCCGTAACATTAACTGGGCATTACACTGAAGTTACTTGGCTGCAGTAAGAGTGTCTGCTCCAATGTCTATTTTGTTAAAAATGGGAAAGCATGAGGCAGAATATCGTCCCTGCTGGCAGTAGTCACAGTCACCTTTCTTTGCATGCACCCCCTCAGCAACACACTCACTCTTCTTTTTTTGACACAGGAAATAGACAGATTTGTTTTAAGACCAATAGATCAATCTTTGGAGGTCCTATAGCTGGTAAAAGCCATGCACTGTAGCTTAAGCATGTTCCTGCCTGTTGGAACTTCTGGGCCTTTCAGAAAGTGAAGACACTTCATGCACATTTTCTGGAAAAATTAACAAAAAAACATTGAGCTGTGTGGCCTCTGCAAGAGTTCACACACCACCCTTCAGACATGGGCATCAGCTCTACTTATCACCGACAGCTGCGGTATCTGAGTTTACCCTTCCAAGGCTGGTAAGCACTAGTTAAAGAAAAGCCCCACCACTTTTGCCATGATACTGTCTCACTGAGCTTGAATATGCTACAATACATACAACCCTTCTGTCACACTGATGTCCACCAGCCATTTCTGCTCTCAGATTTGCTCCTACTTGTAGTATTTGGAATTTCTGTGATCACTTCCAGCATATCTTTGAAAACAATCACTACAGATTCCCTTGTGTTTTTCAGTTACTCCAAACATTGACTTGGGGTTATATGAGTATGAAGACCATCACAAAAGAAGGGCACAAGCAGAAAAATGGAATCACCTTTACAGGAAAAGAATAATAGCCCAATTCTGCCTTCTAATCCTCAAATTCCAGTAAAAGCACAAGCAACTCATTTAAAACATGGCCAAAACAAAACTAAACAGTGAAAAAAAATGGACAGCCATCCACGCAAATATGAAGGTTCTGTGAAAGTAAAACAAAATATAATGGAACAGATTTTCTATATGCATGAATATTTCTACTTTCCTTGTACTGGAGCATGCTGCATCACTATAGGATCAGAAAACTTGCAAGAAATCAAACTGTTACGTACTCAGCTGCTCTCCCCATCCGAAATAACTCCAGTTGCCTGCATGTAACACAAATGGCAGCAAAGAATAGGAATGGAAAAAAGAAAGCTTAGAAAAACAAACCACAAGCATATTTTTCATGATTTGAAAGTGCCTCTTAGATTGAGAGCTTCAAAATGCAGGAGGTTTTTTTTCATTATAAATACAACATTAAATTTATTTTGGAGCTTACTCTTCACTGTCTAGTTTGTTTGTAAGACATTCTGAAGATTAAGATCACTATAAGCTCTAGGAATAATTAAGCAATCATGCATTTACTAACACAAGTAGACAAAATATTTACCAACACACTACTTAACAAGAGCAGTTAAATACTGTAATTCCTACTACACACGTTATCAGGATTACAGACAGATTGCCCCAGAAACCAGACTCCAGTTAAGAGTAGTGTCTGATTCTAGACTGAACTGTGCAAGTCAAGTGGCAAAAGTTGCTTCGTACTTCCATTTCTACCCTCTTTCCAGAACGAAGGTAACTCAGTGATGAAAGCACCACACCAGTAATAATAGTGGGCAAAACTAGCTTTGTACATGTAACACAGCATTAAGTGAAGTGTGCTTTCTTAGCTAGACACACACAGTGGTACAAAACTTCGGAGTTCTCACAGCATCCTAAGGATGCAAATAGTCATGGGTTAATCCTACAACAGTAAGCAAATCTCTCCATGTTAAATTAGACATGACAACAAATCCACGCTAAAGGTAAAACTGCATGTTGGTAAGACAGCCACATTATTACTTAGTAATATCAATGTTGTCACCCCAAGGTCATACTCAGTATGATAAAGGCAACAAACTACAACATAAAACACTCAAAGCAACTTGGAAGCATGCACACAACTTTCAACTCCAAGAAAAGCTTCAGAACCAGCATTTCTAGAAGATAGCGTGTAAAAAATTGTTTAAAAAGTGAAGTTTAGGGGAGTGTTGATGTGTAAGTGCAGCAGGTAATAAATAAATCCTTCACACAGCAGGCAGAGAACAAGCAAGAGCTTTCTGTCCTGGCTAGCAGCCTCATCTCTAGCTACCAGACAGGCACACATTTCCAGGAAGGGGACAGCTCAGACGATGGAAAAAATCCCTTCCCCTGCCCTCATTAACAAAGTTAGAATGGGCTAGTTCTTCCTTTTAGCTAAAATTGCAAAAAATAGTCTTGTGGTAATTTTTTAGGACAAAGATTTTTTTTCTCCCCCTCCCCCCTCCCCGAACTAGCTAAGCAATAATTGGTTCTGGTGAGTAACTCTGCTTCCCAAGTCTTTACTCCCTATGCACATGTACTACAGCAGGGCTCTGATGCCATTTTAATTCTGCGGGGGGGAAAAAGGAGAGCAGAAAAAAAAAAAGCCCACATATGTGGACTTCCCAAAGAAAAAGAAAAAAAAAAGGGGCAGAAATCAGAGTTTAATTCTCTCTCCTTATCTGGGAATTAATGGTGCATCAAAGCTACAACCAGTTGCTCCTTCCTTCTCAAACATAAAAGGTTTACAAAGCAATGCAGTTCCCCAGATTCATCTTGGTACTTGCAGGGTTCCTGGACTCTCTGCTCTCACACACATATTGTGCTTTGCACAGCCGTAGCTCAAGTTTTAGCAGCACTTCTATTATCTAGTAGAGCTTCAAAGATATGTCATTCCCTTCCAACTCCTCCTGTAGGAGTCAGAGGGGAAAAAAAAGTAACATACGTATGTTTGCTTTGGTCATTAAATGAAGCAGCACTGACCAAGTATGTGCATGGAACAAATTTAATTACATTTTTACTGGGTTGATTTAGAACAAAGCACATATTAAACTGTATAATAATGATTTAATAGTGAATACATGCAGTTTCCATGGAGTATAAAAGGGTTACTCCTCTCTTGTCTACAGGAATAACAAAAATTTTTTTCTTGTTTACAGAACTTAACAAGTGAGAAAAACTGAAGTCCATAGAGTCAAGCACCAGCAGACTACAGTCCAAGACACCACAGACACAGCCTCTCTGGTCCACAGCAGCAAGTGTGACAAGCCACCACTGGGACAATGCATCTGAGCCAGCCATGCTGTCAAGATGATATACCCAGATGCCGCAGAAGCCTGCCAGGATCCACCAACCAGTGTTTCTATGACCCTGACCAGAGTGCTGTCATCTCAGGCTTGTTTTTCGCAACAGAAATCCATGGATTGCCTAATGATCAGCTTTGACAGAGGCCCGAGTCTTCTCCAGGGGAAAAGAAGAGGAGAAAGAGGAACACACAACCAAGCTGGCAAAGAAAACAGAAGCAAAACGTGGTAGAGATGTGAAGGGGAGACAACCAGAAGAAAGGGTACAGAAACAAGATGCAAGGAGAGCAGAAGCATCACAGGGGGGACAGAGGGAGAGGACTGAGGAAGAAGAGCAAGAAGTTGACAGAACTCTAAACTGAGCTTTAATTTGCTGTAATAAATAATTCACATTAAAGAGAAGACAATTTCCTATTAATGTATAAGTCAAACAATAACTTTTGCATATCTCATTCCTGAAAATCTCAATCCACTAACACATAAGATAGCAACCTCAGCACCTTCTTCCATCAAAAGATTCCTACCTCAGGTAAATGGCAAGAGGGAAAGAAAGCCAATGTTCAAGTATTTGCAGCTTGGATTACCATTAAAGATCCAGAAAAACTCTGCAGTGGCACAACATTACTCCACTTAAACTACCTGCTAGTTAAACCCATTTCATTATTCACAAATGAATGCATATGTAACATCCCAAAGTAACTGGAGAATAAGCATCAGAAGATAGTGTAAATTTCCAAAAACAGTATACAGATCAGAAAAACTACAGAGGAAAAGGAGCTTGCCTGTCCCGCACCCTTTTCCCAAAGATAAAAATCCCAGACTGACAGCCTCTGCACAAATCTCTGCAAAAACCACAATCATCTGCACAGAGGGAATGAGTGGGTCTTTAAGGGAAGACAGTAAACCTGACCCCAGAAACCAGTTCAGACCATTCTTAGTCCTCGTTTCAATGACAACCAATGTTCTGATGGTTGGCACACTACTCACAGTTTCAAATGGCAACAAGGAAAAAACCACCAAGCATTAAAAATAAGACCTGCAGTTACAAGGTCTGTCCTTGCAGAAGAAACGCTGCCACCTCTTATAGCCAAGAGTCCTCAAACTGACAGTGATATTCCTGAGCCAGCTAGTTACCTGCCTACCTCACTGCTACCAAGTTCCTTAGGAACAGCCTGAAGACCCCACAAACTTTCAAAAGCAGATTAGAAACTCTTATTTCATAGAATAATAGAATCTTTGGGTTTAAAGGGACCTTTTAAGGCCATCTAGTCCAACCCCTCTGCAGAAAGCAGGGACATCTTCAAGTAGATCAGGTTGCTCAGAGCCCCATCCAACCTGACCTGGAATGTTTCCAGGGGTGGGGCATCTACCACCTCTCTGGGCAACCTGTGCCAGTGTTTCACCCACCCTCATTGTCAAAAATTGCTTCTTTATATCTAGCCTCAGCCTACCCTCTTTTAGTTTAAAAACCATTACCCCTTGCCTTAAGACAAAGAACAGCTGATGCTAGGCAGGGCATGGTGGAGAAATGAGCAGCTGCCTTTAGACACCAGCTCCTTACCCTCTAAGTTTTCTCACATCGACAATTGGGCTCTTGGCTAACCAGGGCACGCTGCAACTAGAGACTAACTAGGAAGACAACGCTGCAGAAGCAAATAGAAAGAGATGCAATAACAGGGTAAGGGATTTTCAGCCGGAATCTCAAAACTCCACTTTTGTTTGTTTTTCCTAACGCCCACTTCACTTCAGCATCTAACATTTTTGTTAAAAGTTGAATTTATTAAGGATTCAACACATATGCTGCTTCATTTAAGATTCAGGAGCTAACAGTATATATCTCAGTCCTTCAGCATAATCACAGAAGACCTGGGCTGACAGTCTTGATATTTTGAAGGTTAATGAAAACAGAATTTCTTTTTAGTCTTTTCAAGTTGTTTTTCTGCTTCATGAAAGTAATATGCATAACCTCAATTTGTTAAGAAAAAAATCCCTTCCAGATCACCTTTGGGAACAAATTTAAGCCTGTACAAACTTGAACTGAAAACACCAAGAAGTGCACACAGATGGAAAATGGAAAGTTTTAATTCTAAAAACATACAACAACAACATACATTAACACTGGAATAGATGATACAGACAAGTCAGACTAGTTACTCTGTGTGCTCTTAAATACCGACAGTGTGTATCTCGGTTATCACATTATTTTGTATTCATAAGTTTCACTACTCAAAAAATTAGGTTTCATATAAACCTCCAATTAAGGACTAAGCAATGCCAGCAGCCTGGTGCCTTGGAAGCTACAGCATTCTTGTCATTAACACATTTTATAAAGCACATCTAAGTTCCCACAGTTAGCTGAACATAACATATGCTCATTCTGTGTCTCAATTATGCAACTATTCAAGGAGGAACTCCTCCTCCCCACTTCACACTGTCAAGCCTTGATCAGCAGGGACACTGTAGAAAAGCAGAATTTTCCAAGATTTTAATGCAGTCTAATTTGATTGCCTGCGTGCCATTTTGTTTCATTTCTGTTTACAAGTCTCATAGTGGCTGGGACATACTATCCCCATCAGAACATTATTGTTTACTACTGTCCACTGCTTACAGTCATGCTGATAAATTATTTAATCCTCCTGTTATATCCCATGCTGAGCAAAGACAGAGAGCATCTAAACAAGTTTATAAAAGCAAACCGAGCTCAGGAAATTACACTATATTTGGTGCTGATAAAGTACTGTTTATAGAATACAAACAGAGCTGGGAAGGTCCTGGTCAGTTCGTTCTTCTAGGTTTAATAAATCCCCTTTTTCCCTGGATAAGACCCTCAACACAACGCACACAAATCTCAGATTCCATAAAAGTGTACATTCTTCCATTTATTCAATTTACTTCCCAAAATAAAATGTGCTTTTTTAGTGGAATAAGCTTCTAAAATACAAAACAAACGTTTAATATCTTTTTAGAACAAAGTCAAGTTTTCAGTAAGCAGAATGACCAAGAGGGTTTCATATCAAATACCGGCATTTCCAGGTCAGTTTTGGAACATCACAGATAACTAAGACCTCTGCACAAAAGGAGATGAGAAAGCACAGGAGGGAAATGAGCTAGAGTGAGGTAATAGAGACAAGAACAGGGCTTTCCAGTACGGCGCTGGAGTACTCTCCTTGCTCACTACTCCCTCTTTTTCACCACATTTTACTCTAGTTTAGCATTCAGCTTATGCTGAAATTTTGGAGTATTTTATTTCACTACATGAAATGGCCCTTCTGTCCACCTTTACTATGGCTAAACAAAATCAGACTGAGAGATGAGAATTTAAGCAGGGCTTGGATCACCATCAAATCATTGAGCATCCACTAAGTTATTAAAAACTTGAGCAACTCATTAATAACTATACTAAAAAGAGGCAGGCAGAGTGCTGCTTAATTTTGTCTACAATGGAAAAACTGTAATACTTCTATCACTGCACTCATACCTAACATAGCTGTATCATCTTACAAATTTCTGGGCTACCAAGTCATAAAGACTGTTTGGCTAAGGGATGTAAACACAAGAATTCTTATATACTCCTCACGAGATACAATTTTGGACTGGAGTGGAGTACCTAACATTACCTATCTGCATAATAGCAAAGAGGACTATGTACTGCAGCAGAGATATAAACATTTAGTGCCTTTTTTCCTTCTGATTTTCAGTCTTGGTCTTTCAGTACAGGCCTCATTGCTCAAGGACATATTTATGGTTTGTGATAAAGCTGAGCAATAGTTTTCCTATCAGTTTAAAATCTTTAATCTAATTTTTTAAAAGGTTATATTCCACTGTGGTAACAAAATTCAAATTAATGTCATAGCAATAATGGAAAATTAAAGGAT
This sequence comes from Phaethon aethereus, assembly GCF_964289735.1. Taxonomy (NCBI): domain Eukaryota; kingdom Metazoa; phylum Chordata; class Aves; order Phaethontiformes; family Phaethontidae; genus Phaethon; species Phaethon aethereus. Next base: position 12,181,754 of record NC_138577.1, on the reverse strand, counting down.
GACTAACACAGTTTCAGAGGCCTTAAAAAAATCCCCAGCAGAAAAAAAAAAAAAGCATTATGAAGAGCACTAAACAAATTACGAAATGTAGAGTGATTAACTGAGCATTTACTTGTTTTGATCACTGCTTATAGAGAAACATGTCAGTATCAGAAGTGTTAAGCATTTCAGAAAGAACTTTAGGTTTGGGGCTTACATGAAAGTCAAAGCTTTAATTCCTTGTCAACATCTTTCAGAATACAGTACGTACTCTAGGAAAACAACAGCTAACAAAGCACGTTTAGACGATCAGCAGCAAAGCCACAGATCTGCTCCCCTCTAGAGTTCAGCAGTAAGTCAAACTTTGTTACTGTATAAATCTTCTAACATAGCCAGTATTTTTAACTTCCATTTGCTGAGTAGTTTGCCTTAGACATATCCAGGCCTGAAGTAGTAGCTTTATCCTAAAAATGCAGGCAGACATTTTAGACTAAGACCCTGAATTTGCATTCCTTTGAGCAGATCTAGCATGCCTTCAGCCAACGCAGGCAAAGCCACAAGAAAACAAGCGTCCCAGATGGGATTTATCCTAAACAAAGAGAAACAGGAGCTGCCAGACACCCAGAGACAGAGAGGCCAAGGAACTCACTTGCTCAAGCTGTCCGCAAAACTTGCACAAAACAACATGGTTTCACTTGTACAGACCAGAGTAGTTTTCCCTCCACCTAGGTCAATTTAAAAAAAAAAAAAAAAAAAAAAAAAAAGGTAATTCGTCATTCACATGCCCTGTTTTGAATTATGCTGAACATTTTTTGAGGACTGTTGTAAGCCTTACTGTTTGCACTGTGGCCAGTAGTTTTACTCTCACAAGAGCACAGCTGCAGGATCTTTAATGTCACGTACCCTTGAAAATGGTAAAATAATCATTACCCTCTTCCTTACTCTTCCCAAAATGGCACGGTCTAGAGATACTGTAGGTAGCTGCTGACCTCTGTTGTTTCTAAGCGCAGAAGCAGGCTGGCAACCAGAACAAAAACAGCAAGAATCTAGATATATAGTATACATATCTACAGCAATGAGGGTAGTATCACCTCCCAGCAATTGCAGCAGACTGCTGCCTGCACTATTACAGATCATACATCTCTATGAAAAATTAAGACTGTCAAGTTGTGGCCTGCTTAAAAGCATTTTGATGTTGCCTAGCCTTGAGAGCCCGGTATAGCAGATAGCTTTTTTATACATACTGTTACCAAAAAGAAAAAAAAACAAACCTCTTAACAGGATGTCATTTTAGCATATTTGCTGCCATAGGGTCAGTTCACTCAGTTGAACACTGGTGGATGGCAGCCAACATCTTTGGCTAGAATAAACCAGAGGATTGAACAACAGCACAAGATGGCATGCTCAAATGAGTGCACATGTAACCTTGCATGCCTATGACTTCATTCCATGAAAACAGGCTGCAATGCATATCCTGCCAAGTAAGCTCTTTAGGCACGAGCTTTCCCCAGCTGCCTTGGACCCACAGCCTGCCCAGATCTGTGCACTCAGTGCCACTGCTTCTGCTAGAACCATACCACCTGTGCTATGGAAACCCTCGCAGCCCAGTGTGATAGCCCCAACCCAACAGCACATTCTAGCATCCGCACTGCAGCACTCTAAACACAAAATTGGTGTGGCTGTTATCAGAGCTTGCTGGGGAGCTGGGGCAGGTAAGGCAGCCATCTGTTTTTTTTAGCAGACAAAACTCCTCGTCAGTGCCATGGAAAGCACTGTAATCTCAGCACTACAGTCAGTCTATGCAGAAGAATGCACATGCCTTCCTGATGCATCAATGGAATTTGAGCTCCTAAAAAAAGAACTAATGAGCATCAGGAATGAAACCTCCCAAAGTCAGACTTTGGTACTTTTGAAATAGTGGTGAATGTGTAGATGTTAGCAGAATTTTGCCTTACACATTTTGCAGAAATAAATTTCTTCAAGTATTAGTGAGAGAAGAAGGATCAACCCACAAAGTGATCTGGCATCGAGTGACACCATTCCTTTAATGTGTATAAAATGTTTTGCCAGCTTTTAAGTAGTTAAAAGACTGCTTACGTATCTACAACAAAGCTGTAGCATTTTTTTTTTCATGCATGCATGTGCACACACACATTCCAGGTAGCATTTAGGTTTCCTTCTTACTCTCCTGGAAGAGACGTCTTGCTTCTTTCTCTCTGATCTGCTGGCAGACCAAGCACAGGCTAGCTTTGGTTCTTTTTTGCTGGTATAACAGTGTATCAGAAAAGTTATTTCTTTCCTTGTTGCACCAACTCACAATCCAGAGCCAAGCAACAAATTTACCTTCTTCTGGATTAAAAAAAAAAAAAAAGAAACCCAACAAAATTCACAATAAGAACAACCAAACCACCCACAAACCACAGCCCTAGACAGGGATTTTACAGAGCAAAAGACATGCAAGACAGAACTATGGTGTGCTGTAGTCTATTAGGGTCTTACTGTGAAAAGAACAACACCACAGACTCAAGGAAGTGGAAGAAAAAAAACACATGCAGAGAAGGGAGGACAAAGCATTCTCAGAAAGATTTTCAGTCAAAGATAAGAGGACAGACATAACTGGTTGATTCAGTGGCACTTAGGTTATCTTCTCTGAGAATCATACTGAACAAACCTGCGCTCTTCCAGATTTGTAAACTCCCTAACAAAAGGTGTAGGGCAGTATTCACAGTAGCTGATATTAAATAAGACTACCAAATTTTTTCCAGAAAGATACGGAATACTTTCCTCTTACCAGTTTGCACAGTGACTGCCCCAAGTCAGAGCTGTGTTTAAAATACTGACAGAGTGACTCATTTATGGATTATAATGGACTTTATGTTGCCATAAATGATCTTGAGCACACAAGGAAAATAAAACTATACCTACCACAATAAATCACTTAGAACTTATTGACTCAATGAATGCCAAAGTAATCAAATAACATTTTTTCAATCTGCTTAATTGAAAGTGAATTTCCAGACAATAAAAGCTTCCTTTCTTTTTAATTTCAGATTACAGATAAAAGCCAATATGAGGATGATGCAGTTATCCAACAATGAGCTACCAGGAAATTAAGAATTATGATTACATTTTATAGAAATGCAAACAGAACTGGATCCATGGGCACTATAGTGCTTTGTTTATTACTTAGGATCACTGAAGGTTAAATCAATTAGAAGCATATCATCTTTGTGGGGCAGGAGAAATATACAGGGAAGAAGTTGGGAAGTAAAAATGAAATGGCTAAGTATGGTGAAGGAAGAGGCAGGAAGTGCCAAAGTAAGTAGGGCTTAGAAGTGACTGCATGTACTAGAACAGACCCACCTGCTTCATTTAAGAACTGGTAGGAAGCCCAAATCCTGCATTACCTCAGAAACCATGGGTCAGATTCTTCTAATAACAAAGCAGCATCTGTGTCTGTGAAAGTGGGCCTGAAAGCTCCCTCATCTCTGCAAAAATTTGAGCACCTAGTCTGGGCTGAGATTTCCTGTGGCAACACACCAAGGCAGCAGCCCATATGTGACCAGAGATGAAAACCCACCCTCAGAGATCAGATGTTGGCTTTCAGACATGGCCCAGATCTCTTCTTTCACATCCCGCTCCATCCTTCTCCCCCTCTCTACTCAGGGGAGGTAACAGAACAATTTGCATCCATGCAGGAGATGGGGAAAGAACCATGAGAAAAGGTGGTTTGAGAAACGGAACGGACATGTGTGGAAAATACAGAAGCAGAACAGGTTGAAAGTTTAATCTAATTTTAGCATTTAAGGACATGTATTTCCCTATTTAATGAACCTGACCCTGCCTGCTGGAGTAGGATTTTCTCTAGCAAGAACAAAGAAACCAGAAGACTCTTCTGAGAGCTGCAAGAGGGCTAAGCAGGACACCTGTGGCATGTGCAGTTACACCATTATTTCTTGAAATGCAAGCTATATGAAGTGTTTAGCTGCACTTCTGGTCTATAGTGCATGAGGTTTTAAGATAACTTCATTTTTTGGGGAGATACTCTCATGGGGCAAAAACTATTCATACTGAGAAGGTTTTTTGCTCCTTCTAGATACTTAGTGTGACGTCCAGCTGATTGTGTCCTGCTCCCAGCAGTGACCGCATCTCATGTAGCACATGGTGATGGAAAATTGGATGAGTCTTACAAATGTTCTTGAGGATATTTTTATTATATCTAAAAATATATCTATCAATTATTTACCCACATGGTAAGTAAGAACACTCCATACTCAACATGTTTTAGGTGAGGGAAGGACACCCATCCCGCTCCTATGTAAAAGGCGGTTGAGCTCCTGCGTCATAGACAAAGGTCAGGTCAGCTTTCAATAGAGACACAATAAATGCATCTTCTGGATTGAATTCTTGAGTTCCAAAGGATGTGCTGCATTCAGGCAAGCTTACAATTCTTATGCACAGACTGATGCAGGCAGAGTTCATTTTCAAAAGTACTTCTACATTAAATGTCTACTTTATAGTTGTCCATGTAAATAATTAAATATTCATAGATGCTGGATACTTGCAGGCAGTAGATAAGCAAAAGTACATGTAGTGCCACAAGCTTTATTGAATTACTAGAAAATTCTTAAATACATTAATCATAGACTGCTATGAAATATTTAACATCAATTCTAATGAGTGTTTTAATCCCATGAATGATAAAATTAATTCTTATGCAGTATTAATTGTTCAAACCAGGGGCCTTCAATTAATTATTGTAAAAGGTCACTTTCTAGCAAGATGCAGGCTGTTAACAGGCAACACAAAAATGGCAGCTGCAGTTCTACTTTTTATTTGCAAGAGCCAAGTTGGTCCTCCAGGGAAGAAACCAGCTACAGGAGCTTGAGGATGTAAAAGCACCATGCTGTGGGAACACGTGCAGCTATTTTCCCTACACAGAAGCATTCCTCCTAATTTACCCATACATCCCAATACTTAGAAGGGTCAATCAAACCAGCCTCTCTTGAACAAAAGCAAAGTCCAGGGCAAATAGCCAGGAACGTAATTTCAGCAAGTAACACATTCATGTCTTGGACACTTCGTATTAGACTGCTTTTCTTTGATCTTTTGACATTAGAGGTTCTGCACACTCTGCTAGTATGATTTAGTCAAATACTAATTTCTCCAACAACTTTTCTTATTTGTAGGCCTTACAAAGCAATTGTACCCTTCTGACTATTTAGAAACAAACAAAGAAAAAAGTGCTTTATTCTTTACATATACTCTCATCAAAAAAATGGGAGGACACATTTGGTATTACCTAGGATACCACTGCTGGAGTACTTTCATGTAGCTTTGTACATGTTCCAGCTACACAACACATTCAGATTTCCTAGGCAATTGGTTAATGTCCATGTTTTTTTGAAGACAGTTTTAAGATAACATAATAGTACATAGATAAATTAATTCTACTCAAAAAAAGGTAAACAGTAATTCACATTTCCTAATGTTAACAGTTTTATAGAGATCCTATAATCAGGCTAATGGATAAACAGCCTGCAAAGAGTAATATGCACATCTTATGGGATTTGAAGTAGAGGGTAAAAGATTTGTTTAAATTATGAGACTTGAATTTTATTAATGTTGTTGCCAAAAGTAGATAAGACAATTCATAAGACATCACTGAGCTTTCATCTACTGTACGTTAAAAGCAGTGTTTCGGAAATCTAATTTTGCAGACCATCAGATACACTATGTCCTAGGTTATTTTTCCATCTATGTTTTAAGAAGCATAAAAAAATACAAGATGAGATAAGCAGAAATTAATAAAACTATTTTTCATCCATCAACACAGCATTGGATAGTAATATCGAAGAAATTAGGCACCAAATACACAAACATCTGGTGCATTTTAAAAGGCTTCTGGCAGTAACCTGTCACCATCTATTCTCTTCCTCTTAAAATTTCACTAAAAAGTCATTAAAATAATATTCAACACATGATGTTTAAAGAGAACATAGCCTGACTTAGTTACCTGAAAAAACTCAGCATTTTCTTACTTGCGTCGATATTACAAGGGTCTGACAACCTAGGTGACTTTGAACACATTTTGTGTTCCTGTTACACATGAGAACACAAATAGGTTAAAGACTCAATGCCTGATTTCACTTTCTAGCATCAGAAGCTTTAGACCAACATTTTGACGTGCACAGTTTTTCATAACCGACAAAAATTAACGGTTTCACAGATATTTAAGTACTTCTAACAAGAAAATATTGTTCAGATGTACCATGGCTTGATAACTAACCAGATAAGGAAATGAAGTACACTGAAAGAGAAAACACTGAGGAGAAATAAAGTCTAACTTACAACACTGGGAGGCAGCACTGGGCAATGGTTTCTTCTGGACTTCCTCCTGAAAGGAATACTAAAGGAGAGGAAAAAAAAAAGTAACACAGACCAATAAGAAAGCAAATGGCAACTTAACGAAACAGCCTTCAGAGTACAGCATGCCACACAACAGAAAAACAACATCCCTGGTAGTTTCAAAGCATTAAATATTCTCCTTAATACCCATATTCAAACACACTCCCAGAAATCTCCTCTTTTTTCATGCCAAAACCAGGTGTTAAAAAGCACACAGCTGGTTAAGGTGCAGTTTGCTTTTCTACAAGCACAGGCCCTATTCTCAGTTGTAAAACCTCAAATTAGACATCTAAAAGATCTGATTCTTCACACACAATGTCACTGTGATGGAGAGCTCAGAACTGAATATAAGCCTGTTTATGTTTAGACACTCAAGCATGGCTTCAACAGTTCAAAAATCATGAGAGGTCACGGCAGCACTGCAATGGGGGATTGAAGTGGTTAGACAATTAGTGTGCCCAGCAGGGCAGCAACACAATGTTTGCAACACTTACAAACTCTCCTGTGATCCACAGCACATCTAAAGTGAAGAATTTTTCATCTCATTTAATACTAAATTAGAGAACATAAGAGATATTTCAATTAGCCGACTTGGACTTTTTACAAAGCTGTTGGTTACAGCATCAAAGCATTCCCTAGGGGAATGCCAGTGGTTTTATTTTGTAATTCTCCTCTGTCTTGTATTACACAGAAATATGAGAAAATTAGACTGTTCTCAGTATTTTGCTCAATTGTCTTTGCTAGGAAAAAACCCAGATCTGATGACAAAGGAAGTGGCAACCTTAGCAACCTGGTGCTGCAATCTGTGCAAAAGAGAGCCACCAGCCAGCCTCTCCTTGGATTTGGTACGGATTAATGACCTGTTCATTACATGGAAGGTGACAACCTTCAGACTTCTGCTGTGACTATCTTCTGATCTGTGCTATTTAAAACGCACAAGTGATCCTGAAGGGTGGTTAGTCTTCCCATCAGCAAACTGCCAACTCACTGAGTTAATCAGAATTGTGAAAACAAGAGCTGCTGGATCTCACAGCACTGACTGGTTGACAAAGTGGTGAAAGGAATTCTGTGGATGAGCAATTTCAGCAGCACAGAGCAGCAATAGGTTCTGTATTATTATACTTAGATATCAAAAAATGGCAGTAGTTTGTTCTTTTCAAAGCATCAGCGCAACAGCTATCAGCAGTACCAAAAAGAAAACTGAAGATTAAGTGTTTTGCAGGAATAAAGACTGGAAAGCGTTTTTATGACACCACATAAACTCCAAATGAACCTGCTTCTTGAATACTGCTGTGCAGATTTAGTCTATTCATCCATTGTCTCAGAGATAGCTAAACTTAACACACAGAAAAGATGATAAAGACACAAAGTTGTCCTGTATTAAATACCAGTACGCAGACTAGGACTCTGCAGCCCAAAAGCCACGCAAGAAGGTGAGGTCTGTAAAGCTGAGTGGCACAGAGTGGGTGAATGAGGATCAGTCATTCAATTTCTTCAAATTAACCTGCCTCCAGCTGGTTTCACAACATAAGGTTTGTTTGCTCAGAGCAAATAAGATATTTCTTCAGGCAATGCACAATTAAGGCACTGAATTCCTTTGCTACAACATAACTGACCTAGGTGCATTCAAAAGGCAACTGACATCCACAGAAGAAAAATCCACTGAGTATTGTTAAACACAAAGATACTGCCTCTGGCCCTGGAAGTTCCTGACCTACAAGTAGCTGCAAATTAGAGGAATATGCAAGGAAGAGATCATCCCACTATGAGTCACTGTCAAACATGGGACAAGATGAACCTTAGGTCAGACCCTGCACAGGTGTCTTACATTTTTTTAATTTTCTCACGGGTGACAGGGTAACATCCATAATAAATTTGAGATCATTAGGTCATAAATCAGAGGCATGATTTTGTTACTAGTATTGGATAAAAGCATGCACTTAGCATACAGATGGATGGCATTCCAGGGAAAGCGGAGTCTCACCAAGCTCAGGATATCTTTCACTAAGTACCAGCTCAGTGAAGCACTAGAGGGCACCTATGCTTCACTGAAGTACCTGGCACAGACTGCTGCTACAGTCCACAGGAGCAGGGAGGTACCACAGCAGTATCACTGACAGGCCAAACCACAAACTGAGCTTTTTGTGAACTCCAAGAGGTTCTCAAACTTCCAGGAAGGCAAGAGAGGTTGCCCTCAAGCAGTTATGTTTTTATCCACTCAAATATTGGTCTGTTCTCAGTCAAAAAGAAAACCCACCTTATTTTTCTTCAAACCAAATGACTCTCAAAGAGCAGAAAAGAATCAATGAAAGATCCCAGAATAAAAACCTTCCTAAAGTCACAGGCAGAACATTTTGCAAGTTATCTTGCTATGAAAAGAGACCTATCAAGAGTTTAAGCAAGCACTATGTTCCTACTCAATGACGTGGGCATTGACATGTAAGTGGTTTGTTGGGTTTTTTTTAATGCTAAACTTCTGGTACAAGCATTAATATGTCCAATCTTATTTTGGAAACATTGTGGAAACAGTATGAACTGTAAAGAAAAGTCTTCATTACGTAACAGCCTCTCAAAACAAAAAAGTAACTTTTAGTTTATAGCTGTTTAGCCAAGCACACACTACAAAAAACAGGAAACCAAAGCCATAGCTGGCAGGTATTGCAATACAAGATTCATATAAACTGAGTCATTAACAGCTGGATTAGGATAAAAGCTAACAGCTCCAACAGTCCTCAGTTCCAAAAAAGATTCAGTATCTTGCTTTGCCTTCTTCCCAGAAACAGCCAACTGAAAAAATGTCCTTTTTGACTTGATTTCACAAATGAAGAGAATCTACTACAGCTTGTCAAAAGCAGTTTCCTCCTCTTCTGAGGTAAAGCATGGTATTACCTTTCCTTTGAGTGTATGCACATCAGTAAAACAGTTCTGACTATTCAAGCATTTCCAGCATGCGGAAGAATGTTCCTCTCCTTAACACTAACAGTACACTTAGAACAGTTCTGTAAACAGTTCATGGAAGAGTTGTAAATGATGAACATTTACTAGTTACCTCAATGACAGGTGTCCAACACAAAGAATAAAAGCAAGTTACAGCATTCAGGGTTACATTCATTTTTCAGTTTAGATATTTACCTCATCATCTCCAAGTGAATTTATTTGTTCTAATTTTCTGGTCCAGTATCTGGCCTCTTCTTCAGGGATATCTATACCAAAAGAGTAAGTCACACCACCTTATTAACCAGATAAATTTGCATTTATCATCCGTAGCATTAAAACAGGGAGTGTATTTCAAGACCACACCACAAAAAAACACACGTAAGTTTGAAGTAAAAGGACTGTCTTATGTTAGCACTAAGATGGAAAATAAACATTGTAAATAGTAACACAGTTCAAGGGTTTACATTGCTTTGTTGTTTAAAGCTGATTAACCAAATTCACACTGCACAAAGGTAGGAAAGAGTAAGACAGACTGGTTCAGATTTAATTCAAGTATTAGTTTTATGAAGAGCCATTTCACAATTATATTAATACACTTGCTATATGCTTGATAACACATAGCAAGAACAAGAGCCTCTTCTGGAGGCTTTTATAACCTCGGTAGAACAAGGGCTGCCTTTGAATAGCACATCTTTCTTACATACCCGGTGTAACACAAATTAAATACCAAAAAAGAAATAGTCTCTTTTTTTCCTTTGCAGGCAATAAGCCGAATCTTTTGAGGTAATGAACAATTTTATAGGCAGTCATATTCACATGAGAGCACGTTCCTATTTTTGCACCACACTGCAACTTCATTGTGAAATGAATCACAACACCACTTTTACCTTCTAGAAGATTTACCAGGTTGATGACTGACAGCAAGTAGCAAGCATATCACCTTTATTTTGGCAATTATTTTCTATTTCACACTTTGAAGTAATATAATGTCCTAATGGTTTGAAGGGAACACAGAGTTCTGCCACTCAAAATTTCATCTCTCAAAGTGCACCCTTAGAGGTGTGGATGAACTGCTGTGGAAAGCTTAACAGAGGCAAGTTAGGTACAAACCATGCTTACGGAACTGAGCAAGAGGTGCACAGCACTAAAGGAAATAACCCACTGAACGAAAAAGCATCAGTCAGGCTCTCAATACAGGAGAATTAGGTAAATTATTTGGGGATGGGGGCATGTAAAATCACGGGAAAGAGGGGAAAAAAATTTTGGGTGTGGGTTGTATTTTTTTTTTTAATCACTCATCATCCCTCTGACTGTAATGACTTCTGAAATTTGGCTATTCATGGCTCGAAACTGCACCACGCAGAAACTTCAGAGCTCACACTGGAAGGAAGTGGAGGCACTGCTCCAGCTAGAAACCACCAACCCTGCAAGCTGACAAATGAGTATAATACCAGTTCAGCTAGTTTTCCCATCTCTTGTAACTCTTCACACTCTCAAGTGCCTCATTAGAAGGCAAGAAGTTTACATCTAACAAGTTTGTTTTCCCGCAATGAACTGTACCCCATGAACACAGCCACAATGATATGCTAAGCTATGCGTTGGCAAGAGTGGGAGAAGTAGGCTGGTATGGTCTTCTGATGAAAAGGTGTTCTGAAAGTTACATCCACTCTCGTTCCTGAAAGAAACAAGACCTATGATGCTTTCAGAAAGGACCAAATATTGCTTTCTTCTTATACTGAAAGGGGATATCTGTCCTACATGTGCCCTCTTTCATCCACACAAACCATCATCTTATGAAGCCAGTGACCCCAAAACATCTGGACATAATAGTGGCCAGTGTACTAGAACATGAACCACTTTCAACAAGAACAAGGAACATACCAGATTTAGTGGAATTTGAAGTTTCAGAAGTAGGTATTTCCTTGGACTACGAATTAATGTCTACACCTTTGTAACAAAAAAAACACTGTAGTTTTATGCAGCTGGTCTCACCCAGACAAAGGGGATAAAACAGGCCCCACTTGAGAAAGTTTTAGGGAACTGGAAACTTAGTACCTGGCTCTAGAAAACCTGCATTAAGTAGAAAAAAGACAACCTATTTCTCCTCGCTTGAAGGGAGGCCACAGTAATTTATTTTAATCATAATACATAGAGCTAGTTGCTCTTTCTGATGTACAGTACATTGCTTTGATGTTACATGCTATTAGAAAATAAGGTAAGAGAAATATCAGAGAGTCTTCCATAACTGCAGGAGTTGTAGAAAAACATACATGTTTTTGATCATCAGGGCTGTGGATCACAGCTGCACAGATTTATTAGATTAGATCTGCACAAATTGGGGATGGCAAACAAAGGAAATCTGTACTGAATTGATCTAGAAAGAAGACATCAATTAACTGAAGGGTTATCAGCATACAACCTGATAAGATTTAGGAGGACAAACTCCAACAAGGACCTGAAGCAATCCAAACCTTAAAGCAAAGCCTATGGAATTTTGTCTTTGAAAGCCATTGCTTCTGTAAAAGATGAAGAAAAACTCATGAGCTGAGAACTAAAGGTTAGAGTCAAAACAACTCAATTCTGGAGCATGAAATCAAGACCAAAAACATCTAGGAGGGATGAAGCAATGGATTACCATTAACACTGCAGAAACTGCAGTTGTCTCAGGGTAGGCTTCAATGCTTTCCCATAGACCACGGTCTACTAGCGTGCCAGGCATGAAGGAGCACCATGTGTCTCTTGGATTTCTTGTCCCTATCTTGTATCCAAGGTGCCCATTTCATAAATGGAGCTAACAGATTTTTAGTGCAGGATTGCTGCTATTCTATTGAAACACCTTCACAGTGTTTCACACAAGTCAGAGATAAAAATCCGCTACTGTCTAGATACTGGCTGTTTTAAGGACATCTTCTTGATCTTAGAGAAACTCTTGTCATCAATGCTAGCAGCAGTACAGTTACTGCACAGCAAACATTAAACATGAAGCAACAGGCCTATCAACTTAAATAAAGATACCTGCTCAGAAATAGAAATTCTGAAATAGAATTCTCAATTTTTTGAGGAAGCAGTTTATAACTATTGCTTAGTTTCACCATCTATTTGTGCCTTGTCTCAGCTGTTTGTTGAAGCTGGTTCTTTCAAATGCAGGGAATGGAACTCTCTAGTGCAGAGATCTGAGACTGACTGCTTGCAAGGCCACGTCCACTGGCCAACTCCTACATCACTGCTCAGCTTTGATTACAAGCGCAAGTTACTCCACTACATTAACTTTTGCTTACAAGATAAGAAGCTGAACTAGTCCAAACAGAGGCCAACTGATGCCAGCTCAGTACTCCATTGACATCATGCTTGGTAAATAAGAGGAGCAAGACCATATGTCAGTGAAACAAAACTGCTGAACAAGAACTGAGAGATGGACAGATACGTTCACCAGCTTTTGGGAGTTCTTAATTAGAAATGTTGCAAGCTTTACTGTCCTTGATCCTACTGCTGTCTTCAGCTGGAAGCTGAAGACCCTGTCTTCTCTGGACTCCTGGTGTCAGGGAGCAATGCAGTCTGGTTGCTCCCTAACGGAAGAGAGGCAAGGGAGATCCCATGTCTGGCAGGGCAAGGGACTTGCCAGCCAGGGCCCTGTCCTACAGCACTTGAGCAAGGTGAGAAGGGCAGGCCCAGAGATCACAGCTGGGTTCAACCAGGAGCTCAGATAGGCAAGCAGGTCCATGGTGACAAGGCAGGTCTAACGTCAAGCCAGGAATTAAGTGCACACCTGGGTTTGGACCTATGGGGTCCGTAAGCAGGCACAGACATGGTTATGGTTGAGGTGGGGGATCAGTAACTCCCACAGCATCACTCAGGAGTGAAAGCTTCAGAGATGAGCTGAGGAGGGACTCACAGGCCCAAGAGCATGGGCTGTGGGTGGAGGTCCCAGGTGAGGCTGCTCAGAGCAATAAAGACTTATCAGCACAGCCAAGGCCCTGACACCTAGATGCACTGCACTGCCATGGAAACGGGGACACAGCAGTACAGAGACTTATCAGACTGAGGAAGGAATTAGAGGAGAATTTGCTGCATCTATACAGACCACTTCACTCACAGTTAGACCCTCTCAGGTACCTAAAGATGACAGTATTCCTGCTTAGAGATCTCTAGCTTGGCAGTAACCAGGAGTTTCAGCCCTAAAGCTTTTCTTCACCTTAGGCTTGGTGGCCCTTGCTGTAGTCCTTGCACATCAACTTGTGCAACCTGAGTTTTTCCCCAGTAGCAAGTCCTGGGCTGGGGCATACCCCAGGTCAGCATGAGTGAGAACAAGTTTTGGAAGTAAAAGTGATACCCCCTTTCTCCCCACTTTCCTACAAGCCTTCACCTGGCTTCCTCTCTTCCCAGCCCCAATTTCTTCCCTTTCCAGAGGTACACGAATCTTCACAAGTTCTCACTGAAATAACTTTGCAGAGCTGAGCATTTCTCTCTCTGTATAGTTCCCAAGACAATAAAACAACAAAGCACATTTACTCCACCTGATGGCTGGACTCAGATCAGCATGCTCCCAATTGGGAGTGGTGAGAACACTAAAAGCATTTTCACTCCAATTATCTGCTAGAAACAGCCTGGCACAGACGCAAATTTCTATAGTTTGGGAGCCAAAAGCATTTCTGAGTACTCCAGCTTGTGTAGAGGATGCCACATAGCCACTGCACTTCTAAAAACAGGGGACTGAGTAAAATTGCTTTTAAACAGCACAAGTTTACAATTGAAAAGCAGCACCTTGGAAAGTCTGTGCCAGCACACATTCACTACATCAAGATAACAACAGCAAGACTGTCTTCTCCCTACCAGCAAATTTTCTAAACCAAGAAGAAAAGCTGCCTGCCTACTTGATATGTCTGTCTTGTTCCTGAAAAGAAACAGGTATCATCAGTGGAGAAAGCTGCTCCAGCTTGTCTTCGCCAACAACCACTTCCTCCCACCAAGAAGGCAGCTTATTGCCATTTTTAAAAGACTACCAAGCATAACAATGTTTTGCACCCTAGGGGTTAATATCAACTCTCACTAACACTTCACATTTCAAATGCTCACGTTTTGCTGCACTTTTATAGAAAAGGATTTTCAGTCATTCTGTTTCTGCAAGATTGAACATTTAAGAACATAGGGCTGGCAAAAAACGTTAGATGACAGTCTTGTCCCCAGCGCTGCAGTCCATCACACACAGATGCTCACTGCAGAAAGGCTCAGAGATCTCTCCCATGTACACCACAGGCTAATGTCACACTAATAACGCTACTGAACACAAAGCAAGAGCTGCATCTGGAACATGCAATGGGACACACTGAGGAAGTATCAAGGCCACCGTAGACGTTCTTTGTCCCATTAGAAATCTGGGCATTAACAAATGGATGACCTCAGGAAAGGTTATTTTATACCACCAGGAGCAAAGACTACAGCTCTCACCTGCCTCTGTTAGGAAATTGCTTCCCAACTCCAAGCCTGGTAAACACTTAAAAACAACTTTGTATGGGAGGGGAAAAAAAAAAAAAACACCACAAAAAAACCTCTAAGTTGCCTTCATCACGTATTACCACTAGCAGCATCAGCATGTTTTGCATTTATTGCAGCTTTAGCTGTTGCCAGTCTCCAGAGTACCAGAAGAAGACATACCAGAGAGGAAGAATCCTAAATATATCAGGTGGAAGGAGAGGCAGCAAACTAATCCAGGATAAATATAGTGCAAACAACAAGACAGTTTCTAAACCTCTTTGCATATGCAATCATGTTTTACACCAAGGACTTCAGCTTTTCTTGTTTTAAGATTTGTTTATTTTCTCTTACAATCCCTTAAAAATGTCTCAAGCTCCACCTAACTACAATGAAACATTTTAAATACACAGATCGAGTAACCTGGAGTACTGCATCCATGTGTATCGTCTAACCTAAATGAAACTGAGCAGCCAGAAGTGATAGAAAAAGCACAGAAGCACAGCCACACAGAAGAACACACTATTTTGTTAAAGCTCTTGTCCCAGACAGCTGTATTTTACCAGACTTGGAAAGCAGCACATGCTGTACATGTGTACACATATCGTTCCAGTTCTCATGTATCTACAATAGCCAGGAGATCTTCACCTGGGAAACAAAACGTGATACACAATGTTCCTAAGTGTCACTGCAAACATGGTGTTATTAAAACATTACCTCTACAGCAACAGAGCTGCTGACTTAAGAAGTTCCACAGCAAATCAATGATCCATTTAGTTCTCTGCGTAGGTTTAAAGCAGCAGTTCTCAGCTCATATGACAACATGGTCTTAACACGTGGGGCACTACAAGTCCCTACAGCTACCCTTCACTTAGAGGGACCTGCATATCCACTGGGAGAGATGCAGAGGCAGTGCTGTGAGCTGAGCTACCTCCACGCATCCCTCCAAGTCTCGCAGTACTGCAAGGGCAGGGAGATGGAGCCTAATCCACCTTGCAGGGTCCTTCTCTATCCTAGAGGTGACAGCAGGAGAAGTTCAGTCATGGTGTGAAGCGAAGCACGGCTAGAGAAGGGATATGGGTAGATGCTAGCTCCTAGAGAAATATCCCACACTTGTGGTGCCTACCACTCTTCAACCTGTTTCTGACCTTATCATGGCAGGACAGACTGAAAATGGAGAAGATCCAAGAAAAACTGCAGCACTCTTCAAGTGAAGAGCAGCAGAATCCTTGAAAGAGCTAACTGATGCACCCATTTTTCCTGGACATTATGAAATACTGGACAGGGAGACAACTTCTCACACTCTAAAATAAAAACCCTTCAATACAGCAGTGGAGAGTTCCTGTTATTTCAGTATTTAGCATAGGAAGCAAAGGAATAAGTAATAGATGTGCTTTAAATGATCAATTGTGTCAGAAACAGAAGAGTCACAAAAAGCTTGTTATTCACTTAATGTTTTCAGTTTTCTGCAGGAAATCCTATTTCTCAGAATTCTATATTCTGTAGAACATCATATGTTTTAAAATAGTAGTTAAAAAAACAAAACAACAACCAAAAAAAAAAACCCCACCCCAAGAGAGTCCTGTGTTTTGAGCATAGTAGTAGGGAGAAAACACACTATTACCTGAAATATTTCTTATTTTTTAAATCCAGGTGCTTTGACACATAATGGTTTAAAGGGAGTCTGTTTTCCTACACTTGAGAAAAAAAATTAAAAAAAAAAAAAAAAAATCACAAAATGTAATGCAGTCCAAAACATGAACTGCAGAAGAAAGCAAATTCTCTTTTGGATACTCTCTGAATACATAGAACTTCATTTTGTTTTAAAGCAGAGACAGTGAAGCACTATGTCAGAATGAATTTAGATGCAAAGGTAGCAACTACAAGCCTTGCCTTCAGATACGTTTGCTGTGTTCTCTCTCTCCCAAAAGCCTAAACATTGCCCCAATGAACCAATGTTTCATCTCACAAGGAAATCAAGTGAGTTGTTCCTCTTCTTACATAACAAGTAATTTAAGTAATAAACTTCCCACTGACAGGGTGACAGCAGTGAATCACCAGGACATTTTCAGGAGGAAGAGGGATGGCTCCAGACCAACGTTAAGACAGCTTAGTTGTCAAGAGAGCTGAGATGTCAGATACCTCTTCCCCTTTACACACTGAACTGTCATTAAAAAGCATTGCCTATTACATCGATAAAACACTGCGCTCACCCCGAATTGCACCATCCAGACTCAAAACAGTATATGCACTCAAAACAGTACACCCAGCTTAGCTCCCAGAGCGCAAGATATAAATTATACCTACTTTCGTGCTGCAGGGCCAAAGCCTGCATCCTCCCTTGCACAGGAAGGGAAATATGAGACTGATAGATGACCTAACTTTTTTTCCACAACAGATGGCCAATCCTGACAGTTGCTGGCCAAATGCCAGTGGGTGCACAAATGCTCCACCAGTGCTTAGAGCATGATACAATGCTCATATTGCCAGGGGCTTGGCAGCAAAAAAAAAGCAACAGGCAGAAGGGGAGAGATGAGCCTTGCAATGACACACAACTTTGAAACACTTCAATGCCCAATGCAGAAAAAAAATAGCAGGAACCCCAAAAACATCATTGCTGTTCATGGTCCCAAAAGTCAGCTAAGAGCTGTAAAGAGAAGCTATGTAAGCCTTGGATGCATTCTGGCTAAGGCCTTACTTCTGGGGTTTATTTGTTTTGTTTTTAAAGTAAAATAAAACTAAACCCCACACACACACAACTTTACTTGAGATTGGTTTGCTCCCATTAGCTACTTTTCCACATTCTGTACTTTTCAACCCCAAGTAATTGCCAGAAAGGCAGTTCTTATAACACCAAGTTATTTATATACTCTGCTAATGATAATGTTCAGGAGTACTGAGCATTAATGTTTCACTAACTGAACTGCATGATTCTACCAGGGTTTAAGTGCACCTACCACAGAACAGCTCTAACAACGCACTTGACCTCTTCTAGAGCCAAATTTGTCTAGATACAAAGAAATTAATGATCCCTGCTCAGGAACAAAATGTCTGACTGCACAATCCTGAAATAGCATTAACAGTTTCTTAAACTGCTGCTAGTCTAAATATTCCAGCACTCGGAGACCTTCAAATCTTCCCTATTTATTCTGATCTTGTTAAAAAGAAGCCAAATAAGAAAAGAACACCAGCAATTTGATCTGCACTGAGCTGTTTGAACTGAACTGAGAATGAGCACAACTTCATTATAAAACTCAAGTTGCTCCCCAACACTTTCTTTCCATCAGCACACTGGGTAAACTACTGAAATGCACTCACCAAAAGGTAATTCAAATCTTGTGTCCAGCAAAATTTTATGAGGAGTTGGGTTTTTGGTTCCACAGATTTCATCATGTTTCATTACAACTTCTGCCTCCAGCGTAGACCACTCCCCAGGACCCTCCTGTGAATCACAAGCCACAGGTGAAGTTTCAAGTCTGGCAGGTCCTTATTCAGCGACTCTCACACATTTGCTAAGGTAAAAGACTCCAGGAAGAGCCTAACAGTATTATCATGGCCTGGTACCCAATTTTAACATCAAATGACATCTATTCAGCACATGCTGGCAGCTGTTCTTCCAAATCTCAAAGGCTTTTACCAAGACAAGCAGCAAACACCTCCTAGCAGAACTACTGCCTTCTAAGTAGAACTGCAAAAGTAAGCCCTCAAAAGGCATGCACCAAGGAGTACCTGGACAGCCAGAGGAACTGAGCATCAGCTAGACTTCATGGCCACACTGCTGGCCATCCCCATTCTTTTTGTTTTATGGAAAATATAAGCTCGCTCGCTCTTCCTGCTCAAATTCAATAATCTTTTAAATAAATGCCCTGAAATTTGAGGCAAAAAACCAAGTATGTCCTGCTTAAGCTACAAGAACTGCCAAATTCAGTAATTAGGGCAGTTACAGACATTAGCACATCCCAGTTCCTAGTTTTTTCAATTCATATTAGAACTACTAGACACCCTCTAACATTGCAACCAGAAACTTTAAGATGACATAGACATGCTCTGGGTCTACCTCAAAGGCCAGCTTGTATATTATGAGGGCACCCTCTGTCTTTAGAAGGAACTCATAAAAATTGGAGCACTGGACTAAACAGTCAGTCCTTAAAACTTCAGACACTTGTCAATTCTACATGTTCCTTAACAGATTAAGCCCTGTTTTTTGAGTTTATGTGAGTGAAATGAGACCGAAGACCCCTATGTAAGCTCAGTTTTGGTCTCACTGTTGGCAGCCTCCTTGAAAAACAAAAACAACAAAACAGCTCTCTCCCCTCACCCAGCCCTCCTGACTTTGCAAGTGGAACTTTTGCAGAAGGCTGCACCAGGCCAGGTTTGTAACATGTTAATTATCAACATCGGTACTACCAAAATAAAGCTTCTGTGTCAGCTTAACCTCATCAGATTGGTGAATGGCCTTCAGAGCAATCCACACAGTCCCAACCAGAGTGTCCCAGATCAGTCCTTTGTTCCATACTTCAACAATTAGGCCCAGGTCCAGCCGACTGATCTCACTGCAAGAAAAGATAGCACAGGTGAGAAAAAAGCAGAATAGAATCTATTCTGTTTTAGGTTCTGCATTACCACCATGATTATACCAATGAACTCTTTCCACAGAGTTGCGTCAAGCTACAGAACGCTCCTGGAAGCATGTGGTCAAGGTGGCTTATACCCACAGGGAACACTAGTTTCTAATGACTGATTTCACACAGTTTAATGCTAACTACACAAAGATTGCAAACTAAAACCCTGAACTATATTATGCATGGACTGCCAGTTGGAAAGTTGTCTTTGAAGCTATGTACACAGGAGGAGGAAGTTTTTCTTGGGCCAAAACCTAGAGGTGCGCTGTTCTTTGTCATCAGGCACCCCATTTCTAACAAAGTGTGTGTCTCCTTTTCCTTGGCAGCACAGTAACATAAGCGTACTCTGGCAGGTCCAAACATGTCAATACCTGTCTGTAAGCGGAGCTGCCACATGCCAAAAGTAACAGTCCCAAGCCCAGCATAGCTGCATCAGCAGCACTACCTATTGCTCACGCCCGCGTTGCACCGCTTCTGCTCCAGCACTAGCTTCTTCCCCTGCGTGACACTACAAGGCCATGTGAATCACTGGCAGCAAGCGGAAATGCAGCCACATGACTACTGAGTGCCAAGTTCTTGGAAATACTTATCTGCGGGTTTTCATGAACACCCTCACTCTCAGTGAGGAAAGGGTGCACCTAAAATTCACTTCTTCCCAATGCTTCATAGTATTTATGCTTCCCTCTTCCATGCTGCTTTATAACATGCCTACTTAAGAACAGCCTAACGCACGCACAGCCTGAATGCTGGTAAAAACAACAAAGTAGAGAAGAACCCTGAGTGGTCTGTTGATACACTATTGAACTGTCTCACACTTATCATGAAGAAAAGCTATTGTTCCTACTTCTCTGAGCTTGGGACTTGCCCCTAGTGCAACCGCTAATCCACAAAAGTACGTAACTTGTACACAGAGTGCTGCTGCCTGCTGTCCTCCTGTCCAAGTGTATCCAACATTAAGTTTATCAAGGGAATTTAAAAGCACATCAGTTGCTAATTTCTACAGACTGCCATCACAGCCAAAAAAAAAAAGAACTGCCGCAAAGCAGTTCAAGCATCTATTTGAGCTTTGCCCCAGAGACTTCTTATAACTTTAAAAGAGAATATTGCACCTACAAGGTTCAAGACAAACCCTACAGCTACAGCAAAACACATTAATATCTATTTTAAATGCAAGTGCTTCTGTTCTTGTTTAAAGACAGAGAAATTAAGGTCAGAAGTGTCCAGTACTTGGGTGACTCAGTCTACATAGTTCAAAATCAAGCTATTACACAGGCTTATTATGAGTTTACTGCTAGCATCTTGAAATTGAGTCTCCAGCTCCCTCTGTTTGGATATGGCTACTGAATACAGCCAAGCTAATAACTAGCCACCTGCACCATCACTGCTCTGCCCTCTTGGAAGATGATATTTGTCTGATTGCACAAACTTGCACTAACAGCAGAAACAGCTGGTTTTCTGCTGGCTGGACTAGTGTGAGGCCAGAAGAGGAAGGGAAGGAAGAAGTATTTTATTTCCAGGCACTCTGGAAAACCACATTCTTTGCTTCAACATACATTGACAGAGCAAGACATTGATCATAAGACACCGAATGGGCTTCCGTACAGAACTCCACAGGACAGGTCACCAGATAAGAATAATAAAAAAAATATTTTCAGTACAGTGGCTTTGATTGCCTTCATGTCTCCCTTTCTCCACCTTCTGGTTAGATGCAGAATGGCTTCAAAGAACAAAAGAGGTGAGACTGGAGTTTGATGTCTCTCCTCCTCCACATACACATTGAATTTAAATGAAAGACATTTCTAACAACTTCAACATCCATTTAATCATCATGTTCTAAACAACGGTTTGCACTTTCAATCAAGAGGTGCTTGCTGCAAATATGCAGTCCTTTTAAAGGTGCTTCAAAATTAGAAGATGTCCCCAAAAAAGACATTAAAGCGCTTTACTGGTCTGGTAAATAAGCAAATCTCAAACATCCCCCAAGTCCCAAATTCTGAAGTGTTATGTCTCACACGGAGTTTGGAAGCAAAAACAACACACACAGATAGAAAGCATTTTCTTGTTTGTAGTCTCTCCTTCTTCTATGCTTCATAAAAAAAGTAAACACAGACAGTAAAAGCATCCTTCCCTCAGGGAGAAACTACTGTGTTCAGAAGCCTTTTCCAACTCCAGAAAGAAAAAGAGCAAACCAGTGAATAGCAGTATTGGAATATCAGTGCTATTTCTCCTGGGACAACTTAATGTACACAGGATCATGCAAAACACATTCCCTGCCACGTGTAATATTTTTGTTATAAAGAAACATCAGAAAAACTGTGCTGTTGCCTGGCTAAAGCAGGGACAATAACAGTAAGGTAGGTCAGCTAATATTCTGCTTTCATGTCCCCTAGCAACTAATTACAGAGCAGTACAGTGACCTTACACAGCAGGCTACCTAAGCTCCCAGCTGGTATCTGAGAGCAGTTCCAGGAGCTGCTTGAGGGAAAGGAGGAGGAGCAACCATGAAAGCCATCATCCAATACAAACAAGTGCCATTCTTAAATCACTGATGAGTAGCCTCCTTTGTAGCTGGCCACATTTAAAGCTAGTTCCTGTCCATGGGTTGAACACAAATCACAGGAAGAATGAGTTAGAAGTTTGGGTATGGGCATGTGATTTGGCAGACAGGTGCAATTCCCTGCCCCAATCTTACCCCAGTCCTGCATGGTTTATGTCAGTGATAGCCACAGCCTCTGTCTGACCAGGAACTGCAGAGTCCAGAAGATGGTGATGCTCAGGAGCACACGTGTTTCACCAGATGACAAAGGATAGGCTCCAGCCTCTCCATGCAGAAGCACACACCTCATGTGCTGCTCCAAAAGCAGAGTACCACAAAAAAGGGGGGATGGGAGCACAGCTATGATGGCAACGCTACTGACCCAGGTGAACTCCTCAACCAGAGGCAAAAGTTTCCCACTTGCAGCAGAGGAGAACCAACTGCTGCTGGACTGGTAAACATACTCACAAAATCCCATGTGGGTCTCTTGCTAGAAATACTGTGTAAACACCTCAGACCCACTCAAAAACAGCAGCACTAGCTTTGACTCCACCAGATGAACACAACAACATTCCCCACACAACAGCAGTCCATGCCAAGTTCAGGGAAAAGCACCTGGAGTCCAGGATTTAGTTAGTTTACTTTGTCTTACAAAGCTATGGATACAGAAGCAGATGCAATATATCAATGAGCCATTCATCCATCAGCAAAAAAAAAACCCCACACCATCCTAAAAGATACCTGGCTATGTGTCAGGACCATGAGGACCAGAGCAAATCAGAGGTGCCAACTGGTTCTGCTGCTCATGGCAGGGACTGGCAGCCCCCAAAGCTGCAGCAGGGGAGCTGGAAAACACATTTACAGGCACCAGGGCAATGGCACAAAACACCAAGACACAGATCCTGCACTCAGCTAACCAGGATCAGGCATGTTGAGGCCCTTGAGTGCACTACCAACAGCCCTTAATTGCCCTGGCCAGCCTCACCAGTGGCCTCCACCCACAGCCTCTTCCAGGGGTATGGCCCAGGAGCTCTATTTAAACTCAGCTATGGGCCTTCAGTCCTTGCCTAAGCTATGTTGTAGATGTGCTTGTCTCCAGCTTAGCTGCAGCTGTGCCCATGCACCACATCAATCCAGACCAAATCCACAGACTGTCTTCCCAGCTCAACCTCAGACTTGCCTCGTCACGATGGACCTGACCGGCAATTGGACTGTGTCTGACCATGATTGTTGTTACCAGACACAGCCCAGAGCCTCACTTGCTAACATGCACTCCCAGCTTGACCTAGGACTTGCCTCATTACTACGAACTTGTCTGATGACCTCACCTCTTGGCAGACACTGGTCTAATCCTCAGGCCTGCCCCACTTGCACTGCTCACGTACTGTGGGACTGGGCTGTGGCTGGTGAGGACCCTGCCCTACCAGCCATCCTACCACACTCTGCTTCTCGCTCCCTGTCCCTGCAGGAGCAGCCGGCCCTCGCTGCGGCCCTGACACACAGGTCTAAGCATAGGAATCCAGGCAATCTGATGCTATTAAAGGACAGAGGCTACTCCAGCAAGTCCGTGGCACCAGCAGAGACAATCTTCCAACACACATTTCCTTCAGCACAAGTAAGTGCATACAACAGAAAAGCAAATGGTTTAGCTTGTCACCAGGCTTGCGCATTTTACCTACTTAAGTACTCCAATTCATACAACTCCACATAAACATCAGCACTGTGAAAGGGCTCACCCGCAAGCACCCCATGGCTGCACAACACCATACTTACAACATGAAGTCCTGCTCCCAGCAGGGTTGGTCACCTCGCACAGCTACCGTCGTGCTCTTCACATTTTGCACTTTCAGGGTAACATACGTATTGAATTTATCTGTGGAATGAGAGGCAAAAAGTTATGTGCTTCAATATGCTCTTTGATCATGTAAGCATAACATTTCAAGGTTTTCAGTCCATACACTGCAGCCCAGGGGGACCCAAACCAAAAGCCCATATGGGAAGACATCACTGGGTTAAGGAGTCAAACGTTCAAGATGCTTTTCACCTGCCATCAAATTTTCAGTCACAGGTTTTTAGAAATTCATGTACAGACAGAAAACAGGCAACTAAGCACTTGCAGTAAGTCAAGGACAAAGAAAGAGTGTAAAATCCTGAAGAACATAGACACTTTGTGTGCAAGACACTGCTTACTGAAATGCAGATGAGAGGAAGAATGAGACGGTCCAAAGGATAAAGCCCAACATGCAGACCATGCAGAGCTAATAACAAACTGACATAACATACAAGCAAGGAGGAGTTGGGCTGATCATATCATTTCTTCCCTTCTGACCCAACTGCTCTCCTAGTACCAACCCAGTTTTCCACCCATGAGTTCACAAAGAACTTTATAGACCACCCAGGGGCAGAAGGAAAATACAGTGAGTTGTGCTGGGTGTGCTAAAACTGACCTATTTTGCTTAAACCAACCGACCTAGAAGAACCAGATTACACTCATATTTTGACAAGACAGGCTTTGTTTAGATGTTTTGGGTTTGCCTTTTTTCTTTTTTTTAAATACGAAAAAAAAGCCTAGACCAACTTTTTTTCCTAGTTGCACCTCCCTCTTTGCCAATAAAACGAAAAGCAGCTGAGCACAGACACATACGAAGTTTAAATATCACCATCTGAGAATGAACAAACTCCCTTTTAAGGCGAGTTACCACCTCAGACCTGTCTAGCAATTTCATTAAGCCTGGAACAAGACAGATGTTAAGTAGCAGTGTAGAGTTTTAATACTTCAGTGTTCTGCTGCATCTGTTCCCAGCATAAAGGTAGATCACAGCCCATTTCAATACTGCCAAGATTCACATGCATTGTTGCTGTGGGCTACTGTACCATATCCAGTATCTAGCTTCATATACCCTGTTAGAAAAGCAGGAAAGGGAAACTATGTGATCCAGAAGCTCAGGAAGAAGTGGGAGTCACTCCTACCTAGCTATACCACTTCCATACTCCTGGATCACTGGGCTTATCAGGGAAACCACACACTTCAGGTAAATTGAATGTAGACTACAGGACGAATATTTTGCAGCCATGAGGAGGCTTCTTGATTAGAGAAAGGATAAAGTACAAACTATGTCCCTTACAGTGCAGGCACTCATTTCCTTTCCTGGGAATTCAAGGTTGGTGCACACACAGTTCTTGACCTGACACAGAGTATGGACAAGGAGATCTGGGAAGCTCTCAGCTCTAACCTTAGGACAGCTATACCAAGAGGATAAAACTGAACAATTAAATCATGAATACAGCTGTGCAATTCCTTCGGATCTAAACACCTGCATAGGTGCCATTCTGGAAGCAAACTGCTTATTCTTTTGTAAACAGTACATCAAATTTCATTCAATAAACATATTTACCTGCTAAGTAATAGTTGCCTAGACTGTAAATTCGGGGTGTCACCAGCTGTCTATTTTTATTTCATTATGCAAACACAAAACCTGGCAGACGGGATTTCAATCCCAAGCACAGCCATTATGAACTGCCACATAAAAGAATTAATCACTTCTGCGGTACCATCCAGCAATCCCAGCCAGGATTGAGGAGGCACTGAATCCACACAGGCACACACCAGTTCTGCTCAGCAGACATTTTCAGATCCAGTTTTTAACAGGAACAGAGGAAGGATGAGAGGAAAGGGCAGGGTGGGGTGGGAACTGGCAACAGTAAAGGAACGTCTTTCCTCACCCATCACCTGTTGAAGTCAGGTGAGCAGGTAGAGGTTTCTCAGCACTGTGACACCAGGTCACATCCTCAAGCCTTCTACTAACTCAGGCTGCCTGGACGCTCAGGGTAGCTTTTGTTACTCAGGACTACATGGAGGAGAAGAGAGAAGGTGGATGAGAACTAGAGGGAGCAGCATGAGCAGGAGTGACAGAGCAGGTATCACCAGTGCTGCAAACAAGCAGTAGAGCATGGCTTACCTGGTGGTCCTTGGAGTTTAGCTTTTTTTACTGTAAAGGGAAAAAAGGAAAAGAAAAACAAAGAAGCTGTTAGTGATTTTGTCCCGCTGCAGTTTCATTTGAGTCAAATCATCACAGGGCATCACCTTAACAGGACAACACTCCCCAGCACGGGCCTGGTAGCTGGCAATCCACACTCATTTAACAGTTTAACAGATCTGGAGGAAAAAACTCTTCTGTATCCCATCTCACCTCTCTAAATCAATACATTTAAAAATAATCATAAGATTAATGTTTGGGAAGCAATGTGATATGGCTGATGCGAGGCAATTTCAAAACCAGTCTTTTGCAACCAGAAGTTACAGCTGCTTAGTAAGATGTCATTTCATACCATGTCACTTAAAGTTACAGACACTCTAGAAGAAATATACATTTCTTTAAAAAAAAGAACTTTTCCTTAACAGTGCAGAGCTGACTTTCAACCACAACTTGAAAACAATCAAGCCTGAATAGTGGCTCTACAGTATGACATCTGTAAATCAAATTAACCCGCTACGCCAAAAAAGCAGCAGCCTAAACTCAAATGTCACTTTTCTGAGCTCTACTCTGTTAATTTGATTCCATGACAGTATTTATCAAAAAACAATGGTTAGAATCTGGTTCTTATCTCACTGGATGGAGAAGGTCCGTGTCTACCTAGGGGAAATTTTGTTTACATTTGTATTCTGCAAGCTCACATCATCACTGGTACTGCTGAGTGCAAGCACAAAGAGAAGACATCTCTAGGCTCCAGCTAGTTTTCCCAGTGGAAAACTAACACTAAGAAGAAAACGTATTTAACAAGCTAGGAAGCAAGATACACCTGAGAGCAAAAATATTTAAAAACTGGTGTGGTGAAGTTTCCTCCAGAAAACAGAGCACCCAATACTTACTAAAAGCACAGAGAGTCTAACTTCCAAAAGAAATGTTCTAGAAAAGAACATTAAAAAGTAAAAATAATAAAATGGAAAAATAAAACTAACTGCCCTTACACAGTTACTTGCACAGAGCTGCAATGGAGTGTGATGCTGGAGAACACCTTTGCTATTTGAGAAATTCTCCTTTGAGAGCATTTACAGTCATAGGTGTTGGCATGAAAGAAATGCTGTGGCAGGTATAAGCCAGAGGCATCTCAAGCAGAAGTTAGAAGAGCTGTAGCTTCTGCCTACAGTGCCAAGGCCCATGAGCCTTCAGACCCAAAATAAACTAAATCATTTTCTCCCAGGTTCAGGGCCTGAAGCACTCCTGATGATAAACCTAATGGTGGAAGCAAAACATACAATGGTGGGGGCCAGCGTTCCTGCTGACTGAAGATGCAGATTCCTTTTTAATCTCCAGATCAGTCCGTTTAACCACTGAGAAACAGGCAGGGCAATCTACCCACTTCATAGGTGCCTTTGGATATGACACAAAAGCAGGAATTTCATTAAATAATGCCCTGGAGTGGGCAGACACCGCCTTAACTCTGGTCCTCCCCTCTCCCCACTCCTTTGCAAGAGGCAGGAGACAAAGAAACAAGTGCACGTGCTTGAGGGAAGGAAAAAAGGAGAAAGAGGGCAGAGGATGCTTCAGCTGGTCTCTCTCCGCTCATAACAAGCTCCACTACCATTAGCAGGGAAGCAGAGGCAACCCTAGTGTGGAAATTTGGTGTTATTTGTCAAAAAAGCAGCCAGAGTGGGCCAATGGCTCCTAGACACAGAGATAAGACGCTGTCCCTGCAGCAAGCGATACGCAAACTAAGAGACAGATGCTGTCTGTACATTGTGGTTTCAACCTCTAAATATTAAGAGGTTCATTTGATGAAAGGCAGCAAACCCTGCTGAAAACAGTGCCCATGTGGGGCTTCAGCAAGAGCTGTCCCTGGGCTCACAGCAGCAGGAATATCCTGGGGCAGCAGCAAGGCTAAATGAAGATCACAAGCCTGCTATGGACCCACATAACAAAAATGGAGTTTTGTATCTTTAGCATCTACCAGGAATGAACCCCACGTCCCTACACAACCCACATGTAATAAATCACACCTTTAGTGTGATTTACTATCAGGGCTTATAAAATAAGAGCTGGATCACAAACCTGGGATTCTTATCTCACCAGTAACTCTTTTGCTCCATCTGCAAGTTTACACAGCCTGTTCAAAAAGTTCCCATGAAAAATTGCTTGGACATGTTTTTATTTGGTCAGCCCACTGGAAAGCACTTCCTCAGGGTACATAGAAATCATTGCACGGGTGCAGCTCCCACAACACCTCAGGATCAGGACAGGCTGTGAGACTGCAGGGTTCCCCATACAACAGGGTGAGTGTCTGGGAGTTCAGAGCTGGAAGGAGCCGTTAGACGCTGCCAAGACCCAGCCTGTTCATCAGCCCAGGGAATTCACAGGTCGGGTGCAACACGCAGAACGGCATGCACCATGCCACCGCCGAAGGACCACAGCTTTGGAAAGGCACAATAGGGTTAGCTTCCCTAGGGAAACTTTTGTACCCACACCTGCTCGTTCTGTCTGGTTAGAGCTCCTCTATGCCAAGTGCTCAAGAAAGGACACAAAGGAGTAACCAAGTCCTGAGGAAGCCTGACGCTTTAACAGTTAATTACTCACAGTGTTGCAACAAAGGCTGAAAAGTCATTGCTACTCCAGGGGCAGGAGGACAGCAGGCTGCACTGAAGCCACGTGAAACAGTACTTTCTATAAAATAAAATCTATAAAAGTATCACAAAAGGAAACCATCCTCTAGTGCACACAGTGACACCAAGTTTTACAGGTACAGGGGCTTCTCTGCTGCCACAAAGTAAAAATGTGAAGACAAAGTCAGTCAAAGGCCTAGATCAGAGATTTCCTGGCTCACTCCCATTTATCCCACAGGCACTTCTGGGCTCTGGAGAAGACACATTTTTAAACTATCTGGAAATGCTAAATTACTTTCAGTTCCAAATGTCTTCTGTCAGCAAACTGGGCAGTACAGAAAGTCCAGCTATTCAGAGGGCAAACATTGGACTACGCTGAACTGTAATCCTCCTACCCCACTGCAACACTGGATGGGAAGGACACCAGGGAGGGAATGAAAACAACAGAAATTAGAAAGGAAAGCGAGACCTAGAGCGACATGCGAGCAGTGCATGATACAGATGCACAGAGATGCACCTGCTCTCACTGTGCACACGAAGGTTCATTTAATCACTAAAAAAAAAGACTTGGCCATATCAGAGACACAGCTTTTGCACCTCAGTTGAAGGAGCTATTAAAAAACAGATGGGCTGCACTGAAATAACTGGATGCAAATTAGACAGACAGATACAAAAGCAGTTAAAATTGATGTAAGCATTCAATTCATCCAGAGATTTTTCTCTGGGAATCTCACCATTTTGGTGTTACTCTAAATAAAGAGACAAGAAGAAAATTAAGTTCAAGTCTTGCCTGCAATGTAAAAAAAAAAAAAGAAACAAAACCCAAAAAACACCACCACACAACAAAACAAAAAACCACCACCACAGCAGGATTCCAGATGCTCTACAGCTGTCAGTTACAAAAGGCTGGAGATTCAGACAGAGTCCTAGAGACTAGGAAAGGAAAATAGAAGCCAGAGATAGCAAAAAAGGTTCAGAACCTTTGGAGGAGGGGGGAAAAACAACAGCAGAACATATCTGAGTATACTTAAACTCAGTTCTGCAGAGAAATTCTTGATATTCACTTATTTTTCAATAAGGATGAAGGATATTTTTTTCCTGACTAGGTGCCACATACACCAGCCAGAGAATTAAATTCCAGTGTGATCAATTATTGCGAGGTTCAGTCAACAC
This sequence comes from Phaethon aethereus, assembly GCF_964289735.1. Classification (NCBI taxonomy): domain Eukaryota; kingdom Metazoa; phylum Chordata; class Aves; order Phaethontiformes; family Phaethontidae; genus Phaethon; species Phaethon aethereus. Next base: position 12,152,032 of record NC_138577.1, on the reverse strand, counting down.
ATTGCTCAAACCTCCTAAGTGGGATCACCCTCATATTCAGCCAAAGGGAGCCTGGGTGTTCTGAACATCTGCAGATTTGAGATCACCTTTAACATTTGCTTGCAAAAGAGAGGGACACAGACACAGGGAGTGCCTGAGCATATGGCCAAAAGATTACATCCTAACTAAACCCAGCACATGACTTACAAGCTGGTCGCTCACCACACTACAACAAAATCTACACCCTTACACAGAGGCCATAAAGTGCCATGGATGGGCTGTGGGAGAAAATAAAAGAATGAAAGGATACAGTTTAATTAGAGCTTTTAATAGGAAATGCAATACTGAAAGCAGAACATTCAAAATGCATTTTCATGATCAGCAATTTGACAAATAGCTTCCATTTCCCTGTGAAACATGAATGCAACATTAATGTGTTTGAGAGCACTCTAACTTCTACAGTAACTGTCCCCATCTGAACAGTGGAATCAATACATGTTTCCATTTCACTCTGTGCTTTCCTCACCTCCTCCAGGTGCTCAGACTTCAGCGCACAGTGATACGCAGTACTAGGTGCAAAGGTTGCTTAAGCAACAAAAACAACAGACCACAATCTTGCGTAGTATGAGTGTTTTGCTAAGTCAATACGCCAAATTCAGGGGCTGTGCACCCTGCAGCACGCACACAGAAGGGAGGAAATCCCTTCTGGGAGGGAAGCTCTGGCTAGGGACTGCTCTAGTCCTTCAGGTCTGTTACATTTTCTACAACTGAGCCTTGGTAAGAATTTTGCTGTCTGAACCCTGCACCAGCAGCTGTAGCACATGTCCTCACTGCAGAGCCAGAGAGTCAACACCTCCTAGTTAATTCTTGAAAGCTGTTTATAAAATCAGTGAGCGGCTGGCAAGTGGCACAAGACTGGCACATCTAACAACGACTCTTCTGTCCCTGGGGATCCCACCCTGACGCACAGGTTCCTTTCCCTCCCCTGGAAATCCAAACATTTTACATGCACAGCCCCTGCACAACCTCACCTCCCACCTGAGGTTGAAGAACCCTTGTCTTTCCCACTGCCTGAACCCAAAAGGTGCTACAGGCTGGAGGAAGCAGAGGCCATGCAGTGACCTCACCCTTAATTTTAACTCAGTCACTGTTTTGTTTCACATAATCCCTATAAAAGCCCAGCAGCATGAGAGGCATGCTATTAAATGCAATTGCATGTGCCATAGCAGAACAGCAGTACTGACTGTACCATGAAACTCTTCTCATCCCTTCGTAACTCTAAGAAAGAGCTGGATAACACAGCAGTTTAATGGTTTTCTGAGCCTGTTACAAAGATTCGAGGTGCCACAGCCACGCTGGTATTCCCAGCCTGAGACAGGTCTAAAAAGAAAGGCTCCACTGCATTCTATACATTCAGAGCTAAATTATGTTCAGAAGGAAAACATTTTCCTGAACTAGCTCAGAGAAGGATAATTGCAGAAGAGGCCCCAGGGACCCGCCGCACTCAGCAGCGCCTCGACAGCCCCTGCTGTAATTGCAGAGCCTGCAGCAGGGTCCGCTTGGGCTCCGTCTCCTCACAACAGAGCCCTGATCAGCCGGGGCGGTTATTGCAGCTGAGAGATCCCTTGAGCCTTGGGAGCCACGACAAGAGACTTAAGTCACATTTATTACTTCATACTTTGTTTTTCTGCCAGGAAAAACAAACCACTGGTTCACATATAAACACTGTTCCACTCAAGCAGGGAAGAGAAGCACTTTATGCCCCAGCGTATTCACTTCAAGCATGACATGAGAGAAACACAGCAGGTACCTTCATGTACCAACAGACATAAAAGCTGAGACCTCATTCATAGTAAATGGTGGACAACATTCGCTGCTTCATGAGAATGGAGGCTGGGCTGACCAGGGAACTGCCCTGCTGCCAGAAGGAAGAAGAGCCACTGCAAAATGCCGCTTTGGTCGATAACTGGCAGGGAGCAGGAATATAGTGCAGACTTCCATCAGTGCAACCCAAAGGTTGCATCTAAGGGCAGATTTTTTCTGACTTAGTACCCGAAATAGTGCTTCAAAAATTCATCACCTGTTTGTAAAGGAATCCAGAGAGCTTCAACAGCAATGTATCACTACCACTAAATTTACCTCAACTGAATCAAGAGCTCAATCTGCTTTAATAAGTAATCCAGAATAAATGGAATAGACACAGTAAGAGTATATTAATTTTTCATAGTGCATCAAAATGAAAAAAAAAAAAAGGCAAAACACTTTTACATGCAGTTCCTGTTCATGTAGCAAAGAGCTTTCTTCAATTTGACCACTCTAAATGCCCACGGGACAACTTGACTTGCCTTTCTGAAAGCCTTGGGAACCACATCAAACAACGGGAAGGTACACTCTCTTCAGCAACCAACCACATTTAAAAAGCAACTACTATCACTCTTGGATTCTTCTCAGGAAGGGGGGAGGGGAGGAAAGAGAGAAACTCTATCCTGTTGCTGGTGGTAGCAAATTGATCTACCCAAGGGATTTCCATTTTGCCAGATGTCTTAAGAATGAATTAGAATCCCTCCTAATTCACATGAATTAGCATCTTCCTGCTCAGATGGTCTGCAGATTCATCGCCCTGTCCAGAGACACACAAAGCTACTAAGTTTATTTGATTTACAATATGATTTTCAACAAACAGCTTTCTACCAGCCACTCCACCCTTTCTGCCAACTGGACAGTGACTGATAGCAGCTGGGACATGTGGGACTGCTTGGAAGGGTTTTCCAGATTCCTGTGATATAAAGGAGACACACTCAATACCAGCCCCATTTAACTTCAGCACCATTTCGTATAGGAAACTCAGGAAAGCGCTATGTAAAGCACACATCCCGATAACCCTCCACACTGCCAAAGCTCACTAGATACTCCCCTGTTCAGCTGTAAATTCTCTGGTCAGTTAAGATCCACAGCTTGCACACACACAGGTGTCACAACCTGCAGGTAGACAGCACCCCCCCGTTCCCTCCACAGCCCAGACACCCCATGCATTGGGCCTGACAGACGTTTCCAGTCCCCATGGGACACTGAAGCCGCTGCCTGGTTCTGCTTACTAAGCCTCACCTCAACATTCGTTTCGTGCCAGAATTTTCACAGTCCCAGGCTCAGCATCCCACCACCTGTATGGGCTGAACTTTGGCAAGCAAAGTACTGAAATCTACTCAGAAAAAGCCTAAAAAGCTAGATACCATTGTCTTGTCTAAACTTCTACCACTATCATAAGCCCATGGGCCTCAGAGTGATATAGCACAATGGCAGGGTATCTGGACTATTTCCCACTGTTTCATTCACACGAACTTGGGAGAGACAGCAGGACAACACAATCGCCAATCTACACAAAACTGTGCGAAAGGTCCCAGGGAGGACCCTAGGAACTACCGACCTGTCAGCCTCACCTCTGTGCCCGGGAAGACCATGGAACAGATCCTCCTAGAAGCTATGCTAAGGCACATGAAGGACAGGGAGGTGATTTGAGACAGCCAGCATGGCTTCACCAAGGGCAAGTCCTGCCTGACCAACCTAGTGGCCTTCTATGATGGAGGGACCACATCAGTGGACAAGGGAAGAGCTACCTACCAATGTCATCCATCTGGACTTCTGTAAGGGCTTTCACACAGACCCCAACAACATCCCTCTCTCTAAATTGGAGATACATGGATTTGACGGAGGGACTGTTTGGTGGATGAGTCGTATCCAGAGGGTAGCAGTCAACGGCTCAATGTCCAGATGGAGATCAGTGACAAGTGGTGTCCCTCAGCGGTCTGTACTGGGACCAGTACTCTCTAGTATCTTCATCAATGACATAAACAGTGGGATCGAGTGCACCTTCAGCAAGTTTGCAGATGACACCAAGCTGAGTAATGCAGTTGACACACCTGTGGGACAGGATGTCATCCAGAGGGACCTGGACAAGCTCGAGAAATAGACCTGTGCGAACCTCATGAGGTTCAAAAAGGCCAAGTGCAGGGTCCTGCCCCTGGGTCGGGGCAACCCCCAGTATCAATCCAGGCTAGGGGATGAAGGGATGGAGAGCAGCCCTGCCCAGAAGGACTTGGGGGTACTGGGGGAAGAAAAGCTGCACATGAGCCGGCAATGGGCGCTCACAGCCCAGAAGGCCAAGCGTGTCCTGGGCTGCATCCAAAGCAGCATGGCCAGCAGGTCAAGGGAAGGGATTCTGCCCCTCTACTCCACTCTGCTGAGACCCCACCTGGAGTCCTGCATCCAGCTCTGGAGCCCTCAGCACAGGAGAGACATGGACCTGTTGGAGTGGGTCCAGAGGAGGCCACAGCAATGATCAGAGGGATGGAACAGCTCTGCTATGAGGACAGGCTGAGAGAGTTGGGGTTGGTTCAGCCTGGAGAAGAGAAGGCTCTGGAGAGACCTTATTGCAGCCTGCCAGTACTTAAAGGGTGCTTATAGGAAAGATGAGGACAGGCTTTTTAGCAGGGCCTGTAGCGACAGAACAAGGGGTAATGGTTTTAAACTAAAAGAGGGTGGATTTCAACTAGATATAAGGAAGAAATTTTTTATGATGAGGGTGGTGAAACTCTGGCACAAGTTGCCCAGAGTGGTGGTAGATGCCCCATCCCTGGACACATTTCAGGTCAGGTTGGACGGGATTCTGGGCAACCTGCTCTAGCTGGGGATGTCCCTGCTCATGGCAGGAAGATTGGACTAGATGACCTTAAAATGTCCCTTCAAACCCAAAGACTCTATGATTTTAAATCCACAGTTAATATACTGTGCTGAACCACTTATCAAATGAAGGATATATCTGACTATTTTGCTTAATCCTTCAGTCTGATCACCTTAGTGAACTAAGTAATTTCACTCACCTCCTGCAGATACTGTCACTTTTCAGCTCAACTTTTGCATAAAACTTGGTAAGTGTATACAGCACAGCTCAGCTTGCATCAAAGCTTCATAGTGTTCGCTTCTCCCATCCTTAACAAAGTTACTAGATAATAGGGACAAACTAAAGAAATCATGGGAAACACCTTCTGGCAATTGCCAACACTCCAGTCAAAACCACATTCTGATGATACACCTGGAGCAGAGAACCAACTTTGCAGGCCCTTTGGCAAAGGTTGTTTAATTGTTTGGGTTTTTTTAAAATAAAACTCAGCCGTCATCAGCAAAAGGAGCCTTTTCTTAAAAGGCCCTACTTCTCTAAAAGGTATTTTATGCAACAGAAGGGGTAACAATTCAATTTACTTTCTATGATGGTTTAATGTAGTAGGCAGTTAATGTAAGTACGCTTCTAAGCACTTTCAATGACAAAATAGATTCAGGCAGTTAGAGAGACATATGGGTCTCGTTTACAGGTTAATCTGTTACCCAATCTGATTTGACACACTGACTTAACATCACACAGGTTTTCAGCCTCCTGAAGAGTTTCATATGCATTCTTGCTTGTTGCTTAGCTCAAGAACTTGCCTACCAGAAATATTCTTTGAACTATTTCAGCAACAGAAATTCACAGGTGAAGAGAATGCTACAGCAATGAAAAAAATAATAAATAGTGCTGCAGAATATAGGCCATCAGGATTGCAGTTGTGAACAGAGTTTTGGATAGAAAAATCTAACCTGTATCTCAAAGAAACACAAACTGAAAACAAAGCATCTTACTAGGAGAACATCGGACAGGAAAAATGGAACTGAAACTATGTGTGCAACTTGTAGAAAGCAACTGTGACAGGAAACAAAATGCAAGATGAAAACTAATGAGGTCTGCAACTGATTCCTCTCCTGAAGTTAGAGTAGACATCAGATTGCTCTTCCCAGATCATTACACCAGAACTTCTCTGTAAAATAGTACCAGGCAACAAGGTCATGCTGCTATTTGTTGGTTTGAAAATAAAACTTGAAGCAGAGCAACTAGGACAGGATAGGTTCACAGAGAGGAAGGGAGGGAAGAGACTCACGAAACACCAGGTCCCAAAGCTCAGAGCTCCTCTCATCTCTGAACTTGTAACTGGATATGGTGATTTTACTAAAAAGCTAGCACAGAACAGGATCTACACTGGCAAAATACAATCAATATACCATGACAATTAGGTACTGCAAAAGGATTCCAGCATTTTAAAACATGCAGATCATTTTATCCAAAAAGCCTCAAGGGATCTTACCAATAAAATGCTTAAAACATTGACAAATTATTTTGTAAACCACAGCTCAAATCATTATTACATTAAGCATTAGCACTTAGTGAAACTTCTGCTTTGCAGTAAGGAAGCTGCAAGAACTTTACTTGCAGCTGATCACAGAAAAAGGTTCTTGAAAGGCAGTAGGAAGCATTCAGCTGATTTCAGACAGGCAGCAGCTGAAATAAGCTTGACAACATTGTTTCTTCTGTTTGGGAAAAGAAAAAGAATATTCATGAACCATATAGCCAAAAAAGCTGGAAACAGATGCTGGGAAGCAGTAAAGAAAGTAGGAACATGCAAGACTTGAACTTTACAAACTTCTGAAACAGATTAGCACTGCTAAGTGAATTCAGAGTGCCAACAGCCCATAATATATTTTATAGTTTCACATGAAATATACTTGGAAGCAGAAGAAGTGCAGAATCTTCTACTACCAAGAAGCTTGTATACAGGATAGAGGAGGTGGCAATTTGAGGAGAGGCATGGAACGTGTCACACTGGAATTCCCAATGTCAGCTAAGACACATCACTGCAGATGCTCTTCTGGGCTACGGGGCTATCTATCCCCGTCTCTCCTACCTGCATGGTCCCACAGTTCAGCTGGCAGACAGGCAGTCTCGGCATGCTTCCCCAGCCAACACAAAGCAGATAAACGCATTGAGCTTAAGTCACTTTTCAGGTAACTAGAACAAGTTAGGAATCCTAACTTCTCTTCTGCTCACTTTGTGACTTGCTGGAATGACAGCCTCCCAGTGCCCAAACAAAAATTCCTCTTCTAGCAACACATCTCATTACCATCCTTAAAGCCTGGGCAGAAAGTATTACAGCCCCAATTCTCAAGAGCCCCACAGCCTGTGCTGGAATACAAGGTGCCTCAGAGATAAACCAAGTCTGCGTGCTGCTCTCCACAGAGCCCCTTACTTCATTACAGACCTTTTCAACTTACCTGACGATAATCACAATGTCAAGGCAAACTGACAAGTTCATTCCAGTCAGGTGAGAGCCAGCATACTCAGACACTTATTTAGAATTGTGCTTTGCTGCTTTATCACCTTCCCACAGACATGTTAACATCTACCTGAAATTTAACTTCACTCCTAGCTGTCAGCTCAACATCCATTTGCTACTCAAAATCAAAGGCCCAGGTTCTAAGACAAACCAGTGGAGCACTCAAGCTATCTTCAGATGGTTTTCTTCACCAAAGACAGACTCTTAAGTGTCAGTTCTCCTGCCCTGTATCTCCACTGAGAACTGCAACCAAGCCACACAAGAGTATTCACAAATGATACTTCACAGAGAACTTTTTGCCACCTCACAGATGTTTGCCTTGTGGTTACTGCCTCTCTCCCCACCAGCACCATGGCAAAGCCAGTAAGATTCGTAATTCGCTGCTCCCAAAACATCAGTTGTTTGAGTAAGTCTGACAGCCCCACTGCTGTCAATGCTGGAATTCCCTAAGAGCCACTTTGACATCAATGATACCTGGCACTTGGGTCCCAAACCAGATGTCTTCCCCCATGCAGACCGAGGGGCTCTTTGCACACCTTCAGCAGGAGTTTGCACAAAGAGAAGTCACATGACAATAAGAAGGGCTGCAGAACAAGCCCATTTAGCCTGGTACTTTGTCCATATAAAACACCTAGACGATTCCTATGACAGAGCATGACATGATGATACAGCAGCACTTACTCTATACATTAATATGCCCCCAGCTTCTAGGCTTAGGACCAAGAGGTGACATTTTGGGAAGGAGAGTTTCACACAGTCTGTTCTACCACCAAGTGTCCTTCATCCCCGAACTAACCAAGATTTGAGGGCACCAACAGGCAATTTCAGATGAATTCCAGTTTTGTACTTCTTCAATAGCAAGGGGGAACACATGCTTCAGAGACCCCACTTCACAATTTAGCCTCTTTGCTATACATCTTTGCTGTCACTTCGGAGCAGTATTAATGTTTTAAAGAAGGCAGACAACACAAGCAAACCGGTATCACTCTGCATTGAGAAGAAATGGACTATCACTCAAAGAGAAGCAAGATGCTTTGCCACCTGTTTGACACAGCAAATACAGTCTGTCTGGGTTTTTTAATATACTAAAATACCCTCCCCACAACCACGATACACAGAAGAAAATCCTTCTTCAGATTTTGTGGGGCTATAAGCAGAGCTCAGTCCCTTATTACTCATTCCTCAAGGGTAGATACACAAACGTTAGTTGACTAAGTAATCCCTGCTAGCTTTGGCCTGACCTAGCACAGACAGGAGAGCATCACCTCTGACTGACCGGTCTGTATCAGTTACATTTTTCTTGACAAGTGGGAAAACAAACACACACTGAAGTTTTGTTATGTTGTGCTTAGAAACCAAGAGATGATACCTTTGCCCAAAGTTTGCTTTCCAAGGGAGGTGGGGAAGCAGAGCGTGGTGATGGAGAAACAGAACACCTTTTAAACAAAAAGGAAACTGAGGATGCAGCCAACTTTCCTGACTCCGTAGAACAGCTCCACCTATATACACGTACCATCCAAACACTAAAAACAGTTCCTAAGAAGCACAGCTAGGAGAACTCCTCTAACATCTATTTCCTCCTTTTTTGGCTGACCAACACAGACACATTGCTGAAGGTTCACTGAAGTTTCTGCTCAGCAGCTGCTTTGAACTGAGCAGTGAGGACAGGAACAAAATCTCTTATTCAAATCACAGAGATTATGAGAGGTTAATCCTCCTGACACTGGCAACACAGACAACTCTGTCAGGCGACCTGGTTCCCCAATGAAGAGGTGAACTAAACAGTAATACAAGCTGCCTCGTCTCCCCAGTATTCAGTTGCAGCCTTTATTTTATTTTATTAGTAAAAAAGCAGCTTCCGTACAACGTACTGAAGTGAGTTACTGTGTGTGTGACTCTCTCTCAGAAGACGTATTCTGTCAGATTGTGCTTCGGTCACTTTGCTTTAAGGAGCACCCTGCAAGTTACGTATTTCTCCTGAACTTTTAACTGTTTTATGACCAGAAGAGACAGCATCCCTACTCCTGAATCTGTGCCTCATTAGGAAAAAAAAAAAACAAACTCCGTCAAATCATTCAGACTTTTTAGATATAGAAGATAAATACTACTGGGCAGAGAATAAAGCAGGCTTCTACCTTTCAGTGGCATAAATTACCCTTCTTTCAAGTTCTGTAAGGTACTGAAATATATTATTTTAAGTTAGTGGAGATTCCTTAATTGAGTAAGGGAACAAAACCCACGTTACTTAATTTTACACAAAACAGACTTCAACTCATATATGACCCCAGCTGTCAAAGACTAAGGAAATACACACAATGAAAGCCATATCCTTGCACCAGAAGGCAGGAAAAGAGACACACTGATAACATATTAAGTCTGCTAGGAGCCAGTGTGAGTTGGTAAACTGATTTTGTTGACAAGCCAATAGTTCAACTACTTTATAAGAAAAGCTTCAGTGCAAAAGAAAAAACAAACCAAAAAAACCAAAGAGCAAAAACTAAAAAAAAAAAAACACCACACACCTAATTCAGAAACCAGATTAGTGGACAAATGTGTTTATTAGGGTTTTTTTTTTCATTTTGAAAATAAGACACATCTCCTTACACAGTAATTTCTTCTAACATACAAAGTATATGCAACTTGCTGCTCCGACATTGTACGTACAGATAAAGGCCACTTATATGACTAGAATCTTGTCAGAGTTATTAGGTTAAATCACACGGCCTGGTGACGGCAAGGTAACAGGTAACAGCTGCTAGAAGACAAGTAGAAAAAGCATGAATTACAGATAGAATAAAACGACTTGTATGCTTTTCCTTTGGCTGGCGTGCGCTTCTGTCCCCAGTCAATAAAAGCACTGAAGTCATCTGTATAGTCTCCTGAATGACTCGGGTTTCTACACTCCCTGTTCAGATTTTAGTTTAAACGAGAGGCACCCTGAAAGAAAAGCTGCTGACTAACACCACCAGAAGTGATCGCCACCTAAACACAGCGTTGGTATATTTTCTGGTAGTTTCGATTTAAGTTACAGGAATGCAAGCAATCAACCAACTGGAACATGGCTACTTGTCAAGCAGGACTGAGCACAAGGCAAAACTAAAGCTAAAAACTGGTACTAAGAAATATCATTGTTCAACTTCAGATGTCTAGCACATTCACCAAAAGAGAAACTCAGAAATAAAGCAACACCACATTGGCAGTGGTTTCAGTCATTTATTTCTTTTAAAGCAAAAAGATCCCACCATACTGTAGCAAATGATAAGCTCCCAGGAAAAGGAGCACCTGTTTTTTCCTGCACCAAATAATGAAGCAGTACTGGTCTAGTTTGAAAAATATTTGTAATGAAAATATTGTGTTACTTAAATAGTTACGTGCTTGAGTTCACAAACCAGAGAAAAGATTAATATCTAGGAGATAGAAATAAGCTGACTATGAGCATTAAGAAAGACTACAAGAACTGTTCAGGATATGAGTTATGGTGTAACTGAATCAGATTCCCAGGGCAGCAACAGGAGATCTAACAGGACACTGTTTGCAGACTAATTCTTTGGCATCCTGACTTTACTCTTAGCACTCACAAACTTCTCAGACAACACTGGTCCCTAAAGGACACACACAACATGCAGCAATAGGACAGTTAGATTGACACCAACATTTTTGTGTTTGGGGTTTTTTTTGTTTTGGTTTGGTTTTTTTGCTTAGAGTCTTTGGAAATAGGTCACTTACAATATTCCCCTACGAGGAAGCTGAAAAGGATTGTTTGGGACTGTTTGGGTTTTTTTTAAGTTAAGTTTGTAAAGATAGAATGTGTTTTATAAAAGTCAGCCTAGAGACTGATACCAGAGCAAGCATGTGATTTTAACTCCATCTGGGAGAAGGAACCAAATGGCTGCTCCCCATTTGATTTACAGTATCTGAAGGAGCTGTATCTCCCGAACACATTAGCATTCCCCTGCCAATACTTTCATTTTGACACAGCATGTACACAAAGAACTGAACCACAACCAGGTCTTGCTAATAACAAGGATTATACCCAAGACTGTTCTCCTGAAGCCCATGTTGTTTGCTTGCATTTGGGCCTCCATAAAGATTAAACTGAAATTCCATCAGGCTATAAGCCATTAGAATCAAAATCATTAACTAGAATAAACAGCCTTAGGTAACAATTGCGTATGAGCAAGTTCCCTCACATGTAGGGTTTTTGTATTATTAAAATGTATAACTAAGCAAGATGCTACATCAAAATTTTACTTTAATATAGAATTTGTCTATAGCAAGTAGTTGTCAAAGCAGTAATTCACATTATAATGAAGTTATGAGCTGTGAGGATCATAAGACTGGAAGGGCCCTTTGGGGTCAGTAACCCTACTGTTGCTTTTCCCATCACCGGTACCGCTTAACCCATTCAAAATCATTCCTGACTTCCAGCCTACACTTTAATTAATGGCACACTTACACCTTCTATATCTTATGTCAACACTATCTTCCACTTTAACGTTTTTTCTCACTCCGTGTTTAATTTTCTGATGTTTTTAATGCACAGAACTCATAGATCCCATCAGTTTCTGTTTACCAGCTGGAATAAGCCACAGCCTCCTTGTTATCTCACCACAGAGAGTGAAGAGAGTGTCAGTCAAGGTTTTCTTTCAACCTCTCTATTTAGTCCTACCTAAGTTCATCCTTCCTGAACAATGCCAACCAGCATAGGCCACAGCACACAAGGACAAATTACCCATGCCTTTGTCCTTCCCTCTCTGCCAGGAATACTTTCCCCAGCAAATACTGGTATCACCTTCTCCTCTCCCCACGATTATTCTGTACTGGTTGACACCACAGTGCTGAGTCACAAGGACTCCCCAACACCTCTCCTTTCACCAAGCTTTACATTTTCCAGAAATTCTTGTCATTTGCCTTCAAATGCACAGCTCTTCTACATAATACCAACTCATTTTCATTATCGCTGTCCTCAGGGTCATTGGATCCTTCATGTGTTATATTTATCTACTTCCAAACTGATTATGCCATTAGGGCTTGTCTTAAAAAGAACTTTGACACACGCATTCCTACTTTTTTTGCCACGCCACAAGCAGAAGACATCTATTTGCTTCTCCCACCAGTCTTTGCAATGTTACTAGCTTCTGCTACAGCCAGTTCCTTATACTCTTTACATGTCTTTTGCCAATTCTAATTTTCTTCACAAAGAAAATGACTGCTATGGTGATTTGTGAAGTATTACAAGAGTCCAAATAGATGCATGCTTTCATCTAGAAACAATGGTTAGCTCAGTACAATCTTCCTCTCACAAACCCATGCCTCATTTTATATGTGACCAATGATCTTCCACACCACTTCACCCTGTCTATAAAGTTTTTATTATTCTCTTTAAAGTTGATTTTAAACCCTGCATATTATCATAGTCTTGCCTGCTTTTGAAGTCAAGACACATACTTATCCACATTTATCACCCGTCTCCTTATCGTCGTGCCAACCCACAGAAACCACCTTTCTTGTTCTCCAGTTAGGTAATGCCACTGCTTGCTTACAGCAGTAGTTAAACTTCTGTTTAAAGAGTTCAGATTTCAAGTTTTGCATGTTTCAGCACTTAAGGCATTAAAACTTTTGTTCCCACAGCATATATCTGTGCTTCATTTTCAGTGTCATCCTCCTAAGAAACAATTCCTACAATTCAGGGATCACACCCAGATCATTTTTACTCAATTCCCTGTCCCTGTGCAGAGCAGTTCGATTCCTTCCTTTGTGAGACTGGCTGTTTCTCCTTTTCATGTGACCAAAGCACCTTCTGTTACCTGTTTTAATACCCTTTGCAAGACTTCGCCTTGTCTGCTAAGGTGGAAGCCCCTGCCTTAGCCCTTGACTTCCTGATCCTCAAGATACACTTTCCTTTACAACCTGATTTTTTGCCCACACCTCTCAGAGGTTCTGTGTTTGCTCACCATATCCTGACGCAATGATCAGGTGAATCATCAGCTCTGGGGTCATTTCCTAGGTGGAGCCTTTTCTGTTATTTGAGATGCTAATATTTACACCTGTAGCTTCACTGAATTTCATGCCCTCCTCCATATCCAAGCTCTTCGCTTCACCAAAAAGCTTCTCCAGTTTCTCTAAAGGCTTGACAGTTACTGGTCAACATTTTTATCTGCTTAACTCAACCTAGTTTAAGTTGTGATCACTCAAACCAAGTTTACTTCTATATCCAGCTTCCCTGAAGCATCTTCTGTGCTTCTTAAAGCCACATCTACAGTTAAGTCCATCAAGTTTATGGCTTCAGTCACTATCTGTTGACGAAACTGCCAGATAACACAGCTCTCTGTACTCAGCCATTACCAACAGCATTCATGCTCTGGTGTGGGGAGTTAGTCTCTCACAGTGACAATACCCAGAAATACTTCTCTCTAACCATATTATGAGATTTCTACCCACATTTAAATCCTGGACTACATGCAGTAGATCTCTTGCGCTATCACAGCAAAATCTCTTATCAGCTCTTCCCAAAGCAATTTCATCCCAGCTGGTTCTCTTTTATCCACACTAATGCTGCTTTACAATTTTGCATCACTAACACACAGTGGAATTTTCCCAGTCACCTTTATTCCTCTCTTCCCAGAGCAGGGCACCCCCTCCAATGTCTCTGTTCCCCTCATAACCCCCACTCTTCATGGCTCCTCCTAACCTTGTGAAGGCTCGTCCTGAGTCCTACACCCACAGCCCCCTTCCCACGACTTTAGCCACAGGCTCCCCACTTTGCTTCATAATACTAGTGCGTTTGCACCTTCTTGGAAACAAAACTACTAATTAAAATGCTTTTCACTGTTTACTTTATATAACTGTATCACTTGTCATTTCAGGGTCATGTAATCCCCGTTTCATCTCCAACACCAGCTCCTTCCTAATGCTCTATGCAGAAAAAAAAATACAATACAGGCCCCCAGCAAGTGTGCACAGAGTTAACTCATACATATTCAGCTTTGTCACATGCTGCTCTGCTCCAATTAAGTCTGAACACATTTCTATATCTTTGACCCAAGTGTCAGATATATACAGAACAATAACTTCAAACTCAAGTTTAAAACGGACGTAAAAGGTTTGTCAGAAAACCTCTGTTAAACCACACTCCTCCCACATAGCCAAAGTGTAACAAAATACTGATTTAACACTGCAATCCAATAGATCATGGCATGTCTTTTTTTAACCATAGAAAAATACGTAAACACTTTCATTATAGTCAGATTAGTTATAAAACAACAGCCATATACCTCTACTCACGTAACAGACATTACCCAACTCCATTTTTCCCAATTCTTAAGCACTGGAAGGGCAGGGAATACAGATTTCATAATGGCTTCTCAAATCTAAGGAAAGGCACACCAACTTCTGGTGTTGTGATGCTGAAGCTGGAAAACCAGTCTAAAAAGCAGAAGTTTGTCACATATGATAATAATTAATATAAAGCTGCCAAGAACTGCAGAAAATGCTTCATTAGTTTTAATTCAGAATCTGATCTTTTTATAGAAGACTATAGGTTGTTATACTAAAAAATACTATGTCCTACAGAGGGTCATATTAGATGATTACAACAATCCATTCTGGCCTTAAAACTATAGAGTTTCTAAGCAGTTAATCTCCTCAAAAAATGTCCTACTAAAATGGAGCATACACAGATTCCACTTACTTAATTTGATATGTCAAAATCTAATAAAATTTTGCACATGCAGCAAGTTATACCAGGTAGGAAAGGCTGACATAAAATTGCTGTTTCACATCCATTTTTCCCTTCCCACGAATCCATATCCATGTTGGGTGCCAAATTCAAATCACATACTACATGTTTAGGTTGGTAACAGAAGCTCAAGGTTGGGGGATGTTTGAACCAGAAAATAACAATAATTTATTTCATTAAAAAACAAGACTTTATTAATCTATGAAATGGCATTATGATTTTGGTAGTGTTAAAACTCCAAAATCCAAAACCAAAGGCAGTATCAGCTTTCCAGTAATTTATGGACCCTCAGCATCTCAAAGAGGAACCACATGAAGGTGCCTTCCACAGAGGCCAAACAATCTTCTGAAGAACACCACCTGCTTGCCTTCAAAGAATTCTCATGATGAAGAACAACTCATGAAATTGGGAAGGTTAACAAAATAGGAATGACACATAATTTTCTAAAATGTGTGTAGTAGTTTACTTAACAGTCAAATTCCCTCCTCACCCAAAGCTGATAAGCCACCTTGGCATCATCTCAATTAGTGTCTGGTACTCCTGGCCCTATAGGAAAAAACAGTTATTAAAGATTTCTGGAATAACAGTTTGTGGATCTCCAGCGTATAACTGTAGTCATGACATTCCACAGGGACTCTGTTTACAAAGGACTGTGGTTGTTGCAACAGAAGACTGTGTGACAAGAAAGTCCCTGGACATTTCCTGAAAACACATTCTGAGGTTTATACACGGCATCAGGCAAGGAAAACATCTCTAACGAGTTTCTCTCTAGAAATTTAAATATCTACATATACATACATATATATTTATTCCTTGGAAACTGCTACGTTTGATAAGCAGAAATTTTCAGTTTACGACATAGCGTAAGTGAAATCTGACACAGAGTTTCTTCATGCCTAGCCTTTCCATCACCACCTGACTATATGGAACTATTTTGAAATACCGTTAAAACATATTTTAGAGCAATTTAAAAAAACCCACAAAATTCTGAAAGAACTCAGTTTGCACAGCAGTCTTTGAATAACCTGGTCAAGGATTTACCAAAAAAAAAAAAAAAAAGCCTTACAGTAAGTAACCTTTTTGTAATACTCAGGACGCCAACAATCAGTACAGAGCAGAATAAAGTACACAGCTCCCCATGCTTTAAGTTTATAAAGCTGTTGAGCCTCGATCAGGTATCCACTGGTAAGAAAAATAAGATAAATCTATGAAAACTCCAAAAATTATGGCAAGTCAACAGAGGAGGCCAGGGAAAAGTCATGTGAAGGGTTAGAAGCACAGTGCACTTTCATCAGCACACGAGGCTCCAAATCAGTGCCTGACTCTACAGGTTTTTCTCTGTGCGGGGCACCACTACCCACCCCACTCCCCAGCTCAAATGCTGCCCTGGTACAGCTGAGCAGAGAATGTCTAGCGGCAAAGTCAGAAAAATGCCAGACAGCAGGACAACACTTGACAGATTTGCTACAGCATCATAGAAGAAGTTCAAGCAACAACGCTTGTCTGTTTCCAAGCCAACCAACCATCTCCGAGCTCAGGCCTTGGACAGCAGCCCTCTGTCATCCTCCAGAACAGGTTTCAGGTGATGCATTCCCTTCACCAGTTCACTTTGCCTTATTCAAGCACACCTGCATCCCTGCCACAGAGCCTGCACCACTATGCTGCCATAAAAGTTTAAAAGAATGAAGGGTTTAATGGGCCACCATACTTACCTCCAGACCCAAAGTCCTTTTTTCAGGAGAGGCCAACAAAGACAACAGTAGGTTTGTTATATGTTGCAGACTTCATCTGGTCATAGGGGTGACCAAAGAAGTTCTTTAGCATGTCAATTATTTTTTTAAAGGATGTTTCTTAAACTGAGTTTAAACTTAAACAAAGTTCTTTAAATTTACTACTTTGGCCTGAGCTGAGAAAATAACCATTGAGTGTGCCAATACTTGAAAGTGTCATTCTACAGTTACAGACTGTATATATATACACCTAATAATTATGTCTCCATGGTAGAGCTCCATGCTGGAGCTGTTTAGCAGAGCATTTAGCTGTAAAGAATTAAGAGACTTAAGTCACAAGAGCTTTAAGTAATAAGGTTAAAACCAGTATTCCTTAAAGGGACATGGTCAAGGCTGGACGCCAAACTTCTTTCAAGACTCACCAACAGTTTTAGGCTAGAGATTATCTCAAACAAGACACCTCCTCTTATCCCTCATCAGATATGCCATTCCAGTCCAATTCACTTTCCATTTACAAGGGATGTTCAACTGCAAGGAAGAGGATCAGAGGTCTGAGATCAGCACAAAGTTGTCAGCAATGCTTCCTTTCATTTTTAAGATGCCCTCACCTAGCTGTCAGAGAGACAGCAAACCTGCCAGTACCATGCTCCAATTTCTTTTTCACTTCCCACAGCAGCAGGGTATGAATCCACGCCATAACACAGTGCTTATGAAGTTCAACCAGTACCAGTCAAAAGAATTCACCAGCTGAGAACTTTTCATCATCTAACTTGACCCCATAGTCACAGCAGGTCTCTTGCACTCCATGATGCAGAAGAAGGAAAAGGTACCCAGTGCGTTATTTGTTAGTTAGAAGTGTAATTATTCAATTGAAACTCAAAGTTAATAATGGGAAAAATAACTTAAAAGGACATTAAGGAATCTGTTTTGAAAGCCTGGTGAAGGAGTTCGGAATCTCAGCTTTTTTTGATACAACAGGTAAACCTCACTTCCATCTTTTCATTAAACTATCAACCATAGGTAAAGACCATTAAATGGAGAAACACTGGAGAGTTCCCGTGCCCACCAGTAATTCTTCAGTTCTCTTAAAACTTCTAAATAACAGTCCAACTCAAAAAGGGCTAAACAAAAGAAGAACTATCTTGGATCCCCACTATGATTTACTTTTCGTAAAAGTAAATAGAATTTTACTTTTAATTTAAAAATAATTTTAAAGTTACCTGCAGTAGTTGTAGCCAAATCAAAGAGAATCCCTAGCAATACGCAAGGGACATTTCAGAGGGGGCTAGTTTCATAAAGCTGAGGATAATTATTAGAAAATTGACCCAGAAGAAAAAATTTGAACCAAAACTGTGGCATCAGATGCAGAAATCATTTACGAAGAGTTTTCTAGGGGTCCAAAAAGCCACTACTCCTCAAGCAAGAAGGACAGTTTTAGTCCATCCCACCCCAAAAGTAGCAAGCCACAGTTCAGGATACAAGAAATGAACAGTATCAACACAGATTGACTGGCCCTAGGTGTAGGAAGTTAGACACAGGGGAAAACAAGAGAGTTCAACAACAAAAAAAGAGAGAGTATAACAAAAAAAATCTTAAGTATATTAGAGAAAAAAAATAACAGTAACAAGATTATTGACCTCCCAACACACTCACTGACTTAACTGTTAATGGCAAAGTGACAGGCATCCAATAAACATTTGCCCCACGCTCAGGTAGAGGCAAGTACTTGTGTGACAAGGTACTTTCCAGCCCATCAGTAACTGAAGATGACATTAAACATCCAAGATGCAAATAATAAAAATCAGAAGGTCTAGGTAACTGGCACTCAGATGTCAGTGAAAAACTCTGCAGCCCAGCAACAACTGTTTTAAATGCATCCTGAGAGATTAGAAAACAAGCTTCAAGGAGAGCAGAGTCATAGAATCACAGAATCATTAAGGTTGGAAAAGACCTTTAAGATCAAGTCCAACCGTCAACCTGACATCACCATGCCCGCTAAAACACGTCTTGAAGTGCCACGTCCACACGTTTTTTGAACACCTCCAGTGATGGTGACTCCACTCTGGGCAGCCTGTTCCAATGCTTGACCACTCTTTCAGAACCCCTGGTGCATCTTGAGGCCATTTCCTCTCATACTATCGCTAGTTCCTTGGGAGAAGATACCAACACCCACCTCACTACAACCTCCTTTCAGGTAGTTGTAGAGAGCGATAAGGTCTCCCCTCAGGCTCCTCTCCTCCAGACTAAACAACCCCAGTTCCATCAGCCACTCCTCATAAGACTTGCGCTCCAGAACCCTCACCACACTCAGGACACACTTGGTAGGAGGAGAGGCACCTACAGATCACTCCGCACACCAGACAAATGTCTGAAAAAAATAATACAGCAATCAATGCGTAAGGAGTTGAAGTTCTTGAAAAGTGATGCCTACTATTCAAGACTGGTTTGGAAAGACTTACCCAAACCACACCAATATAACAAGCAGCATTAAGACGTATGACTTACCAGTGCAGGATATTCTCACTAAAGTAAAAAATGACATAATATGGTGGAAAGCCAGTGAAACAGAGTAGCCACTTAAGAGACCAGTCACAATTAGTGGGGTTTCCCAAATACCAGTATTAAAGGCTGCCATGTTTCAACATTCTCACTCCTAGATCGGTCATTTGCCGTTTATACAAAACCAAGCAGGGCAAAGAAGCCAGCGAAGAGGCAAGTAATAAAAGAAGCATTATGCACAGCAGCCTAGGCAAGTGTAAGGAGGGCCTAAGTGAAAAGAAAATCCACCTGAAGTCCTGCTAAATGCAGGGAAATCTGATCTGAACATCCAGGATACACCTACAGAATAGGAATCAGTATCACAGAAAGCATCTGCCAAATTTTACAGGTCATACTAGACAAGCAAAACATGATTTCAGCAAAATCCTTGGCAAAGATGGCTAATGCAGGCACAGATAAGCACGAGTTGGCAATAGGAATAAAGCAGATTTTAGTTCTCCATTTAATGATGATGAGATCAACACAATAATATTAAATGCAATTTTAATTTCTATAGAAACTTTAGAAGTATGGTCAGAAAACAAAGACTGCAAAGAAGAGCAAATTCAAATGCTAAAGAGAAACCTTTCCAACTACGGACTCCAGAAGTCTTTCTATCCAACAAGAGACAAGAATACGAAGCTGCTTTCACATACATCCATACCAAGAAAACACCAGGTACTAGTAAGCTTTAACATACCAAAGAGGCAGAAGTAAGGGAAGACCATACACATCCTCATAGCAGCTCCCTATCTCTTTGCAAGACCATACAACAAATTATGTGAATGAAAAAGCAAAAGTTATTTAGGCACATCGCTCTGCTTTAAGCTCTCTTGGAAAAGCACTGAGCACAGTTTTCACTGAGTGATTAAAGTATTTTTCAAAATATCAAGTAAAATTTGATCACAAGGCATAAAAAAAAATATGTAGGAGGAAATTTCAAAGGAAATTTATAAGAGGATCACTTGCCATCAGACATATGCATTTCACATGCCTCCAAGTCAAATATTTGAAGTAAGGTCCTGGATTTAAAAAAGCAGTTTCATTTGCTTGGACTTTATATGCCATTGTGTAAATTGCAACTAGCTCTCAGACAGTTAGAGTTCAAAACGAGGATCTTTCAGCATTTGGATTAAATCCAGCAGTTTAAATTCAGCAGTTTGATGCATATTAGAACTGTATGTTAACAACAACATTAGTAAGTTTGACCTGGCAGATCCCAAACTGAAGGAGTCAACTGAGAGAACACCAAAAAAGCAAGAAGAAAGAAGATGCTATTCAAATTCAGGAAGCATCTCCCCACATTTCCCTCATCCCACTGAAATCATAGAGGGGTTTCAAGTAGCTCTTAGTCCCTAAATACTTAAAACCAAGACTCCACACTCTCTGTTGAAACTTTTGCAGTAAAAGTGTCCAAAGCTGAAGGAGAGAGAGTTTGAAACAGGAAAATGAATGACTGCCTGTGCATCACAAACCAAATGTGGTTTGTAGGTTTTAAAGATTCCTATTATTTAACAGAAGAAGCTTGAAAGTTTAAGTTTTCTCTCCTATTAAGCCAGAATTTACATCTTTAGAAACCCCAAACTTAAGACTCAGCACAAAGAAGCTCCTTTAGTAGCAGTCTTTTATCTTAGTATTACTATGCAAACTCCTCATGCATTTTATTTTGTTCCAACACTACATACATATGTAGCTCCCTAATTGCAGCTAGAGAAAAGGAGTTCATAATACTTACATAGCAAATTCTTCATGAAGCATCATATTTTTATTCATAACATACTTTTATAACCTGTACTTCTGCTACCACTTTTAGAGTCCAATTCTGTTCTTTTCTGTTCTCATCTACACAAAGACAGGCTTTTCAATTCTGCAACCATTTCACAATACTGTCACAACACAGCAATACAGTTACCCTACTGCTAAGAGTAATATTTACAAGTGTGCAATGCAGGGAGTTCCAGACAAAGACCTTCACCCTGAGACGGAAAGACCTGGAGGCCCTGCATTCAGCCTTACAGAGAGCACTGAGGTAAACTGAGGCTATTGGCAGTGCAAAGAAGGAAAAAATCCTTTAAACACAGAGAAAAAGCCCTGACATTTGACTTCCAGGCTTCTAGTTATGCATATTTCTAAGTACTCCACATGACGAACATGTTTTCATTTCTCTTATCATTAACACCCGTTTCCATTTTCCCTATTTGTTTCTTTCACTTGGATGACAACAGAGTTCAGTTTGACTGACAGGTACCAGAACGTGAATTTCGCTGGCAATACAGGGACACACAGTTAAGTTCACTGAGCAGTATTCCAGCACACCAGCTATACTGACACACCAAAATTGTCACCAGATAAGAAAGCTTTTCTAACTCTTCAGAGCAGCAGCAAGATAAACGGTAGGCAAAAAAAAAAAAAAAAGTCAGTGTGATTTCAGACAGCAGTCAACAACTTCAAATTTTAGAGTGAAAGACTAGAAGAGATCACCTAACTCAATCTCCTACATAGCTCAGGCAGCCAAATCTCACACAGATACTGTGGATTGGGCCCCAAACAAAAGCACTATGCCTTCATGGGATCAAGCCAGGTAACCGGGCACAGGGATGAGGGACGATCCCCACTGCCAATATCCTTGCAATAGCAAAGCAGCAAAGCATTTCAGACATTGATACAGTGAACAGGACAGGCCCGGCATGAGACTAAGAGACACAATTTTTACTGTAATTATCAGACAGATAAGGTAGATCAAGACGCTAGGAAGATAGAGGCACTGAAGACACAGCATAAGCTGTTATTAAGCAAAGAGGAGGAAAACTAAAAGAGAACCATCACTAATCTGAGATAGCAAGAGCTGGGGACAAAGTGAGATGTAGTAAGAGTGAGCAAGTGAAAGGGTCTGAAGTATATCTCAGGACAATGATGCAAACAGAGCAAAGGAACCGATGGCAGAGCACCCGTGACCGGGTGATCCAACCTCAGCAGGGTCCTTCTTTGCTACGACTCTTGCAAGCTGTGCTGGGATAGTAGTTATTTCTAGCTGTAAGTCAGAAGACAGGAAAGATCAGAAGAAGAAATTTAATTAAGTTGAGACCTGAGGCAAAATCAAGACTTCCAGGATAAGGCCAAGAAAGTTAACGATGCAAGACTGATGTGAAAAACTAGACTGCTTCACTGGGTTTAGTTTTATAAGTGCTATTTCCACAAATACAACACTAAATGCAAACTAATAAAGCAAACTATGCCAAGAGAAGATTATCAGACATAATCCAGACACAGCTGCTCTAAACAGGAGTATATGCAATCTCTTTTGCAGTTAAGCAATAGAATCAAAATACAAAGAAGTTTCTTCTAAAAGCCTCAATCATGTAATATTCAGGATTTGTTTTCTCCTTCACTTCACTTACACCCTCTGCATATTTTCCTGCTCCAAAAGAATCTCTTAATTTGCTCCTACAACAACCTGTTACAACTGGCTCACTTCATCCTTTACACACTGGCAGGTGAGCCTAGACTCGAAGTTCCTCTGAGCTCAGATTTTTCTGTCAGGTACTTCTATGGCAGATATAACTCACTGCTTTAAAAAAAAAAAAATCCTGATTTGTTATCTAAGAAGAAAATGTAAAAGGAACGTGCCGCTAACCATGAGATCAAGAAGCTGTGTATGTCCCTGGTTCCCTCAGTAAGTTTGCAGACGACACCAAGCTGGGTGGGAGTGTTGATCTGCTGGAGGGTAGGAGGGCTCTGCAGAGGGATCTAGACAGGCTGGATCGCTGGGCAGAGGTCAACTGTATGAGGTTTAATAAGGCCAAGTGCAGGGTCCTGCACTTCGGCCACAACAACCCCATGCAACGCTACAGGCTTGGGGAGGAGTGGCTGCAGAGCTGCCCGGCGGAAAGGGACCTGGGGGTGCTGGTTGACAGCCGGCTGAACATGAGCCGGCAGTGTGCCCAGGTGGCCAAGAAGGCCAACAGCGTCCTGGCCTGTATCAGCACTAGTGTGGCCAGCAGGAGTAGGGAAGTGATTGTGCCCCTGTACTCGGCACTGGTGAGGCCACACCTCGAATCCTGTGTTTAGTTTTGGGCCCCTCACTACAAGAAGGATGTTGAGGTACTGGAGCGTGTCCAGAGAAGGGCAACGAAGATGGTGAGGGGTCTGGAGCTCAAGTCTTATGAGGAGCTGCTGAGGGAACTGGGGTTGTTTAGTCTGGAGAAGAGGAGGCTGAGGGGAGACCTTATCGCTCTCTACAACTACCTGAAAGGGGGTTGTGGTGACGAGGGTGTTGGTCTCTTCTCCCAAGTAACTAGTGATAGGACGAGAGGAAATGGCCTCAAGTTGCACCAGGGGAGGTTTTAGATTGGATATTAGGAAAAATTTCTTCACTGAGAGGGTGGTCAGGCATTGGAACAGGCTGCCCAGGGAGGTGGTGGAGTCGCCATCTCTGGAAGTGTTCAAAAAACGTGTGGATGTGGTGCTTCAGGACATGGTTTAGGGGACATGGTGGCGCTGGATTAATGGTTGGACTTGATGATCTTGAAGTCCTTTCCAACCTAGTGATTCTGTGATTCTGTTAGCTGCTCTTTCAGGAACAAAGGCAGCACTCAGATGTGTTTGGTGTGCGCTGTTTTAGATTAGCCATTCATTAAAATACTATTAATGTGCATAATTCAAGGCAGGGGGGGAAATAAATCAATGAATTACAACACTATCTTTCTGGCTGCCAGGCTTCTTGTTACACTGCCACTTAGGGTTTTTTCCACATTTCCCTTTATCTGTGAAACTGCAATTCAGAGGCTATTAACAGTGTCCCAATTGCCTACATTTCTTACACGGGTTTTTTTGCTGTCTTTCATTTTTAATCTCAGGTCTACAGCATCCAACCTCATGTTACTATGCAGTCTTGCATGTGAACCATGTCTAATGGGAAAAAAAGCAGCTTTTCCAACTTTCTTAGTAACAGCTGCACTGTTTTCTCAGCAAGATTAGTTCATTTCAGGGGAAAGGAAAAATGCAGGAAAAGTGTCACTCCTTTAAAAAGGTGAGAGTTAATAGATCTTCCTCTGCCTTGCCCCAAAAATTATTCTTTTACTTCAGCTCCTGGTACCCATTTTGGTTTTCAGACTGCTCTACCTCAGCATACTTCCATTTTACATTTACCAGTTCATACTTGAGATCTCATCAGCTCACTCTCTCAGTCATGACCACTTCAGAAAAAAATGTTCCTTCAAGTTTAGTAAATTGACTATATTCTGCATTCTTATAATAAGGTTGCTCAGTATCATCTACCTGAGTTACTGATGGTATTTTCTACTGTCTTAGCACAACAGATGGAAATGAAAGATATAATTTTCACAATAACTGTCCATCACACACACTCACCAGCCACTTGAAGTTTCTTCTTTAGCTCTTTACACGTAACCAAAGAGTAAGCCAAACACAAGAGCACATCATTCCAGGCTGCTGAAAAACGCTTTTGTCCCAAAGACTCTACAGACCAAGGATTAACACCCTAAAGAGGCGAGACAATTTCAGCAACTCAAACATCCTCTTCATATTCTTTCACTACTCTTAGCAGATGGGGCATAAACACATCTCTGTAACAGGGTCAGCTCCAAGTGGTATCAAAGCCACATCTCTTTAAAGCACAGCCTGAGAACATTTTGATGATGAACCACCAAAAAGAATGAAGAAGCACTTGTAACATGTAAGCATCCCTGAGCTAGTGAGAATCAGCTTCAATGAAGACATTTTGGCAAAGCCTTCAATATGGACTAGACAAGTCTACCAGAGATGCTATATGTGCTTCACACTTTACACCGAACTACATCAAAAAAATTTTGAAGATAAACTTTGCATTTGTACACCTCTCCTAACTCCTTAAACACAACAGATGTTTAATAAAAGGGCTGAAACTTAATTTAAAAACTCTCCCACAAGAACAGCATTCTCCCCAAAATAAGGCACACTCAAGATACTCTGCTGGCATCTTTTTCTTAACACCATTGTCAACACAAGGATTTATACTCAAAAATGTGGCAAACAGCTGGATGAAGAGCTATTATCAAATCAACTGATGTGAGCGAAAGAAGCTCACCTGTCAGCAGCACACTGGTGCTACTTTTTTTTATCACACCTGGCAAAGGAGTTGAGAACATTAAAACTACACTTTTAAGCCGCAAGGCACAGCTGGTGTCCGGGGACACCCTGTGACCACAGCGTTCAGCGCAGAACACTGACAGCAGACACGTCCCAGAACGATGAGTCCCGGCAGATGGCTTTCTCCGGGGATTTTTTTTTTTTTTTTTTTTTGGCACACAAGAGCAAGAAATTGAAAACCAGAAATAGAGAGCAAGCCGCTAGCACTATAATCCAGCCTGCATGAGAAAGGGCCGCCTTTCAGTAACCTGTTCAGCAGGGGAACGAGGCTTGATAGCAGGATGAGAAGATAATTAGTAACGTATCTGAAATGATAATGCAGCATGTTACAAGCAAGTATACGGAGAGCAAAGACTGCAACGTTAAAGCCAGCGACAGCAACCGGCTTCCTGCGAGCTTTCATTCAGCAGCAGCAGCAGCGCTTCAACTCGTGCCCAAAGGAACCACAAAAACCAAACACGGCTCCTCCTCGCTCCCGGGGTTTTGGCACCAGGCGGGACTGCTGCTCCTCAACATCGCACCTGCTCTCTCGCCTTCCCTCGCTCCGAAAGCCGCCCTCGCCCCACGCGTGAGGTGGACGCTCCGGCGCGAGGCCGGCTGTGGCTCCCACCCCGGACGGCTTGTCCACTCTCGATGGCGCACGGGCTCAGCCGGGGGGTCACTGTCTCCGCTCCGACAGACGGAAGTCATGCGTTTAAAAGAAGACCAACCCCAGCCCCACGCACGCGTGAAGTCTCCCGGCCGTGCTCCCACTCAAGAGCCGCGTGTCCGGGTGACAGCTAACTGCGGAGGTTCGGCCTTGCCTTTGGGGCCCGGCGGCTTCGCCCCACGCCTCTCCCCGCAGGTGAGGCAGGAGACCCCTCGGGGCGGGACAGCGCGGCCAGCCAGCGCCCGGCCCGGCCTCAGACGCTCCCGGCACCGGCCACCCCGGGCTCCGCCCAGCCGGGACGTCGCCCCCCGCCGCTCCCGCGGACCCCACCGCCTATCAACTCACCTCGCACGCATAACAGCGACATGGCGGCGGCCACCGCGCCTCAGCTGCGGCCCCGCCAGCGGCCCCCACCTCTCCGCATGCCGCCCCGCAGCCACGGGGCGGGTGAGGAGCCGGCGCTGGGAGGGGGCGGAGCCGCCCCGCTGAGGGGAGGGGCGGGGCGACACCGGCCGGGACGGGGCGGGGTAGGGCGGGGCAACCCCCCAGCGCCCCGCTAACGCTGCTCCGCGGCGGCCAGCAGGGGGCGCCGCCACCGCCCCCCCCCACCGCTGCAGTGCCGTCGCCGCGGCAACCGCCCGGGCCTGGGGCTACGGCGGGTGGAGAGCTGCAATTAGCGCCGGAATTAGCACCGATGGAAGGAAAGCACAGCTGGGCACACCGGCGTGGGGTGGAGAGCTGCAATTAGCGCCGGAATTAGCACCGATGGAAGGAAAGCACAGCTGGGCACACCGGCGTGGGCCTCATCGAGATGGATGCCTTCGCCGCACGGCGACCGGGGCGGCTCGGGTTCCCGGGGCGTCGTGTGCGGGTGGAAAGGCCCGGGGACGGCCCGTGCGCGCCGGCAGGCCGCCGGGCAGGGCAGTGGAGGCAGGGTCCTGGTCCCTTTCGCTGCCCGACCCCGGCTCGGAGATGTCCCTGCCTGGGGCAGGGGAGGGCTGTACTTGGTTGGGTTTTTTTTGGTACTTTGCCCCTTTTTTTTTACTCACTTTTCTCACTTTTGTTTCACTCCTGCAAGGCAGGAGAACTTAGTGGATACATGGGCTCCTGCCTGCGTCTTTGCAGGAGTCATTTCCGCCTTTTACACTCCACCTGTCCTGGGACAGGCTCTGGTGTATCACTGTTAAGAAGCTTGACTGATGCACAGCAACAACCTTCCATATCCCCTCATGCAGCAAAAAAACATAAGCAAACACTTTGGGAACAGCAGGAGCAGGACAAGCAGCTGTGATTACTGTGCCTTAAGGTCTCCATCAGTACCCTTCCAGCTCCAAGGTGTGACCAGCTCTGAGGGCTTCCCAAGCTTGACGTGTTTGTGAGGTTAGTAACCCCCAATCCATGTCTCTGCTTGTCCCTGTAAAGTCCTTGCATCCCCATCTTCTGATAAGGTGTTTCACAGGTCTGCTGTCTGTTGCAGGAAAAACCATTCTTTGTTCTCCCTAGAGCCTGGTTCTAGTAATTTTCCCTGATGGCCTCTAATGCTTTTAGTGCAGCTTCATCCTGACCTATAAATAACCATAACACTGCAGAATGTGCTTCTAGTTCCAAACAGAGGATGCAAGGAGAAATAAATAATTTCTGATGTTGAAACTTGACAGCAAAGTGACATATAATGTGATTGCTATCACACTAATGTTTAGAATAACTCAAGAGTCTACACTTTTGAGGTAGAGGACAAGACTCCTAGCTGGGTGTTTCAAAGACACAACCAACCTTCCCACAATTCACACCTAGATGGGAGAGATTTAATTTCTGCCCTGTCCAGCACAGCGTGTTTTACTGCCCTTGTGTTTGCTGCACAGAAGAGTATCTCTGAGATACCGAGAGGAACCACTTGAAAGGACAAACCATGATGTTCCTGCAAACAAACAAGCAGACTGTGTCCCAGAGGTGTTACCAGAGGCAGTGTCAAGGTATTGGGAATACTTCCACTTAGCAGTATGAATTCAGACTGTCGGTGCAGGGACCTGCAAGTGCCAGCACTGAGGCAGGCGGGAATGGAATCTACTCTTCTTACCCCTGAAATGCTGCTAAACTCAAAAGCTCTGGCTTGCTGCTTTGTGTGTGATTCAAGTTTAGCAGTGGCAGGCTGTAAGGGCTCTAGCACACCAGCCTCTGTATTTTGGCCATACATCATCAAAGCTTGCCCTGTCCGTAAGCTGGGCACAACACTGGCTTTTCTGTTAACTTCAGGGGACATTAGTGTTTTGCTCTAAAATTCCTTTACTATTTATACTATAATTACTATAATTACTGTAATTACTATTACTACTACTATTACTATTTATCTGCCACGTGCCTTAGGCTACAATGCCAGATCCCCAGCCTTTTCAGATATCCATTGCTCCTCTGCATTCATCAGAGCCTCAGAGCTTTTCATCAGCAAAAGATCTGCTCAGGGTTCCCTGAGCTGTTCTGATGCCTTTCCTTTCCTGTCTTCCTTTGCAGCCTTGTTGCAAATGAAAACTCTTAAACTGTGCATAAACTAATCTCTGCCATAACCACACAATCCCGTCATGACTGCTTTCCTCCCTTTGCCGGGCCCCATTGCTCTGCCTGTCCTAATTTAAAAATTAAAGCCCTTGACGCCATGATTGTCACACTGTGTCACACAGCACCTGGTACAGCACGTCCCTATCTTGCCCACAGCTTGTAAATGCTACCATAATACAGAAATTATCTCATCAAGGGCAGATGATGCCATACACATTTTAAAATGATAGTAATGTGTTACTAGCAAGCATGGCAATCAAGTAAGCGTCCTGTAGCTAGGATGAGGTATCTTGCTACCAACAGTAACTGTGAATGCTGGGATTATCATAGATGTTATGAACTCCCTGCAGTTCTGAGGTCTAATTAGATGCAAGTGTTTTACCAGTCTTTATCTAATCAGAAGACATCATTTGTGTAACTCCCTACTCTCAAATACGGTGGTTACTTGTGTGTCTGTCCATCCCTCCTCTCCTTTCCGCTTCATATAGGCTGGAAGAAGGACCGTGCCACTACTGCAAGGTAGAATTACCTTCTTCTAAATTACGTTTGCTTCTTGAAATCAACTTCCTTATGTTTGCCCAGCTGAAGTGACATTCGCTAAATGCATCTTTCTCTGTTATTTTTTTCTAGTTCTTCCTCTGGACATAGTTGTCATAAATACAAAAATAGTTTAGTGATAAAAACCACTGCAATAGAAAGAGAAAAATAACTCCACCAGTTCCTGTGCTATCCTCAACCTCTTAACCATGACCAATCTTTCCAAGTCAGTTTCTATAAATCCACAAAGGGGAATGCCAGGTTCACAAATATGTAACTACAAGCAAGGCCCCAAACCATGTTGTAGCAGACTGGATCTAAATTTGCAGCTGACAATGTGCCCCGGTATCACAGGCGGTACACTGTCAGCAGTGTAATTTTTTAAATGGAGAATTTCACTGAATTAAAGAGGTAAAATACAGTGCAGCAAGCACACTACAGTACCTTCAGACACACTGAAACTATATGCCTTTCTGAACAAAGACTGATGTACTCTGCAAACTCAGGAAGGAGGCATTACTACCAACTCCAAAGCAATATCCAAGTTTCACTCCCTGCAGCACAAGAGTTAATTTTTTCTGACTGCTCAGACTCCAGCCATTGGTCTCAGCTCACCTACTGTTGGATAGGAAAGGAATAAATGGGTGATCGTCCACTCACTGCAGCTTGCGAGCTATTTTATACCTGCCTATTTGCTATAGTTTCCCTGTTCAGAGAGCAATGCTGTAGCTGTATTTGCAGTTTGAGTAAACTGTGTTTTCTTCATCTCTTCTTGTTCTTCTGCCTTTTTTGAGTTTTGTATTTCTGCTGCTGGCGAGTGGCTGAAGCTGAAACTTGGCATGTAGTGAGCCCACGTGGGCTTTATTTTAAATCAAAAGGTTTAGATCTGTTAAACCATTTTTTCTGTTACGCAACTGACAAAAAAAAATCATCTCAGACCTGGCTTTGGGGCTAAGCTCTAAAGATAAGGGAGAAAAGCTTTTAATTTACCCTAGGACATTTGGTAGGAATTGAGTGCTGAATATAGACTAAGCAGTTGATTGATATTCTGATATTGGGAAGCAGCCCTCAGATTTGATTGTAAAGGTAACAGGCTAGTGAAATGCCATTCACTAGTATTTCTGCTGTATTTGTTTACTAATAAAATGTAACATTTGCAGAACAGCTAGGGGATCACAGGATCTTTTTCACAGCACTGCGTGGTGTCTTACCTGTGTGTGGGAGCCATTTCAATAGCATCTTGAAATGTAGTTTCCTCTGGAGTGGATCACAGCTGACTATCAGTGCAGTAGCTGAAGAACACCATATACATGCCCTGAAACTCACAGGGAAGTGGCCTGCAATCCTCTCAGCTATATGTAAACCAGAATGTTGGTTTTAACACTCCAAAATGCTCAAACAGGATGACAGCTGTGAAATTTTAAAAGTCTGGGAGTGGATAGGACTTCTGCACCTGCAGGGCAGTGAGGTGAACAGGGCAACGAGGGGCAGTAGCCCCCACCAAACAACCAGCCAGACTTCAGGCTGCAACTTGGGGCATCTTCTTTCCAGTGTCCCAATCTTGGCTTTTACTAAAGGTTGGTGACATCTGAAAGTGACAGTGATCTGCCAATTTAAGGCATTAACCGGTGGCTTAATTTTAATTCCCTTTTGAATCAGAGACTCTCCAACTGTCCTGTTCAGCCTGCCACCATGCCATTGGAGTCCCCGTACTGCATATTTCCTTTTGGCATCCTCAGGAACTCCCTGCAGCCATTTAGCTTTTCTCCCTGCATAGCATGAACAGTTGGGTAGGGTTTAGTCTTTGTGCCTCAAGTCTCCATCCACAAAATGAAGGTTGCAATAATTCTTTTAGAAAGGAGTTATTAAAGATAAGGGCTGTCCTGATTATAAATATGTTAGGAATGATGAAATGCTTGGAGACTGTCACCATATAGCAATTTAAAACAGACAGCACAAAGAGATCTGCCAGCTTTTAGATTACAAATCCATGTTCAAAAGGCTGGAGAGGTGAGAAGAATCCTTTCATCTCAAGGAAAAAACCCTCTGCATAAGGGGGCAGCTTCCATGGGAACTGACCTTTCAATTACAGCTGCTCTGCAGAAAAGTCTTTCAACCGCTCATGCCAGAGTCAATAGAACTGAACCCATTTCTCATGCAATTATCCCAAGCATCCCAAACACAGCATTTCTTCTTCACATTGGGTCACTTTGTCCTTGAGCAACACAGTGGGATTGCACTGCAGGCTACATCCAGTGCCACACACGTGCAGCATAGGGGTTCTGTCTGTCCAAGCAGTGACAAGCAACACCAGCAATGCAGGGTCTCTGTGAAATATAGACCCTGACAGGGGATATTTCCCCAGGATCTAATCATGCACGCTAGGACTGGTGCTCTCTGCTAGTGATACCTCGCTTGGCCAGCATGGACACTGCCACTATTGCGGCTCCCCCAAAAGCAGGTGCCGTCACACCTTGTTGCCATCCAACAAGGATGTTCAGGTGCTCTGAAAGCCTTTGCCTTCAGCTGGAGTGATCTTTCTGATCAGCAGAAATACTATCCTTCGAGCAGTATTTATTCTTGGCTATGTTTTATCCTTAACTGTCTCCCGGTTGACACATACCTGCCATCCATCAGTCAGGAGCTAGGGACATGGGGACAGAGGATGGAAGAGACCTCTGGGCTCAGAAGCCCCGTGCCTACAGTCACACTGCCCCTTTTCCCCAGCCCTGTCTCTTTCACAAACAACTTGGGGGTTTTCTCTGGTACTTTACAGGAACTCCTCAGCAGCCACCATCTCCACCATATTCATGATCTTCACCCTTCTGCCAGCTTCGCCTTTCAGCTAAAATGGTGTTTCTTTCTTCCTGGTATTTACCCATGAGATGTATCCAAAGACAGCAACCCTGTCCTCTCTCTAATTTTGTTTTGCCAGACTTTAAAAAGGCATCTTTTCTGACTGGTCTAGAGACCACTGGCTCTGACCGCCTGCTTTCTGTTTTATAGCTCTTTCTGATTGAGTTAACAATTCTCAAGTATGGATGACATGTATTGTACACAGCAGGTGTCATTAGGATCAGGCCAGTATCTCCTGACGTCAATACCTCAGACTGGCTGGACAGATCTATCTAGTTTTGTGAGGTGGTCACCTTCTGATTCAGTAAAAATTGGTGACGCCCATTTTGCTATTCCATCCTCCACTTTGGATTCATGTTTAAATTGAACCATGGCTTCCCTGTTATAAAGGAAGGGAGTAACTCTTTTATTTTAATGAAATCAGGTATTTTGCCTGTCCAAGAAGAGTCACTTTTAACTTGGCAAGGTGCAAAACCCCTCACCCCAGACAGGCTTGTTTCCTGCTTTACAGCTATGTCTTCAGTTTTCGTTCTGTTCACATTAGCAGACATTTGAGGAGTGCAGAAGGTTATTCTTCAATAGAGAAGCCTAAGGGGGGTAGCTTTCCTCTTGCTTTTGTAGTTTTTATTCATTGAAGAAGAATATTTGTCAGAAATAAAAGAGGAGATACTTGTCAAAGTTAAAGTTGGCAAATACAGATGAAGTGATGGGCTCTGAGGAAGAAGTGCCACGAGACCAAAAAGGACTCTTCCGTCTGCTTGACCTGCTTCACCACCCCAGGACCACAGCCAAAAGTCACCTTCCAGCAAAGAGCATCACAGGCATATGGGAAACCGTGTTACCCCTTGGGGATACTGGATCCCTCTCGCTTTACTGTGGAGCCACTGGCTGGAGTTTCTCCCATCTGGTGTGATTTCGTATGGTAGTGTATCTGTTCTCTGACAGCAGCGGGCAGAGAAGGGGGG
This sequence comes from Phaethon aethereus, assembly GCF_964289735.1. Classification (NCBI taxonomy): domain Eukaryota; kingdom Metazoa; phylum Chordata; class Aves; order Phaethontiformes; family Phaethontidae; genus Phaethon; species Phaethon aethereus. The sequence continues at coordinate 12,119,144 of NC_138577.1, read as the reverse complement.
CTTCTAGAGGAAAACAAAAAATGCCTCAGTATGACCCATGAAGAATATGGGAGGGTATTTAACTGTACTTACGAGCAATGTGTTTTTTGTCAAAGGATTTTTGTAGTCCTCTTGTAAAATTACTTTCTAAAGCAATAAAGAACATTGCAGGGGAAGGGCAACTTCCCACAGTTTAGCAGAGCCTCCAACCCTCTAGAAAGTGGCCAGGTGACTGACATTTCCTATGCAAACAGGCTGTTTAACCTTCCAGCTAACTTGTTCCGTAGGCGCCAGAGTCCAAGTGCCGTGTGTACGTGCCATACCTTCCTGCTACGTGAAGAGCAGGGGAAAAGCAGGCAGGCAGGCAGGCTCGCCTTCCCCCAGGCACACGGATCAAGCTTTCAGAGCTGCGATAACAGAATAGAAGCCCTGCTGTGAACATTTTCTGCCACCGGCCTCCTCAGTGGGATGTGCAGAAAGCAAGCATTTCACAAGTCTGTCCTCCCCGCTTCACCCAGGAGTCTCTCTAGTCCACATTTTGACTCCCCTTTTTGTCCCTTTTTCCAAAGGATCGGGAAGAATCCTTTTCCAAAGAATTTAAAATGCAGAGATAAGAGAAGCTTATCCATTTCATTAAATGCCCGTGCAATGCCTAGCACTTTGCTGCTGATTGTTGCAGTTTAACAGAAGCAATAACTAAAAATTAGGAAGCATCTCACTGTCCAGATGGTATTTTTTCCCATTCCTCCCTCAAATCTCCTTTTTTAAACAACAAAAATAAAAATTAAGAACTCTCCAGATTTTACTTACTTGCGTCCACAATACAGCCTGCCTGGCAGCTTGTGGGGCACAGTTTCCTTAATAACAGAGCAAGCTGCAGGTGAAGGTAAGTCGCAGAAGACATAGCATTACAGCATGAAAGCTGTTGTTTTTATGGACTGTAGCTGTTTATTACCAATATTTGTGCGTTGCTGAACTTCTGCTTGTATCCCTGGTGGTAGGTCTGAGAGGGTGGCTTTTGAAAGAGTAGCAAAAATAGAGGATCCTTTTGAAATCTTCCCCAGGAACACCTTGAGTAACATCTATTTGAACAGAGTAAGTATTATTTAGGGACTGTTTCTTTATACTGCTTGCTGCATCTTTGAATGAAATAAATTGATAAAAAGCAAACACAAAAGCAAAATTCAAAACTGTAGCTAACAATCCCAGATCTCCTCTGTTTCTTGGGCTGGGTATTAATCATTTTATGCTGCAAGTAGAACAGACATCATTCACAAGCTCTTTGAGCCTCTCCCAAGAGTTGAGGATAAGAAGAGATATAAAAAGAAATAAAATATTTTTGAAAAAAGGAAGAAAATACTGCTTTTCCAAATTTCTCTTCTACCATAATAAAACAAAAAAGGGCAATAAACCTTTGCTCTATACTAATGGAAATCCAACACAGCTGGTTACATAAAATTGCTTAGGAAAATCAGCAAAGGTTGGAGAGAAATAGCCTGGCACAGATATGGTTGTTTAAACGTTGAGGCTGTGATAAGGGGTCCACAAGGATCTTGCCATGGTCGAGGTTTGCCTTGGCAGCAAGCTACGAAAGCTGAGGAGTGAAAAGTCCCCGGCTACTAGATTATAACTGCCAGCCCCATGGGGATTTCTTTTGTGGGGCACCGGGGCAGGCAGCCCTGAGACTTGCTGTAATGCCCGGTACCCTTTGCAATACACCATGATACAACAGCCGTCCCTCGCCTCAGCTGGGACACTTGTCGAAACCCACCCAAAGGGAAGGATCCGGGGCCACCAACATCTGCAGTCGCCATTTCCACCCCGAAGAGTGCCTGCATTACCCGAGGCTGTTTTTTCCCTCCCTGCTATTCTTCTTTCTCATCTCTTCCCCTCTGCCTGAAAAAGGCTTAGCTGAAGCATCTCTCAGAGCCCACAACCAGAGCATGGCTGCCAGCAATGCCTTTAACCCATGCCTGATGCACAAGTTTGCCAGGTCTTGTCTTAAGCACGTAACTGGTGTTTCTCAATGAGAAATGGGACACAAAAGCAAAACAATCCTGAAGAAAAAGGCAGCAACAGAGTAATGCCACTGAGATACGGTCACATGCAGCAGTGGAAAGCAGGGTGTTGTAGGAGGGATGGAGAGCAGCTCACGTCTAGCCTCCCATCACCTACAGGGTAATGAACTTTTTCTGTTCATGGTCTGCTGAGGTGCTATTCCCTGTCCCCATTCATGTAGTTTCTCACACATGAGCTCTGAAACCACACAGCCTGTCTTGGCTCCCTCCCAGTTAACAGCACTGACGCCATGATGTCTCCTCTCCTAGCAATCCTGTCCCTCCGTTGACTCCAACTTTGATTAGATACCCACCTCTCTACAATGACCTGAAAGGAGATTGTAGCGAGGTGGGGGTCGGTCTCTTCTCCCAAGTAACAAGCAATAGGGTGACGCGAAATGGCTTCAAGTTGCGCCAGGGGAGGTTTAGATTGGATATTAGGAAATATTTCTTCACTGAAAGGGTTGTCAAGCACTGGAACAGGCTGCCCAGAGATGTGGTGGAGTCACCATCTGTGGAGGTATTTAAAAGCCTTGTAGACGTGGTACTTAGGGACATGGTTTAGTGGTGGACTTGGCAATGCAGGGTTAACGGTTGGACTTGATGATCTTAAAGGTCTTTTCCAACCTAAATGATTCTATGATGTCCATCAGTATGAGCTGATGGGATCATGACAGGGGTGCCCAGCTGAAGGTTAAGTTGGGCCCCTGTCTGCACCAAAACCTGCCCCTGCCAATTAATAGTTGGGGTGTCTAAGACCTGTCAGGAGGCAGAGATGGGTGTCTAATTTCTAGAAATAAGAAGCCATGAAGAGGCAAACTACCTGAAATGGTACTTGTGTAGCCCAGAGCATTTTGGGGCAGTACCAGGCATGCTTTCTGCCCCTTCACACTTTCCACTAAATATATAAAGCCAAGATCCCAAGTGCACACACTCACCAGAGACCCTACAACCCTTTCCTTAGGGTACTGCTCTTAGTGCCAACATCCTGGCCAAATTCCAGTTGAGTAATTAGACCATGATTAGGTAACTGCTTGAATATGCCATTCCTCTTCCCTAGGGAGCCTAGCTCTAAATTATTTGATGCTTTCAGGTCTTCTAGTCATTAGCAAGGCTGTTTCCCTTGCCAGTGGGAGACTAAATGCTGGCAGAGCTTGGGGAATGGCTCCACTGTACATGGCCTGCCTGTAGAATGGGTATTGCCTGGGTGGCTTGGATACTGTCTATAGTAGTCAGAGGTTCTCCTGCCATTTGGGGAAATACTGATGCAAGCAGTGTGAGCTGTAAGAGCTGAGGTGTGAGCAGTAGGACCCCCAACGGGGAAAATGAACCCAGTGTCATTGTTATGCTTAGTGGGTAGGAAAGAGACAGATTGGCAGAGTCATTTACATGTGCTAGAGATCATTTTGTGGTTTGCAGACTGAAATTCTTAATGGCACTCATTACAAGTTGTTTGCTTCCAGATGCTGTTTGCTTTCATGTTCAGAGCTACATGCATTAACATAGAAAATTCTGCTTGGAAAAATGTTGAGCACTGGCAACCGCACAAATCTAGAAAAAGTCCACATCCAAAATGCAGGAAATTTTATGCAGATACCATAATTTTGCCCTGTCTTTTGATCCTTAATTGCTAGACATTTATCTCCCATGGGTTATTTGCGTACATACATACAAAACGGCTGATGGCTCACAAAGATACTGGGTAAAGAGATCTTTGCTTCTGTCACAGGATCTTTTGTCCATGATCTGCCTCCCCCTGCCCAGCAATTCCCCTCTGGTTTGCAGCTCTCATCCAGCCAACTATCATTTCCTGTTCCCATTTGGTGACACGGGTGCTGTCTTCTGCATTCAGAAGCTACTTAAAGCCAAGCCTTGGCTGACACATTCACAAGCAAACGCTCAGTTCCTCAGGCTAAGTGCAGCCTGCAGCATCCATGGCAAGCTTGACTGCAAAAAGCCAAATATTCTGGCACCAGGACCCCCTACAGAGACAACACAGATGTAGGAGAAAAGCATCCCTATCTGAATCCACGTTCCCATAAGGCAGCTAAGTTTCTCTAGAGGTCTCCCATGAAACTGCCAAACAGCCCAAATCCTGCCCTTGCATGTAAAGACAGCATCCATCAGCAATAAAGTGCGTGATTCCCTGCAGGATCCAGAGGTTTTAGTGCAGAGGCTGGAAGTACTGAAGAGCCTTGCAGGTCAAACCTAATGTGTTTCTTCAGGCTTTGTTGTAATCTCAGCATTTACCAGAAAACAGCCCAGTTTTGGTGTTATTTAGGGAAAGTTTCTGCCTGTGGCCTCATCAATTTAGTGCTGACAGAGAGAGTTTTTTCAGGCCAAAATCTCTAACTGCAGGTTGCTGTGAAGGCAACATGAATGCCCCTTAAGTACTAAGTTTCAGTACTAATTACATCTGCTTGTGGGGATGGAGGACCTGGCATCTGCGCCCTATCTTAGCTTTCTGGAAAAGCAGAGCTTTTCTAGTGCTTTAGGTGTGTGTTAGACCATCAGCCAAACCACGAGCCCTTCCTGACAGCAGGGAAAAGGGGGTTGCGATGCACACTGCAGCCTCCGGCCAAGAGCCGAGCAGGCAGCACAGCTGGGAGCCAGCAGCAATCTCGCAGAAGCAAACCGAGACGAAGAAACATTCCCTTTGCATGCAGGGGTTTTTTAAAACTCATCCTTGCACCTTCCTCCAAGGCCATTGTCACTGAATGCGCTCTGCCTCGTAATTTTTACATTTTTATGTGTTCGTACAGCCACACAGGTAGCTCTAGCTGTTTCACAGACATGGGATGTGCCAGTGCCTTGGCCACGAAGCAAAAGCAGGGGGGTTGCTTTCTCCTGACAATGGGTTTGTACAAGCCTGTACGACTGCTCCGCTCCCCTGCAAAGCTCTGGAGGACATTTTCTAGCCCCGTCTCGGTCCTGTTGCCGTCCCAATGCAGTGTTAGAGGGTGAGACGATGCTTTGTCCTCCTTAATTTGTCACTGCTGGGTCATTGTCCATGTTTTTCTCCTTGAGACCACGTTTTCCTTCGGATTCTGTGTCCTGTGACCTTTCTGGTCCTTTCCTCAGAGTGTCCTTTGGGAGTGGGCATCCCCCTGGGCTTTCTGTGAGATTCCCTGTGGCTCAGGATTTAGCTGGGCAAATGCAGGTGCCCACAGCATGGGTGTCTGTCTCTGAGCTCTTCCCACTGTGTCCCTCGTCATACTCAGTGGAAACACTTTTCGGGAACAGTTCCCTTCACCCTCAAATACATATTCAGACTAGGTTAGATGCCCCAAATGTACCTATTTTTCTGCACTGACTGTAAAAGAAGGCTAGGTACCTTAGCTCAGAGTAAGGAAAATGTCAGATGAGATGAATCCAACACTTCATCTCTGAATATGGGCAGAAGCTTCTGCAGCTCCATGCTGGGAACTCCCATATCTGCCTCTCTTCCCAGATGTAGCTTTCTTTGTACAAAATTAACTCAGTCTGCCACAATTTTCTCCTCACAGACACATCCCATGGCCTCAAGCTCAACCTGTCCAGAACAAAGCTCTGCATGTTCATCAGGTCCTCCATCATGTGGTACAAAATTGTTACCGGACCAGGTTTTCAGCCCATAACCAATACATTGTCTTCAAATCAGATCCCTCTCCACACCAAACTCTTGCAGATCCATTCAGCACAACACCTCTGATCTTTCCCCATTCCCTTGCAGGGAGGAGGCTCCTCAAATCTCCCATCAGAGCTACTTTGAATTGTGCAGCAAAGGTGCTTTTTCCCAGCCAAAAGTTGGACCCATCTGGCTAACACAGTCCTAAAGAGAAACCACATGAACCTCCTGCATTTGTCATCTGGCTCCCCCAGTTCTCCACTGTCTCCTTGTTTTCATCTCTAGGGTCTTCAGCATCCCTCCACACTCATCTTGCAACGCTCCCAAAATGCAAACTGACTGACTGGCTCAGCTAGCATGCTCAGATCCGTGCAGCGTTGGCTGACTTTGTTTTTTGCCAGTACCCCTCGGCATTGTCCCTACCTGCTGCTGTGCTTCACATCGCAACCTCTCAGAGACAGGTTTGTCTTTTTATTGTGAGCTTGCACAACAGCCGCTGAAGTACAACCCCTCTGGAGTCAGCTGTTGCTGCAATAACTCAGACCACAAGGACTGAAGTACACTCTTTGCCTGATTAAATCTGAATGGGGATTAGTAATGGAGTAGGAAAGGGCCGAAACTTTAATTCATGAACATTATCCTCTTTCCTTCCCTCACCCATTTGGCAGCAAAGTGGATGCACGTCTGCAGAGCCGCACTTTTATGAGATACACGTACCCCCATGCTCCCCTGTGTGTTTATTCCAGCTGCAGCCGGTGGGTATAAAACTCCAGAGCCAGCGCTGTCAGGGTGAGAAGGCAGCTTCTGGAAATAGCTCATCCCTGTGGAGCATGTTCAGATAGCACAGTCTGGGCATGGATACCCCAAAGGTAGACAACTGTCTCCCACTGCTGCGCAGCCACCTGCACCCGAAACGAGGTGTCTGTGATCTCTTCCTGACCTGGGCCCTTGGGCTTTCACACCGGAGAGCTTTGCGGGTGAAAGCTACCCAGTGTGTGCCCTTTTGCCTCCACAGCATGGATATGGTGTCCAAAGGACTCACTCAACGGCATAAGCTGCATCCGCAGGTGTCATTTATCAGCACTAGGTCACATTTAGGCTGTATTTTTTTCCCCTCTGAACTAAAATCAAACCAGCTTTGCTAGTGAGGCTTCCGCCCCCCGCCCCCCCAGATCTAAGTGTGAACAGTATGGAGGCAGGTCCTCTGAGCTGTAAATTGCTGCAGGGAGCCCAAAACCACTTTCCATCTATTGCCCTCGCTGCTGGCGTTGCTGCGGCATCCTCCACCAGTGTAGCGCAAAGCCCACGGGTGAGAGGGCTTTGCTGAGCCCCAGCCACCCTCGCACCTCTCCACCACGGCACCAGGGATCTGCACCCCGGCAGATGCTTCCCCAGGACGGGGGCAGCTGCGGTGCTCGGAGCTGGGGGCCGAGGCTCCTGCCTCCCCCGTGGCCGTGGCCTCTTTTTCTTGTGCACTTGCCTGTGCTGAGCCAGCAAGACTCATCCGGGGAGCCCCGCGCAGGCAGCTGGAAGGGATTTTTGCATCGTTTAATTCTCAATCCTCCCAAAGAGCCTGGTGAGGGATTGAGTGCGTTCGCGGAAATGAAGGGCAGGCATGGGGGGCAGAGGTGGGCACTGGGAGCTGAAGGTGCTCCCAAACGTTGCTTTGAGTGGGAGAAGCTAAGGCAGAAATAACAGCCAGACTGAGCATTTCTCTGGCCGGCAAACCAGTGACGCAGCCAGACCTGGCAGCTCCCATTCTGCCTGCAAGCAGCATGCCGAAACCTCGGGGAAGGTCTTGGGCCAGTGGAAGGTCATGCACATCTGTGATTTGGGACCGCAAGGTTTGTCCTATCTGCTACCTGCTACCCCCTGCGCGCAGGACGCCTGTGCTATGGTCCTGGATGTGTTTGCACATCAGAGCAGGGAGAGCAGTTGTGCGCAGGTGGGTGCTCAGGCAGGGTTTTTCTGGGTGCTGACAGGCATGCTGACAGTGCAGCAGCATGCTCCCGCTGCCCAGCCCTACCTGATGCTGCTGGCACTTACCGCAGCCCCTCCTTCAGACCTGCCCCCCTGCCCCATGGGCTCCTTCTGACCTGGTTTCCTCTATATATAGATGCTGCAAATGCACTTAAGATGCAAGAGGGGAAGATCAACCGTTCAGTGAGGCATCTTTCTGCCAGAGTTTCCTACAGAAGCTGGGAGCAGCCCCTATCCCAAAAAATTGGTTTTAAGGCAAAGGTGCAGTGCCTGGAAAGCCGGGTCCTGCAATGACTGGAAAGGTTGGGGGTGCCCAGCTCCCAGCCTTAGATAGTCAAAGCTCAGGTTATGGCAACAACAAAGGGCTAAACAGGTCTGGCATGAGATTCCACTATAAATACAAAGGAAATGCTAGCTGGTGCAGACCTCTAACAAGGTGTTCTCAATAAGCATTCTCAAGTGTCCCTGTTAGAGATGAGCAAGCAGAAGATGTGAAAGAGAGCACATCAAGACAGAGCTGGTCCAGCACCACAGGCACACCCACCAGCTTTGACTGCTCGGTGTCATGGGTAAAGCCCAAGTCTGAGCCAGGCACCATCAGGAAGATCCACTCACTGAATTACTCCATGTCAGGAGCTTCGCAACTTGTCTTGTCCTTACAAAAATGCACCTGCAGATCATGCATGGAGGGAGGGAGGCAAGAAATGGGAGCCTGCCATGCCTCCTCATGGCTGTGTCACTGAACACATCCACAGGGAATCTTGGGCACAAAACAGCCTCCAACCTGCAATGGGCAGAGGGAAACAGCAGGACACGGGAATACCGTGAACCCCAAGAAGTGACACCTGATGCCAAAGAACCAGAGTCCCCACAGCATCATGACTTTGTAAAAACACCTCTCTCCATCCCTTTACTGGAGATGCAGGGCCACATCAGGGTGAGAAGCCTGTGAACACTTTTAATGCACCCTAACACCCCCACCTTGGGCTGGTTATCACAGACCCCAGGGTGTTCCTGCTCCCAACAAGGGCAGAGAAGAGCCCATCATTCCCCATTGCTGTGCTGGCTCATTTCCCTCACTCCTTCTTGCTCAGAAAGGCCCTGAAAGAAGGTCCTGGTAGCAACCATGTAACTGGTGTGGCCTCACTCCTTGCTCTCTCTAGCCCAGGAGCTGCTGGACTGGAGCTCACCAGCATGTCGTTGTCCCCAGATCCCCTCGCAGAGGGAAGGCACAGCAGAGCCAGGACAGCTGAGGTGCAACCCATGGGTGCCCACAGGCAGGGCTGCTGCCTGAGTCAGAGAGAGCTCAGTGCCCAGGGGCCCTCCGTCCTCCAGAGGGTGGGCAATATGGGTGCAACACAGGGGCTGCTGCCCAGCTGCGCTGGCAGCCCTCCTCTGGGGACATGTCAGATCTGGAATGAGACAGGCAACTTGCCTGGGTCTCGCACCAACCTGCTGGGCGCGTGCTTGCAGGGGACACACTCTGCAAGGCTTCCCGGTGCTGGCAGGGGACAGGCTCTGACTTGTGCCACCATGGCCAGTTTGGCCAACTGACCGAAGGCTCCCTGCTGCTCCCCGTGCCTCGTGGGGCTGTCTCCTGCAGCAGGGCTTGTCCGTCCCATAACGCTGACCGACGGCAGGGCGAGGGCAGCACCCTGCAGAGGACTTGCACCCCAAGTTTGCGGGGACAGGAGCCCCCCTGGCAGGACAGAGCCCAGCACCGCCCAAAAGGCGCCGGACGTGGCCCTGCTGAAAATAAGCTGGGCTGGGCTGCCACCTTGTGCCAACAGGCAGCATCCACTGACCAAGGCAGGCATGGGAAGGGATTTTCCACCACCCCAAATGTTCAGCGACCGAAATGGAGAAATACCCCTGGACCTCGGTTGCCAGATGAACCCCACAGAGCTCAGCACCTCCAGGGCAGCAGGCAGCAGGGAAGGGGCTTTGCTGTCCCTCCCTTGCAGCACAGCCCTGGAGCTGTCTTCACCTACAGCCTGGGGATCAAAGAGTCCGTATCCCTGCAAAACTCAGCCCTGTCCAGTAGCCGCCGCGTCCTCCGGGAAATGCCCGGGCAATGGAAGAGGGGGTGCAGCCAGGTGCAGCACCCCAGGCTGCCGGGGCTGCATGGGGTGCCGCAGTGCGAGTCCCTGAGAGTGCTCAGAGCTGCAGAGCTCAGGGAAAGGTCTCAGTCCCGAACGGCAAGTATGGCCAGGGAGAAATGCCAATATTTAAGTGCAGGCAGGTACCCGGAGTGAGCAGGCAGCCCTGGGCCCCAAGGCAGCCTGCAGAGGTGGGAGGCATTTCTGAGTGGCCCCAGCCTCCGCCATGCCGCCAAGGTGACGCCAAGGGGACCTTCGCCTTCTGCTATCAGCCCTGGCTCACACACTTGGCGTCGGCGAAGGCTGCTGGCGTGGCCGGGGGGCCAGCAGCAAAGCCGAGACGTCGCTGCCCAGCTCCAGGCAGCCTTGGCACGCGCCAGCCCCAGCACAGCCCATGCCGGCTGGCTGTTTGGGGCCGATGCTATCTGGATGGGTAAATGGACTTTATCAGTTCCTCCCTTCTTTTTCTTGTCTTTTTTTTTTCCAAGGCAGGCACAAAGGAAAGGAAACATTTCTGCAAGGAAGCTGCAGTGGGAGAAGCTTAAGCGTCGGAGAATGAGGGAGGGACACGTTCTCACATCCAACGCGGGGGCACAGCACATCCCTGCTGAGGGCCCATAGAGACCCTCTTTGGAGCCTGTCCCTGCTGCCATCCTAAACTTGCAGCCTGTCCCCCAGCTACCCAGCTGCAGGTCAGGGCAGAGGGCCACTAAGTGAAGTCAAAATGGCTAGGGCGATGGGTGACCCCAAGGGGTGAAATGGCAGCAGGGGGAAGCTTGTGTGCCCAACGGCGAGGGGTGAGCGGGGTCATACCCCTGGTGCTGAGCAGGCACACGCCGTCCCCAGGTGTTGTTCCAGCACTGCGTATGGGGTGGCAGCTGGGCACTCCCTGAATACTGCTGGCAGCGACAGGCAAGGACATCCCCAGCCTGATCTCCTGCTTAGAGCAAGATGTAACCAACACGACATCAGATCTGCTGTGGCTTTTTACTGCAAAGCCCGAGGCCTGGAGATCCCTCCTCTGGGTACCTACCCGGGGCTGTGCATCTCCCTTGCAGAAACTCTTCCTGCCAAGCATCCTCAGCCTGCCAATCTGCAGCCCTCACCCCTCATTACGCCGTCTACCAGCAGCTCCAGAATGGACCTCTTGAGTGTTGCCCACAGTGAAGACCCCTGCTTGGCTTTGGCAAGCACCATGTGCATCTCAGACACAAAGCAGCAGTGAGGTGTGGTGGCTAAAGCACTGAATTAACGACCTGCATCCAGCTGGAATGGTCTGGAAGGTCCATTTGCTCCTCAGTTCCTGAGGGATCCATGGTTCCATGGGGGTCACAATGCCACCCGCCCCTGCAGGGTACCTGGGGAGAGAGACAACACTGGAGCTATGGCCATGGTGTGGGATTTGGGAGAAAGACAGCAGCCCAACTTGACCCTACCACTATTGCTCATTAAAGCGGTATCAGATCCATCTTTCCTCAGTAGTGCTGTCACCCTCCACTGTTCCCATCTGGGCTCTGAATCCCAGTAGACACCCCCAGTTTGGGACGAGGCATCTGTGGGCACGGGGCTCAGGCAGGGCATCGCAGTGACTTTGGCTAAGTTGTACTGCCAGCCCCACTCCAAGCCATGCCGGGAGGGAACGCCACTCTGGCCCCCAAGGGGCGGAGGGCTCCTCCGGCAGGAAACTCTCGAAGCCTGATTCATCATCTCCAGTTTTACAGCTGTTTTGGTCGAACAGGTCAACCAAGCATATTGCTGGGAACAGGTTCCAGCAGGGGAAAGGTCCTGCAGCGCCAGCCCACACTCCCCTGGGGACATCCCCCAGCTCCGGCACAGCACCTTGGGGCACCAGCATGCATCCCCTCGTTTGAGACAGCCATGGGGAAAGAGAGGCAGGGTTTGGCCTCATTCTCCTCCATTGCTAACCATGAGGAGGAGGAGAAGTGTAAAAACCCCAGGAGGCAACCCTGCAGGAGCCAAGGTCTCTCCGCAGCATGCGAAGGGTGGAGGCTTCGAGAGCAGCCAAAGCCCTTTTGCGGCAGCCTGACGAAGAGGTGCCTGCGCGGCACGCCATTAAGAGGGGAAGTGACACCCCATGCTCATCCCGCACGCCTGCCCCTTGGGCTTTCTCCATCTCCTCTGCCAGCTGGGACGAGGCCATGAGTCACCGCAGGGTGCCCGGTCCAACCCCGCCACCGCTCCGTACCCCACCGGCCCGGCCCGGCTCGCCAGGGACCCCCAAGCAACGTGGCAGCTGATTCGCACCAGCTTCCTCCAAAGGGCCTTTTAAAATTCCCTGCAGTCTCTCCCTGGCAGGGCTCCAGGTCCTTCTGTGTTGTTTCTGCACTCGGGGTCCTTTATTGCTTTACCTACACCGACTCGGATCGGGCGTGCACCGCGTGGGCCAGCCTGCCGGTGCGGGCAGCGTGTAGGCAATGCGGGGGTGGCGTCACCCCTGCGGAGGCACATCTTGCCCCATCAGCTCCGGGAGATTATGTGCGTACCTTTTCGAACACGCTTTTGCGATTGCGAAGCCTGCCCACACCAACAAAACGAGTGTGGGGACGTCACCCTTCTGAGATGAAAACCATTAAATTTAATTAAAACTGTGGCAGGAGCCTTGCTGGTGTCAGCTCCGCAGCCTGCTGGGGCTTGGCACCCGACAGCCTCTCCGGCGGGAGCAGCCAGCCTGGCAAACAGGCTGAGCGGCCCCAGCCCACGAGCCGGCCGGTCGGGGCAGTGCTGGCAGCTCCGGGAGGCAGCTAACCCGGCGATGAACTCACCGGCACCCAGTCACCTCGCCAGCGCACCCTTCAAAGGGAAGCCCCGCAGGCAGCAGAGCTCATCACGGAAGGACGTCGTTCCACCGTGCACTGCCCAGGACACCTCATCTTCCTGGGGAAACACCCTCCTCCCGGCCCTCCCAGCAGGCGAGCCTCTGGAAGGTGGCCTGCCATGGTGCACGCCTGCCTAACGTGTTTAAACCTCCCTGCTTGCCTTCACAGACCGTTGTGAAGCCGTTTGCAGGTCCCCAGGGCTGGTAGAGAGGGGATGAAACCCACTCGTGGCAGGTCCTGGGTGGGCAGTCCTTCTCTGCAAGGCAGCAGCATAGCTCGTGTGGTAACTTTCCCACCACCCCCATCTCCTCCGAGCCTCTGGAGGTTTTTTCCCAGCTGCTTGTCATCTTCTGCCCACGTTACTGTTCCCGATCAGATGGCCAAAGCTGAGGTCCTGCCCCGTGCCCAGGAGGCACAGGAGCACCCTCACCCCACCCAGCCTGTTAAAAGGAGCTTTCACATCCTGCTCCTTAATCCTGTTTCTGGAACAAGAACATGTTTTAAAAATCAGGGGAGGTTGCTAAGGGACAGTGTGCTCGGCAGGGACATTGCTTGCAAACCCTCAGCACTCAAAAGCAGGAGGTAAATAACTTGGGATATTATTAATCCTTCGCTGCCCACACAATAAACAAAAATGTATTATTCTTATCAAGGACAAAGGAGCCCATATTTCCCCGCAGCCGAGGAGCTGAACCAGCAAATCTTTTGGATTCAGCTCCACGGCGGGTTCAGCTGCGTCTGAAGTTGTTCCAGTTCAGTTCCCGTTCAGGCCAATAATGGTTCATTAACCATTTGTTAGCCCCAAATTAATTTCAGCCAGTTTAAGCTGGAAAACACAGCCTGTGAAAGTGGCAGTGCGATGGGGACTCAGACATTTTCAGCCCATCTCTGGTTTCTATGGCCGCTGCTCCCATCCTGGTTGGGACACCAGAGCTTTTTGCTAGCTTGGCAGAGCTGACACACAGGGCCAAAGGGCAGAAAAGCTAAATATTGCCCTGGGAGCATGTAGGAAACCCACACTATGAGGGACGAGCAGGGGTGCGGGGGAACTGAGCCTCCTCGGCTCTTCCTCCCTGAAACCAGCGCCTGCACACACATGGTTTGAGGCCGCAGCTCCTAAACCAGAAGGAGCACCGGTGGATCACATCTTCCCAACATCACACTCAGAAATCAAAATGCTCTGCACATTAAATACCCTTTAATGGCCTACAACCCCATTCTGGGACGAGCCAGGGGTTATTTAACACGAAATCTCCTACGAAAACAGGCTGAGGCCCTGGGAAGAGGCGAGGTCCCATGTCAAGGTCCCATGCCAGCAGCTGCTCCATGGCCACGTAGCAGCGCGTCGGAGCTGCCACTTCTTCCCCCAGAAAAGCGCATGGAGCGCAGGGGTGTGAAAGGACCACCGGTCCCTCTCCTCCCTGCATACAGCTATTCCTGGAGAGTGCCCGGTGAGGCTTTGTCCATGACGGCACCTCCAAAAATAATGCCCCCGGACCAGCAGCAAGGCGAGGGGGGCGTTGGGGCTCGGCAGCCGGTGTGCTGCCAGTTTGCATCCAGCTCGCTGCACGCTAGCACGGTCAGAAGAAGAGATCTTGGTTATATTTATCATTTGACGGTACCAGTCCCTGCTATTTTTAGAGTGGGGTTGCAGCTGCGGCTCGCTGAGGAGTGAGGTGAGTTGGTTGGGGGGCTGGTTTTTACCACGTTTCACCCAAAATTGCTGAAGTGAGGGTGCCTCTTCCTTGACCCAACAGCCCACAGTTGGGCTGGTGAGCTCTGGGCTGCTGCCCCTCGGGACACAGGGTCCAGCTCGGGTCCCCGCAGGCTGTGGCAGAGCCCCGGTGCCCCACGGTTGCTCGGTACTCAAGTGTTTCTGAGCTGCCATTTCCCCCGCGGGTCCTGCGCCCACTGGTGGCTCCGGCCCGGCCCGGCGCTGCCGTTTCCGAGCCCGGCTGTGCCGGTGGCTGGCAGGCTGGGCCCGTGGGGCACCCCACGCGGGGGCACTCGGGTGGTCCCGCTTGGGCCATGACCGGGGGTCCCACCTGGGGGAGGCCATGCCGGTGGGGCCGGAGGGGGGGGCGTGTCTCTGGGGCTGGGACGTGCCACATGCATGGGGCTGGGGGGGAGGGATGTCCGTGGGGCTGAGACATACCATGCCCGTGAGTGTGTCCGTGGGGTGGGACACGCCGCTCCCGTGGGGTCTGGGGGCCGTGCCTGTGGGACTGAGACACGCTGTGCCCACGGGGCGGGGGGGTGCCGTTTCTGTGAGGTGGGACATGCTATGCCCGTGGGGTCCGGGGGGTGCCCGTGGGCCGGGACACTTCGCGCACGTGGGCCCGTGTCCGGGCCCAGCGCCCTCTGGGGGGGCCGGGGTTAGGTCAGAGGTTAAAGGTCAGCCTGGCCGCGGGGCAGAGGCGAAGGATAAGGGTGATGGCAGCCCCGCACCGCAGCCCTCAGTCAGGCCGCGCCCCTGCTGCCGGCGGCCAATGACGATCCGCTTCGCCTGAGACCGCCCCTTCCCCGCTGTCATCACACACCCGCACGTGGAGGGGGCGGGACGAGGGTGGGATCTCGGCGCGGCGCGTCACCACCTTCCCGCCCGCCCATTGGCCTCACGGCGCCACCGCTCGCCTCGCCCCGCGCCGTGCCCCGCCCAGCGCACCAATCAGCGCAGGGGAGGCGGGCACTGAGGGCGTGTTCCTGCAGACACCCGGAAGGAGCCGCGCAGCAGTCGGGATTGCGGCGGCGGCGGTAGCGGAGGGGGCGCTGGTGGGTCCGGCGGGGCCGTGGCGGGCAGGACCGGGGGGGCGGGGGGACGCAGCAGAACCTGGCACCGGGGGGACGGTCCGCCTGTCCGGCGCGGGAAGGGTTAATGCACCCCGTCACCGTCGTCTCCCCCCCGCGGTTCCAGAAGGTTCGGGGGGGGGCTGGGCTGGGGGCACTGACCGGGGCGGGTGAGGCGAGAGCTGGGGGGGCTGCGGCCGGTTAGCACCTGGGAGGCCGTGACTGGCATGGGGGTTGTGAGCTGGTGGGACCGTGACCCGGTGGGGCTGCGGCTGAGAGTGTGGGGACCGAGGGGGCCGGGACCGAAAGTGCCGGGACTGGGGGGGGCTGCGGCCGGGAGTGCTGGGACCAGGGGGGCTGCGGTCGGGCCGGGCCGGGGGATGCTGCGGCAGGCGGCGGTGTGGCCGCAGAACGGTTTGGGGGGGCTGGGACAGGGACGCTGTGGCCTTCCCCCCCCACTCCCCTCTGAGGGGTTTCGGTGCCCGGGGGGGCCTGCGGCGGGAGGCTCTGGCGGAGGCAGGTCTGGGGGGTTGCAGGGGGACAGAACGGGGCTGTGAGCAGGACTGCTACCCAGGAGGGGTGCGCTGCGGCTGGGGCGGCGCAGGCTGTGCTTGGGGAGTGCCCTGCGCCCCGGCCTCCAGCCCCACACCGAGGCCGCCGGCAGCTCGGGGAGGCTGTGCTGCCGCTGCTTTCGCCCATCAAGGCCACGTCCTCGCCGCCGTGACATGGGCAGGGACAGCACGTCCGCGGCTCTGCCGGCAGGATGGGGCCTCCTCCTCTTCCTGGGCATCAGCTCGAACCCAGCTCAAACCGGCTGGGACTCACTGGCTCTTCTTGTTCCCCCTGGACACCCGTGCCCCAGGGACCCATGGCGGTGTGGGGCCGTGCTGGACGCCCGGAGCTGCCGTGCCGTGACCCGGCCCGGACGTGCCATGCCGTGACCACCGAGGCAGGGAGCAGGAGACGCGGCTCATCCAGCGCCTGCTTGGCCGGCACCTGCCCCGTGGGTAAATCTCAGCCCTCAGCGTGGGGCTGGTGCGGACGTGAACATCAGCACCCGCGGCGAGAGGCCTGCTGCCCTCTGGTGACAGCCACCACAGGCGGAAGGGCCTGTCGTGGGGACATTTACCCACCCAAAATCCGCAGCTACAGACCTGGTGGCTTTTTCAAGCATTTTACTGTGGCTGGAGGACCCAATTTCTACAGAAACCGCGCAGGCGGTGCGTAGCATACTCTTGGTGGTCCCAGATGTTAAGTGTAGAAAGCTGCTGTGTGTTCGGGAAGGCAGAGGGGATGGCTGCGTGATGGGAGCAGGGGCTGTGGGCTCCCTCACAACCCGCCTGTGAAGATGACCTGTCTGGTGACGTGTGAGGTGCATAAACTTACGTCTGGTGTTTCCAGCCTTCTTTTATATTTTAAGGAAGGCATGTGGAGTTTGGAGCTGCTGTGGAAAGCATATGGTAGATGAATGTCATGCTGTGTCTTAGAGTATTTTAGAAGTCACTTCCACTCAGTGCCTTTTGAAAAAGCATCATGCAAGCAAAAATCTACTTACGGACCTGTCCTCTGCCTGAACTGTATCCATTAGCCTTAGTAAAAAGGGAAGTGGAGACTGTGTGGTAAGTGTAGCAGGATGAAACCCTGACACAAAGGAGAGTCTCCCAGCAAGCTTGGTAACATATGCAGAAGATGCACAAGGTCTGGCAGGTGAAACAGGAGAAAACTCCCAGTATGATATTACTAGAGTTAGTTTTTGTCTGGGCTCCCCTTTAGAAAGGGGTTGAGGACCCAGAGAATTAAGTCATCTGGTAAAGCCTTGTCACTGCCTGACTTCACAGCAGCAGTTCACATGGTGCGGGTCTTGGCGTGAGTGCGCAGCGGGGCCCTGGTAGGGACTACGTGTTGCAGCGTGCAGCTCCCTGTGCGCAGCCCACCACACGTTTGGGCATTGCAGCATGCTGGGCTCTGCAGCCTCCTGGCTGCTCTGCCTGCGCTGATGCAGGGCAGCGGTGGGTGCTGGGTGGGCAGGGAGGTTTGTACAGGGTTTGGATCTGAGTGGGACGCTGCTGCCCCAGTGTCTCTTGCAGAGGAGGCAGCACCTGCCTTTGCTTTGTCCGCAGCAGTTGCTCCCATAATGTTTTGCCAGGTTCCTGCTGTGTGCTCTGGGCCCCGAATGCATCCATTCCCATGGACCCTGCAGTGGCCAGCATGTGTGGGGACAGCAGAGCCCTCCTGTCACCCCAAACGTAAAGCTGTGGTCCTTGGGGAGCTGGGCTTGCAGAGTGAGGCCTGGCCTGCAAGTGGGGTGTGGCTGGGACCATTTCAGCCCTGCCACTTGCCCACTTCTTTCTGTTGCCTGAGCGAGAGGCTTCTTACCAAGTACTGGAAGGAAAGCTGGTGGGGTTGTTGCTGCACAGACGTTGAGGACTCTGCTCTTCGAGGCACAGCTCGCTGAGGGGCTCCCCCGCTCCCCTGCCTTTGCAGCAAGCTGGGAAGAGCCGCTCTCAGTGCTCTGTTCTTCATGTCTGCCCTCTCTGCAGAAGCTGACTTCAGGGAATAACAGATCATTTTAATTTTACTGGTAGGGTTGCTGTTTCAATCCTGGCAGCTTCCCCCAAGGCAGATGAAGCCCCTAGTCCGTACACCCTCCATCACCAGTTTCAGGTCTTCTGAGCGTGTGGAGCCGGAGGAGAAAAGGAAGTTCCCTCCCTGAGTTCAAGGGACCTCTGAGATCAGAAAAGCACATCTGCACCACTGGTCTTCCTCCTTGCTGTCTGCTACCAGCTGCTTGCCCTGGCATGTTTCTGCGTACTGAGTAGCAGAGGGCAGAGATGCCCAGACCTTCCTCACTGCTTCTCAGTCTGAGAGTGGTTCAAGGGGACGGTTATTGGCCTGACTCTTGACTCTTCCTGAGTTCTTTACCTGCCCTTACTGCTCTGGGCCTGCCCACACGTATCTCTTGCTAGATTTGGTAGGCACCATTGTGTGTTGTGTGAAAATGCATGGTGTCTGGGGCCCAGGAGGCTTCCTGGATGCAGAACAAGAAAACATGTCGTTTGTAGGTATGTGACCACAGATGTGAAAGGAAGAAGTGAAGCCATACTGGTTAGAAAAGTGGTGTCTTCAGCACGCTGCCAGTGTAGCTGTAATCAAATTATTGGAGGCTTCTATGGCTGGAGGAATTAATGAGTCAGGTTTGAAGCCGGACAGGTGTGAAGGGCAAGATGGGAGAAATCCCAAAGGGAGCCATTTGTATGTTAAACAGATGGTTTGTGGGGGGTGTTGTGGGTTACTTGGCAGTGAGAGTCTTTTGTGGGAGGGTTTTGCCTGATGCCTCTCCCACTGCACATCACTCCCAGGAACCCCCTTCTTCCAGTGGGTTATGTGAGTCCCCGCGTCCCGGTAATGCCATCGCATGTTTCTGATCCTTCCTTCTGTCTGCAGCACCTGGCAGCTCTGCTCCCTGGAGCCTGTGTTCTGACCAGCTCTCTTCTTTTGTTTTTCCATTTTGCTTTTGCTCATGAGAAAGTGAGCCAGGTAAATATAAACTAGAGAACTTGGCTTCACAAAGTTTGCTTTAAAAACTATTTTCTCTGACTGGGAAGTGTCCTTGCAAATCTTTATCCTCCCTCAGCTTTTCATAGTCTCCCTTGCTTGGCCTTGTAAATGCCCAGCTGCCAATTAACATGTTTTCCCCCTGTTTCTGTCAGTGTCCTCAGCTGGTTGTGAATCCTGAATGAAGAGCAGCTGAGCTCACATGCTCTGCATTTCAGAGAGCTTTTTCAGGACTAGCTGGTGGTTTGCAGTCATACTCGCCTGTATTGTGGCCCGGACAACCCCCCAGCTAAGCAGTGTGGTAGCAGAACAATACTTGGATGGGAAACCTTCAAAGGAGTCCTGTGTACTGCAAAAAGTGCAGTTAGCAATTCCACTGGAAGTGCTTTTTAGTAACGAATCCATGTCCTGGGCCAGGGCTGATGTCACCCCTGTGATTCTTCTTGTTGGAAGTGAACAAAGATGCAAAGTCCTTTATGTAAGAGCTGAGGTGATAATCCAGACCTCCTGGCCTCAGACCATTTGGGGTACTTGCTTTCCTCCTTCGGAGTGTTTTCAACCCGTTCCTGTCGGATGCACTGCCATTGCCTCCTGTGCTGCAGCAGTATGTGGGTGGCAGTGCTTCAGCCATGTCCAAAGCAACTCTTGTCACTGCTCCATCTTAGAGCCTTTTGAGCCTTGTCTGAAAGGTAGTGTGATAGAGCAGGAAACTGGTGCAGGGTTTTAAATATATGTGTATTTACATATACACATGCTACACTTCCTGGGGTTTGTTCTGCTTCCAATCTCTCCAAACACATAGCCCTGATGACTAGCTGGTACAGCTCCCAGGCAGGACCTGTCCTGGGATGCCTGTGCAGGTTGACCTGCTAGCAGTGTAGGTACAGGTGACATTAAGCACAAACTTTCTGGGTGCTTTCATGACTGTTTTAAGGACTGGTGCACCAGTAAGCTAGTGTGGGGATGCCTCTCCACATCACGATTTAAAGGCTGTGCTTCTGGGGTACTGGCAGCGTGGCAGCTCGCAGTGGTCTGGTTGCTGCTGCTGTTCTGGTCGGAGCTGGGTTGTACTGCCGGCGGTACCACAGGGTAGTAGCCCATGCAGGAGGGCAGGCTGAGGAGCAGGGTCTGCCCCTACACAGCTTTTGCTCATCATGCCTGCAGCCAGAAGAATGTCAGACCTGGTTTAGGGGAGGCTGATGTTGTCCCAGTTTTCAGGACCTGCTGGGCATGAGGCCTTATCCCCCACACTGTGCGATCTCCAGTAGTCTGTAGTTACAGCACTGGGAGCCCGGGGAGGAGTTTTAAACAACGTCTTTGTGACAGTGTTGGCAGGCCTCTCGGAGTTTTCTATTAAGCAGTTGTCATTTTCCCCCTTTGCTGTAGCCTGGGAAACGCTGCAGTGTTGGATTTGGCTTGGTCTGTTTGGGTTGTTGGGAGTGGTGTCTCGCTGCAGCAGAGTTTGGCCCTCCATCCTCTGGATCCGTGTCCCCATGGGGTGGCTTAGCGGGTGGCCTGTGGGGACCACAGCCAGAGCCTGTTCTTGCAGATAAACCATGTGCCAGCGCACCCACTCGAGTACCAGCAAAGCCTGTGTGGTGGAGCGACATAGAGCTGAGCGGGTGGAGAAGAACAAAGCTGAGGGTGCAGAAAGGACTTTATTTCTAACTGAAATCTCAGGAAAGGGGATGGTGGCTGTGACTTTAGCAGCCCCCTCTGGGGAACCAACCGTGCATCCACCTAGAGTCATGCGGGGAACTGGGGTGATAACTGGAACGCTGGGAGGGAGTCAGGGCTGCAGCTGGAGAGGCAGCCTCAGCACTGGTAAAAGATATGGTGGGACGTTTGAGGTGCTGGGGTACTCAGGGTTTCTCACTTCTGTGCATAGGCTGCTAACTCGCTTAGCTTGGTTGAGCAATTAACTACCCCCCCAATGCTGGGAAGATCTTCTTGCATGGGCTGGGCATTTCCCACCTGAACCGAACGTGTGTCTGTGTGCTTGTCTTTCCAGGTGACAAAACACAGCTGGAACAAGAAACCCCAAGACCACCCCTGAGGGTGCTGACAGCTGAGAGTGGCCTTTCCTATCTGCTTCAGTCCTACACCAAGGTTAGCACTCGTTCAATCATCACTGGCTTCTCTTTCTTCACCAGGGTGCTGTGAAGAAGCCAAGGAACCCCATGCTCTCCTCCTCTTGGCCTGTAGGGACAGCTCTGTAGAGTAGGTGTCATGCAGGTGAGGTGCTCCCACAGCCCAGGCTTGCTGGATGCTCCTGCCTCCCACCTTGCTGGCCGTGTGGCAAAGGGAGCCTGGATGTGTGAGACTGGTGCTGTTAAGACGGTTAAACCCTGCACACAGTTGTCAGGAGCTCAAGGGCAGTGTGTTTTAAGCCCTGGGTAACTTGCAGTCTGTGTTGCTTGCTGCAGTCATCCTTCTGCATACCAGCGGTATTGAACGGGAGCATTTCGCAGCTGCTGGTCTCTGCTTTCTGTCCTTTACGTGAACAGAGCTGAGTTTTCACCCAGAGCTCATCACAGACATGATCCTGCTTTCTGTCACAACCAGTTGAGCTCTGCCTGCATTTTCCCAGGACTTTGTAGCTTGAGGAGGTCCTTGGTCGTGGTATATGAGGCTTAGCGTGACAGTGAAGTGTTTTGGGAGGGCTGTTAAGTCTTTGTATTGCCACTGTCAAGAAATGTGAAGGTCTGGTCCATGCTGCTCCACCTTAACCAGCGGGCTGAGATGGCTGTGGGCTTCCCACCCCATCCCCATGCCTGGATGCTTGCATGCCTGCCTGGGATCCAGCAGTGTCTGCCCTGCTTGCACCAGGAACGGAGCCTTCATCAGCACTGTGCCTCTGGGGAGGGCAGGCAGAGCCCTTCTCTCACCCCAGAGCTCAGGTACAATTTGGCCAGGAGACGTTACACAGGGAAGCCACTGTTTAGGATCCCTGGCTGCCCAGGCTGTGTGGCTCTTCCTCTGAAGTGTCTGCCAGGGAAGTTTGGGGCCAGTCCAGAGGCAATTGGAGACTGGGCCTCAGGCCATCTCATCCTTCAGCCTGATGCTGAAGTGGTACCCACAGCAAGTGAGGCAGGGGTAGATTCATCTGGAAAGTTGAAGGAAGGAAGAAGTCCTTCACTCATGTCAGTGCTGTGTGCTGCTGACTCGCAGCCACACAATGTGCTGGCAGTAGCCCCTTCATCCAGCTGAGTTGTGACAATCACTAATACCTGCTCCATGCTGGGGTCTTACATATCACAGAATCACTAAGGTTGGAAAGGACCTTCAAGATCATCAAGTCCAACCATTAATCCAGCGCCACCATGTTCCCTAAACCATGTCTTGAAGCGCCACATCCACACATTTTTTGAACACTTCCAGAGATGGTGACTCCACCACCTCCCTGGGCAGCCTGTTCCAATGCCTGACCACCCTCTCAGTGAAGAAATTTTTCCTAATATCCAATCTAAACCTCCCCTGGTGCAACTTGAGGCCATTTCCTCTTGTCCTATCGCTGGTTACTTGGGAGAAGAGACCAGCGCCCTCGTTGCCACAACTCCATTTCAGGTAGTTGTAGAGAGCGATAAGGTCTCCCCTCAGCCTCCTCTTCTCCAGACTAAACAACCCCAGTTCCCTCAGCCGCTCCTCATAAGACTTGTGCTCCAGGCCCCTCACCAGCTTCGTTGCCCTTCCCTGGTCAGGCTCCAGCACCTCAGCATCCTTTTTGTAGTGAGGGGCCCAAAACCGAACACAGGATTCGAGGTGTGGCCTCACCAGTGCTGAGTACAGGGGCACGATCACTTCCCTACTCCTGCTGGCCACACTATTGCTGATACAGACCAGGATGCTGTTGGCCTTCTTGGCCACCTGGGCACACTGCTGGCTCATATTCAGCCATCTGTCAACCAGCACCCCCAGGTCCCTTTCCACAGGGCAGCTCTCCAGCCACTCCTCCTCAAGCCTGTAGTGTTGCATGGGGTTGTTGTGGCCGAAGTGCAGGAAACCTGCACTTGGCCTTATTAAACTTCATACAGTTGACCTCTGCCCATCGATCCAGCCTGTCCAGATCCCTCTGCAGAGCCCTCCTACCCTCCAGCAGATCAACACTCCCACCCAACTTGGTGGTGTCATCTGCAAACTTACTGAGGGAGCACTCGATTCCCTCATCTAGATCATCTATAAAGATATTGAACAAGACCAGCCCCAGAACCGAGCCCTGGGGAACACCGCTTGTGACTGGCCGCCAGCCGGATTTAACGCTGTTCACCACAAGTCTCTGGGCTCGGCCATCCAGCCAGTTCCTCACCCAGCGAAGAGTAAACCTGTCTAAGCCACGAGCCGCCAGTTTCTCCAGGAGAATGCTGTGGGAGACGCTGTCAAAGGCTTTACTAAAGTCCAGGTAGACAACATCCACAGTCTTTCCCTCATCCACTAGGCGGGTCACCTGGTCATACAAGGAGATCAGGTTGGTCAAGCAGGACCTGCCTTTCATGAACCCATGCTGGCTGGGCCTGAGCCCTTGGTTGTCCTGCAGGTGCCCTGTGAGCACTCTCAAGACCAACCACTCCATCATCTTCCCTGGTACAGGGGTCAGGCTGACAGGCCTGTAGTTCCCAGGATCCTCCTTCCAGCCTTTCTTGTAGATGGGCATCACATTGACAAGCCTCCAGTCTTCTGGGACCTCCCCTGTTAACCATGACTGCTGATAAATGATGGAGAGTGGCTTGGCAAGCTCCTCCGCCAGCTCTCTCAGTAGTCTTGGGTGGATCCCATCAGGCCCCATAGACTTGTGGTTGTCCAGGTGGCTTAACAGGTCCTTAACTGCTTCCTCCTGGATTATGGGTGGGTTATTGTGCTCTCCATCCCCATCTTCCAACTCAGGGGACTGAATACCTTGTGGATACCTGGACTGGCTATTAAAGACTGAGGCAAAGAAGGCATTAAGTACCTCAGCCTTGTCCTTGACTTTGGAGACAATGTTCCCCACCATATCCAGTAGGGGATGTTTTTTTTTAAACTTCTCCAGGTCAACATCATGATCTATCAGGACCATTTCACACATCCCTGTGTCATCACTGGTCACATGCGACTGCCGAATATGAGCAAGTATAATTGTTGGGTTGGCCAGGAAAGCCATTCTGTCCACAAGTCCACCATTTCACTGTACTATCTTCTCTCCGTCTTGTTCCACAGACATATGTACAGGCTTCGCCACCGTGCCGCTCCATGGGGCCAGGCTGGGCGCCACCTCCTTCCCTGCTGGTGGGTCACATCTCTCTTAGTGACAGAAAAGAGACATGTTATGTGGCTAAGACCAGAGAAAAGGTTTGTCCTTGGTTCTGCTGGAGCTGCTTGTAGTTCCCAGTCCACCACGCTCACAGCATCCTCTCAGGGCTCCCCTGCCTTTTGACAAGAGGCATTTTAACACAAGGCTTACCATGTTGGATCCACTTTTCTCTGCCCATCCCTCCTGGCTGACCAAATAGCTTGGTACCTCCAGGGACAGCAAATCTCCTGTGTATGTGTAATGCAGCAGCTTGTTCTGTTTCTTGGTCATAGCATGAACCTCTTCTCTCTGGTTTGGGTGTCACCTAACCCAGGTGGTATCAGTGAACTTAAATTCGGGCTGGATTAACCACGTTAGCTCAGTTTAGAGCAGCTGGCAATAATCTGGAAGCTGGTACAGTTTGCAGATCCTTGGACAGAATTGCAGTGCCTCTGCCAGGAATGCTTTGCTGGCAAACTCAAAAGACTGGGCAAAGTAGAGGCTGTATCTTCAACAGAAAGTGGTCAGCCTAATGTCCTTCAGCTTGCTCTTGGCATGTGTGGGCTACCAGTGCCCCTTGGCATTACCAGCTGATCTAGAACTAGGTCTTCCTTCCACTGGAAATGCCAAGAAAATGTTGCCTTTACTTCAGAGATGGTGCCCTGGGTTCCTTGTGAGTATTGGCACTGGAGTTATGCGAGGAATCCCCTCTTTGCCCTACCATCTCTGTTGCAAGTAGGTCGGGCATTCAAAGATCCTGTTCATGGGAGTGTTGGGACAGCTGGATCCTTGTTTGGTTCTCGCTGCTCCCAAGAATGGAGCAGAGGATCATCTGCTGGGGCTAATTTTAGGTCTCTGAACATTGTCGGTGTCCCTCTGAGCCCCTATTTGTGTGCAATCCTGTGGCTCCCTGCAAAGAGCTATGTCAGAGTCCTGTATCCTCCTGTGCGAAGGTTTTGCTGGGGCATAGTGTCCCAGGGATTAGGAAGAACTTTGAATTCCTCACTTACCTAAAGTGTCTAAGCTATATCAGATGTACGTGTGACCCCTTTTTTTAGCCCTAGCACTAAGCACCCTTTGGACCTTGCTTTGTGGGCGCTCACGTGTTGCGTGTTGGGTAGCAGGCTGCAGCTTTCCAGCCTTTCCCTGCCAAAAATTGCAGCATCCCTCCTGTTTGCAGCAGTTGGTTCCTGTTGTCTTGGGTCAGTGCATGCAGTGCAGAAAACACTCTTTGCAAGCCTCAGTGTATGGAAATACTCCAAAGGTCACAGCTGAGTGAGTTGAGAGCCCAGCTCTGGCCCCCTCTGGATGGCTGGCTGGCTGCTTGGCATGTGCCACCACCATCCTCCAGTGCAGCACAGGGTGAGGCCTCCTGGCCTCTCCCTTGTTTGTACACCCAAGACTTTTGGCCTCTCTGCACTTTTTGGTTTACACTTGCTCAGGTGATTTTTCAGCAGGGCTGAGCTTTGCTATATTTCATGTTGAGGCAAGACGTGGCTCTGCAGTTTTGGCCCATCTTTATTTTTAGCCAGTGTAAGACATGGTTGATAGTATCAGAAGGAAGTTGCATGGTCTCCTGAGCTCTGTGACTCATCCTGGATCAGGACCGAGGCCTTGCTAGCTTCTGCTATAACCCTCAAGTGATGTAACTGGTTGTGGCGGGCCTTACTGGATCTGGGGAAGGGCAGAGTGGGAAGGGAAGCAGAGCTTTTAGAAGTTGTTTTTTATTCAGTCTGTTAAGCTGTTAAAGTCATTCCTTGAAAGATATTGGCAGGTATCACACCTGAGCGTGGTTCAGCGGGGTCCTTTGTCTTCCCCTTGCATCTCATGCCTGTGTGGGAGACATGAAAGGGAGAGGACCTCTGCTTACACACCAGGTTGGGTAACTGTTTAGCGGCATGTAGCAAGGGTAGACAACATTTTTTAGGTCAGGAAGTGAAGCAGGAT